>NC_077227.1:10217895-10517895 GCF_027887165.1 Monodelphis domestica | reverse complement strand
GGGGTAACGAGGCGGAAAACGTTCGGCACTACAACCAGGTCAGCTTCTCTGGATCTTGGACAATCATAACTCGGGGGTTTTAGGGTTCATCTGCAGAAAGGGCATGTCTCAGGCAGTCGAGAGTTGGGCTCCTCCAAGTGAATCTTCTTGATGGTCACAGGAATCGATTCTAATGAGCAATTAGCCCAAAGGAAGCCAGTCTAGACATTTATCCTGGTTTTCCTATTAGCTGGATCTGCATAATTGTCCAAACCACTATCTTGTTGGGCTTCAATCTCCTTACCTGAAAAATGGCGGGACAGTTACTCTAGATGATGTTCAAATCCTTTGCTGCTCTAACATTTTCATCCTAACCAAGTTGGGCCAGTTTCTCTGGTTGCCTGAAGTCCTATCTAGCACTGGATTGAATAAGTCTCCAGAAGGTTCTAATATTTCTTGAGACAAAGAGAAACCATTACCCCCTGGAATTTCATCCAGTTTCTGAATGATTGCTCAGATCGCTTGGCTCAGCTCAAAGTGACCTACCCTTCCTGTGCATGCCCTGCCATGCTTTTCCTCCCTAGTCATCTTTGTGCCCACCACCATGTTATTATATGGATACTCATCCCCTTTCCAGTTCTAGAACCTCACTACTGCCATTGCTGATAGGAAAGGTAAGCAATCTACTCCCCCATTACTTCATTCACCATTCTGATCACTTTCTAAAACAAAATACCCTTCTTTAGCCACTGCTCTCCTTTATGAGTTTTTGCCCCCTCAGCAAAAGATAAGCTTTTTGAGGGCAGATATTACTTTATTTATTATATTTGTATATCCAGAAATTAGAACAGTATTTAGCACACAATTCTTAATAAAGGCCTTTTCATTCATTCATTCATTTACTCACTCACTCATTTATTCGTTTTAAGGAAGAGAACTCATATGATTATTATTCCCTGTTTTTGAATGCTTTGGACCAGACTTTCCTTTAAACAGGATTAGGTATTTTCCAAGTTTTCTTTGAGTGGCAAACAACTATTTCTGAAGCCTGGATGTTGTCTTTGTTCTCTCCTACTTTTTCTCCTTCCTCAACACCATATTCCTTGGTCTATCCTTCCTAGTTACTTCCCATTAACCTCCTCTGCCCTAGCCAGTACTGCCCCATTTTTATTTATCCTAGAAAAATAAATGTCCCAAAGGGACAGATCAGAAAGTCTTCAGCACAGGCAGCAACTTAACTGAAATCTACCAACGTTCTCCTCCAAGCAACTTTAAACTGATGCCCTAACTAGAATTCTGGAGTGGCGAGGCCAAAAGAAAGGTCAGAGTGAGAAATTTTTCTAGCCCAAGACAACTTGGGAGGCTGGCAGGAGAGATTTATGGCACTAGGATCATAGTTGGCCCAGAGTACAGTGCATCCTAGGAGATGGCAGTGGTAATGGTGGTAGTAGCTTTGAGAGCTCCTAGCCCAGAGGTGGTAAGGGGATTCAGAAACTGCTCAAAAAAAGATAACAGGGGATCCTTTGGTGATATTGGGTGTAACACCCTGTTGCGTTACCTATCTGAAGTTCCAGGTCACAGTTCCTAGGAGAAGAGGAGCTCTAGAACTTGAAGACAAAGGGGACCAAGGAGTCTAGTCATGGTTCCAGGTTCCAGAGAAGAGTGATTGTGGTCACTCACAAAGGAGTAAGGGACCCTGGCCTCAGGACCAAAGTAGAAAGGAGCACTAAAACTTGAAGCTTCAGGAGAAGAGGGCCCCCAGTCATAGTTCCAGGGACAAAAAGATACCACTTATTACTGCAGGGGAGCAAAGTCCCTTTCTGGGTAAAGAGCAGAGCATGGGCCAGGGGAGTACCAAACATACTTTTTCCTTGAATCACACAACTGGAAGTACCAAAAACAGAGACCTTCAGAACTAGATCTGAAAACATGACAATGAAAAACCTGAAGCTTGGGCCAACACCCCTTCTGCCCAAGGAGTAGAGTCCAACTTTAACACTGTTAGAAGTTCAGAAATAGGCTGGAAAATGAGGAAACAGCAATAGAAAAACATGACCATAAAATGCCACTATATTGACATGGAAGATCAAGACATAAACTCAGAAGATAATTTCAAAAGAGCCACAAGTGAAGCCTGAGAGTGAAATTTGAATTAAACAGGAGCCCAGCAAGAATACCTAGAAGACCTTCAGAACTATTTTAAAAATTAAATAAGACAGCTAGAGGAAATTTTGAGAAAATAAATGAGAAGGACACAAGAAAATTATGAAAAGCCAGTCAACAACTTGGTAAAAGAGGAACAAAAAATACTGAAGAAGTTAAACTTTTAAAAAAGAGAAGTTGATCAAAGAAGTACAAAATCTATTGAAGAGACAAATCCTTTATAAAACAAAACTGGCCAAATGGAAAAGGAGGTATGAAAGCTCATGGGGAAAAAAATCCATCTGGAAAAACAAAAGTCAAGAACATTGAGGAAATGGATGAAAACAAAAAGGGGGAGGAAGGTTAAGAATTCACCCCCTAGATGTCCACGAATTGGGGAATGACTGAACAAGTTGAGGTGTATGACTGTAATGGAATTCTATTTCATGACAAGAAATGATGAGCAGAATGATTTCAGAAAAACCTGGAATGATCTACATGAATTAATGCAAAGTGAATTCAGCAGAACCAGGAGAACACAGTACGTGGTAACAGCAAGATTGTATGATCACCAGCTCTGGCTTATCTAGTTATTCTCAGTAATACAATAATCCAAGACAATTCTGAAGGATTTATGTTGAAAATGCTATCCCCTTCCAGAGAACTGATGGAATCTGAATGCACATTGAAGCACTTGCTTTTTTTTTCCAACATGGCTAATAAGAAAAATGTATCATTGATATCACATTTCTTGCCTTTCTCAATGAGTTGGGGAATGGAGGAAAGCGAGGGAGAGAATTAGTAACTCAAATTTTTTAAAAATAAATTTAAAGGGGCAGCTGGGTGCTTCAGTGGATTGAGAGTCAGGCCTAGAGATGGGATGTCCTGGGTTCAAATTTGACCTCAGACACTTCCCAACTGGGTGACCCTGGCCGAGTCACTTAACCCCCATTGCCTACTCTTTACTGCTCTTCTGCCTTAGAACCAATACATAGTATTAATGTCTAAGATGGAATGTAACAGTTTAAAAAATAAATTAAACAAGCAAACAAACAAGGAAACATGCATGAGGTTCCTGCTCTTTGCTCAACACTGTAGAGAAGTACAAGAAGAGAGATCCTGTCTTTGAGGATCAGCCAATTGAGTGAAAGTTTAAAATGATCATGTCACAAATCATTAAGGGACGTTGTAAGACAAACCATCAACAAGCCTTGAGATGTGGTGCAGGCCTGTTTGGAGGCAGTGTGATGCCATAAATACGACATCTCAAGACTTCCATTCAAAGCCTTGAAATGTGTGCATATATAAAACCCCAAGAGTGGGTATAGTGCAAACAGCAAAGCCAGGAATATGCAAGGTTTACATATACAAACATATGTAAAACCCAGAAGTATGTTCATGAGTCTTAACATGTATAAAAACACACCATTTACAAGAGCCTAGTCCAAACTCTACCTGACCAAAAATCTCTCCTACAATGACCCTGACACTGTTTGTCCCTCTGTTTGAAGACACCCAGTGCAAGAGGCCCCTGCCTAGTTCCCAAGCAAGGCCTTGCATTTTCTCCATGTTGTGGATAGAACACTGGAATGGGGTTCAGAGGACCTAGAACCAGATCCCAATTTTGCCACTTAGCTGTGTGATCTTGGATAACCCTATCTGGGCTTCAGTTTCTTTTTCTTTAAAATGTGGCGGTTGGTCAAGATGACCTTTAAGGATCTTCTTCCTGGAGCTCTATGATCTGTGACCCCAAGTAGTACCAAGTGCCTCTAGAGTGAGGAGAAAGACCAACTGGCTTGTCAAAAGATGAGAGAGAAAGGCAGAGTAGAATGAACACAAGATCATCAATGAAGAGGCTCAAGTGCAAGACCAGATGATGCTACTAGCAATGGAAAGATCTATAAAATGTCACTTAATTTCTCTAAGCCTTAATTTCTTCCTCTGTAAAGTTAGGGGGCCTCTTCAGGTGCCTTCTAGCCCTAAAAATGTTCAGTGTTGGGTTCCTATGATACCAATTTTCATCTGAAAAGCCCTTGTTTTCTCCCCAACAGAGCATCCCCCCACTCTATGACTTGACTACCATGAAGATGCCCACAGCCATCTGGGCTGGAGGACAGGATCTGCTTGCTGACCCTCTCGATGTGGCCATGCTGCTCCCCAAAATCAAGAATCTCCGTTTCTTTGAGTTGCTGCCAGACTGGAACCATGTAGACTTCATCTGGGCCATTGATGCACCCCAACGAGTATACAGTAAAATCCTCTCTCTGATGGAGCAGAATCCATGAAAAAGGTCAACCATCCTGGAGGTCAAGACCTGAGGAATCTATTGGGAGAAGAATCCATAAGCAGAGAGACAGACTTTCCTTTTGGCCCCCTCATTCTTGTTCAGTACCCACCATGGATAGCCTAATGTTACTCAAGCCTCCTTGGTGCCCTATGGTCTCCTTCCCCTTCTCTGAACTTTTGAATCTCATGTATTCCTCTGTGGGATAGAGGGAAGTTCATTCCTGGTGGTCAGGGAAAAGACCTTTAGATTCATCAGAAAAGGAGGGAAGGAGGAAGGAAACAGACCCTTATAAAGCACCTGTGGGGCATGGCTGATCCGAGACTCAGGAATGCCTGGCTTTGATCCTCTCCTCTGGCATATACTGGCTGTATGGTCTTTGGCAAGTGACAACCTGTCTGGAGACCAATCTTCTCTAAGACTGAAAAAGAGAAGCAGGATATGCATGGATAAAATGAGAGAGACAGAGACAGAAAGACAGACAGACAGACAGACAGAGACAGACAGACAGAGAGAGATAGACATAGACAGAGACAGAGAAACAGAGACCGAAAGAATGAGAATACCTGGAGTTCATAACTTTCAGAATGGTGTAGAGTGTTTTGCAAAGCTTGAAGTGTTGGGTAAAGTGCCCGTTATTATTAAGGGGAGAAGGGAAGATTTTTTTAAAAGAGCACCTATATATATGTATACATAGATACATAGATAGATAGATAGATAGATAGATAGATAGATAGATAGATAGATAGATAGATAGATAGATAGATAGATGGATAGATAGATAGATAGATAGATAGATAGATAGATAGATAGATAGATAGATAGATAGATGGATAGATGGATAGATAGATGGATGGATGGATAGATAGATAGATAGATAGATAGATAGATAGATAGATAGATAGATAGATAGATGGATAGATGGATAGATAGATAGATAGATAGATAGATAGATAGATAGATAGATAGATAGATAGATAGATAGATAGATAGATGGATAGATAGATGGATGGATGGATAGATAGATAGATAGATAGATAGATAGATAGATAGATAGATAGATAGATGGATAGATGGATAGATAGATAGTGAAGATCAAGTGAGATAATATATAGCATCTACTATGTCCTGGGCACTATGTAAAAAGCTTTACATCTTATCTCACTTGATCTTCACAACAACCCTGAAAGACAGATGCTCTTATTATGCTCATTTTAAAGCTGAGAAAACGGAAGCAAAAAGAGGTCACACAGATAATAAATGTCTGATACTGAATTTGAACTCGTCTTCCACTGAGTCACCAGTTGCCTCTTTAATAATAATAACTATTACTGTTGTTATCATTCCACCGAAGTCAAACTCTCTTCTCTTTCCCCAGAGTTAATTAGCTAACCTGATAACTTTGTCCTAAATTTCCTGAGAGAGGAAATGTCTCCCTTCTCTATTCCTTTCATAGTGACCTAGAAACAAACCCCCAATCTCTGTTGTCTGAATCAAAAAGATGACTCTAAAGGGAACCACTTCAAGCCCCATAAGAGGAGACATTGAAGACCATATCCCAGGCACTGGAGCCCATTGGGTACTGGAAACAACCAGGTCTGGAGTTAGATTTCTGCCTTGATTGTTCATTATCTGTGTCAATGGGGATAAGTTAGTTCCCTTATTTGGCCCTCATTTTCCTTACCTGTAAAACAAATCTTAGTTGATAGGCCTGCTGATACTTTTGCTAACTTCCTGATGTCATGATAAAGCCAGCACCCTGGAAATCTCAGGGAAGGTGGCCACCTCCCGTGCCTAGAGGTAGGGATGGCTCTGCCTTTCAGAAGTCCTATGATGTGTCTGCAGCCAGAAACCAGTATTTCTGTTTTCACTGAAGAATGAGGATGACTAGATGAAAAGCCTCACTTCCCCATTTCATCATGGGCCACTGGGAGGAGTGCTGGATTTGGAATCAGAGGACTTGGATTTAAATCTCAAGATCTCTAACTATGCATCTTAGAAAAGTCACTTAACTTCCTTGGGCCTCAGTTTCCCAAACATTCAGATGATGATGATGATGGAGCAGAGAGGTTATTCATCTTGGATCTGGAAGATTTGGATTCAAGTTCTTGATCTTCCAATCAATCCATCAATAAGCATTCATTAAACACCACTAATGGTCAGGCACTGTTCTAGGCTCTTGAGATATAAAGAAAAAACAAAAATAATCCCAGCACTCCAGGAACATACATCCTATTAATGGGGAATAAGTGAAAAGCATGAGTGTATCCTAAATGAATGCAAGACAGCTGGGGAAGAAGAGGGGAAGCTCAAGGATCTGCGTGATTGTAGGGAGAGGAAGATCAAGAAATGCTTCATGAGAATCCTGTACTTGAACTGAGTCTAGAAGGCAAGTCAGGGATCCCAAGAGGTGGAGGTGAGAAGGGAGCTCATTCCAAGCCTGGGGATTAGCAAGTAGACATAGAATGTCTGCAAAGGAGAATGTGAGGAGGTGAGGAATGCAAGACATCCAGGAGGACTGGAAAGGTAGGAAGGGACCAAGGGGTAAAGCACTTATATGGGAGGCAAATGACTTAATAGTTGGGGGTTTGTTTATTTCCTGAGATACTAACTAGGGAGCCCTGGAGTTCATTAAATAGGAGATTAAACAAATTAAAAGAATGATCTCCATTTATATAGCACTTTAAGATTTGCAAAGTGATCTGATTTCATCCCCACATCTGGAAAATGGGTGCTATTATTATCCCATTTTTACAGATGAAATAATAGAGGCAGAGAGAGGATAAGTGCCATTTGATAACTGAGTCACTACTTGCAAGTAAATCTCTTCAAGCCCTAGTTTCCTTATATGAAAAACAATACAAAGAATACACTATTTCTCAGGGTTGCTGTGACACTCAAGTGTGAAGATATATTGAATTTTCTATTACTTTATAAGAATAAAGTATGAAGCCATCTTTTTTTTTTTAATTCCCAAAGAAAGAAAAGTCCCAGTCTTGTCTAACCATAGCAGAAAATGGTAAAACAAAGGAGGTTGGAATCTAGATATAAGATCCTTCAAATGTCCAAGAAAAGCAAAGATTTATTGTCATTTAAGGCTTATGGGACAACTAGGTCACAAGGAATAGTGTTCCAGTCCTAGAGTCAGGAAGACCTGAGCTGAAATCTGGCCTCAGATACTTGCTAGCTATGTGACCCTGAGCAAGTCACGTAACCTTGTTTTTCTCAGTTTCCTCATTTGAAAATGAGCTAGGGAAGAAAATGACAAACCATTCTGGTATCTTTGCCAAGAAAACCCCACAAGAGGTTATGAAGAGTTTGACCTGACTGAAAATGACAACAAAGGTCTACAAAGAATTTTCCAAGAAGAAAAAATTAGAGGCCATGACTATGAAACTTTGCCGTGATTATATATAAAGTGATTCACCCAGGAAAACTAGCTCCTTTTTTTTAGTTTTGGTCTTCCTTCTTTCCTTCCTTCCTCCCTTCTCTCTTTCCTTTCCTCCTTCAACCCTTCTTCCCTTTTCTCTTCTTTGTTCATTTATTTCTAAAAGCATTTATTTTTTTTTTTAATTAAAACCCTTACCTTCCATCTTGGAGTCAATACTGTGTATTGGCTCCAAGGCAGAAGAGTGGTAAGGGCTAGGCAATGGGGGTCAAGGGACTTGCCCAGGGTCACACAGCTGGGAAGTATCTGAGGCCAGATTTGAACCTAGGACCTCCCATCTCTAGGGCTAGCTCTCAATCCACTGAGCTACCCAGCTGCCCCTAAAAGCATTTATAAATTATTTGTGATGATCGGTTTATGACCACCATGCACAGATGGGACTGTGGTCTGGCCTGGCTTGGCCCAGCCTGTCCTTGTGGCTCCCCAGGTCATGGCAATAAAGGCCTATGTCCTCTGCCTCCCCAAAAGGCATTTAAAATATAAAGACAAAGTAACAATAATCCCTTCCCTCAAAGAGCATATTTTATGCTGGAAAAGTAATACATACACAAAAAATGAGATAGGTGGGGGGAGAGGGAGAGAGACAGAGACAAAGAGAGAGAGAGAGAGAGGGAGAAGGAGGGAGAGAGAGAGAGAGAGAGAGAGAGAGAGAGAGAGAGAGAGAGAGAGAGAGAGAGAGAGAGAGAGGGAGATGGAGAGGGAGAGAGACAAAGAGAGAGAGAGAGAGAGAGAGGAAGAAGGAGGGAGAGAGAGACAGAGAGACAGAGAGAGAGAGAGAAAGGAAGAGAGACAGAGAGACGGCGGGGGGGGAGAAGGAGAGAGAGAAAGAGAGACAGAGACAGAGAGGAGAGAGAAAGAGAGAGAGAGAAAGAGACAGAGAGAGAGGGAGAGGGAGAGAGACAGAGACAGAGAGAGAGAGGAAGAAGGGGAGAGAGAGGGGGGAGGGAGACAGACAGAGAGACAGAGAGAGACTGAGAAGAGACAGAGAGAGGGAGGGAGAGGGAGAGAGAGAGAGAGAGAGGGAGAAAGGGAGAGAGAGGGGGGAGGGAGACAGACAGAGAGACAGAGAGAGACAGAGAAGAGACAGAGAGAAAGGAAGAGATAAAACATATAGTAATTTATTAATTTTTGCAAATGATAGAAATTGGGACAAGGCTAGTATAGAAGGTAATGCTTTGGTTTAGCCTTGAAAGAAGTCAATAATTCTATAAAGGGGGCCTAGGGAGACAAAGTTTTCCAGGCTTGGGGGAGGGGGGCAGCCTTGCAAAGCTAGAGAGGTAGGAAATGGAGAGTTGTAAATGGGGAATAGCAAGTAGGGCAGTTTGGCTCCATCTCTGCCTGTCATGCCGTCTTAGTAGTTATTCCTTTAGGCTGAACTTTCACTGTTCTGCTCTTTGCTTGCGCTGCTCCAGACTCAGTCCAATGACTAAGGATTTCTATACAACAAGGAAGAGACAAACAAGTGAAGAATCCAATGTGCAGACAACTAGAATCAAAGGAAGTGCCCAGAACTCCCAAGTCCCAGAGTGGTGCTGGAGGACAGCGCCCTCTGGTGATACGAGTGAGCTCTTCCCAAACCAGTGGGCGGGTTTTCAACATAGCATCCTTGATTTTAAATGCAAGCCATGTACAGCATGCTTCTTCGGCTTACTGGAGAGACATCCGAGCTGGAAGGCAGGATCTTTTCTGTTCCTGTCTCTGACACGATGCATTTGTATTATTTCTCTGAGACTCGGTCAATTCATCTGAAAAATGGAAATGATAATAATTTAAGTCGACTCAATATGAGTCTGTACCAACTGTGGGGAACACTCATATACATAACTGATAAGTTAATACAAATAGGATCAAATCAAACATAAAATGATCTGGGAGTTGTTGAGGCATAACAGTAAAATCTGAAGGTATCAAAAATGACCACATGTAACAGGTATGGCAGCTGGGATCTGATATGTTTGAGGAAACAAAGGTTCAAGCATGTCAGTTTATAAAGCATAAAAAATTGGAGCCAGGACTCCTTAGCTTGGTACTGGACCCCAAAAACAGAGGGAGGCAGATTTGTGTGCATTAAAAACAATCAAAGAAGAACAACTAATTAAAAGAATAATGAACAGTGTACAAATAAGGATAAAAAAAATGGGCAATCTGATTTCTAATTGTAGAAAATATTAAGGGCATTCTGAGTTGGAAGGAAGAAAAAAACAGGTGCAATTTCCTGAAATCAGAAAAGGAGGTGTCCCACTCACCCCAGTACTCTGTATTCAATCAAAGGAACATGTAACCAGTAAATGATTGACAATATGGAGCCAGTTTTCAGACAAGACATAAAGGTTGCCTGAGAGCTGAGATGTATAATTATGAGAAAATTCCTGCCATCAATCTGAGACAGGCTGGATTTCTGTTCAGATAACCCAGGTCCTTGGTTAAGGGTTACTAAGCAACGGATGGAGGTAGTCCAGCTTCTCAGCCGTGCAGGGCTGGGATCAAACAATGCAATAAAGCTTTCTCAGGGTACAGATATGCAACTAGACCGATCATTAAATAGAAAGTGACCTGAGCTGAGACCCAAAATGGAGTCCGAATGGTTCATTCAATTGCCGCAATTCCCTCACAGATCAGGTTTCAGCTAAGTGTTGAACAAACATAGCGAGCAATTCCATGAGGCAGAAGTAAAAAGAGAATTCTAAGCATGGGAAACATTTGGAGCAGAAAGCTATGTGAACAGTAAATAGACTAGTGAAATAAGTCTGGAAGAATATAGGCGGGGCCAGACCATAAAGGAATTGAAATATCAAAGGGGATTGGATTGAACCTTAGCCACAATATGGAGTCAGGGAACTATATTGAGCTTGGAAATCATTCATTCAGTCTCATTTATCAAGAATATCCATTTGGATATTTCATGGATGATGGATTAAAAAGAGGAGAGCAAAGACAGACTGGAGCAAAGAAGAGCAATTAGAAGGCAACTGCAATAACCCAGATGAGAAGTGCTGAGGACCATTCTGTCAATAAGTATTTATCAAGCACCTAATTATATGCTGCAGACACAAATAAAGGCAAAAGATAGTCTCTGCCCTTGAGGATCTCCCAATCTAATGGTGATATAAACAACTATGCGCAAACATGCTAAGGATACAATAAATTGGAGAAACAAGAAAGAAGGCACCAGGGGGTAGCTGGGTGGCTCAGTAGATTGAGAATCAGGCTTAGAGATGGAAGGTCCTAGGTTCAAATTTGACCTCAGACACTTCCCAGTTGTGTGACCCTGGGCAAGTCACTTAACCCCCGTTGCCTAGCCCTTACCTGTCTTCTGTCTTGGAGCCAATACACAGTACTGACTCCAAAACAGAAGGTGAAGTTTTATTAAAAAAAAAGAGAGAGAGAGAGAGAGAGAGAGAGAGAGAGAGAGAGAGAGAGAGAGACAGAGAGAGAGACAGAGAGAGAGAGAGAGAGAGAAGGCATCAGCAGAAAGAGGAAGTAAGAAGAGCCACAAACTATAAGATATATAAAAATTAAAATTAAATCTCAATAATAAAAATATTATATTTTAGGAGATTTATTAATGATCATTAGAAATCAAGGAATAAAGAGGAAACAAAACAAAAACCAATGGCCCATGGCTGATTAGTCCATTTCAAAATCCCTATTCACCACGGTCACCATGCTGACAGGAAGACAAAGAGAGGGAGGGACCCTCCATGTCCCTACCTAATAGCCCTGGTCTACAGGAAATATATAATGACAGGAAGTCAGTGGGCTCCTGGGAAATGTAGTTCTTTTTTAGGGTAACAGATTTTCAATTTTACAGATGGAAAGGTAGGTGAGGAAGCCAGTTATGAATGCCTATGAATGCCATACAATGGACTTTGTATTTAATCTTAATTATATCATTGGACCTGAGCTTTAGGAAAAATCATTTTGGGGACTTAAGGATGGATTGGAGTAGAGAGAAACTTGAGGCAAACAGACCCACCAGCAAGTGATTATAATAGTCTGAGGCATAGAAGAGGACAGAAGAGATATTGCAAAGGAGAAATCAACAAGCCTTATCATTGGATTTGGATGGTGAAGAGATAATGATGCCACCTAAGGTATACAGCTTGGGGAACTGGGAGGATTGTGGTGCCCTTGACAAAAGTAGGGAAGTGTTAGAGTGGGAAGGATTTGGATAGAAGTATAATGGATTCAATTTTAAACAAATTGAGTTCAAGATGTCTACTGAACTTGGATATTAGATGTTGAAAAGACTCAGGGCAGATAGGTGCCTTCAAGAACTTGATATGCTGTGTCACATGGAAATGGATCACACTTGTTCTCGCTTATTTCCAAAATAGGGAGTTGAAGAAATAAATGGATGTTGCAAAAAGGGAAATTTAGACTTGAGTTCAGGAAAAGTTCCCTAACAATAAGAGCTACCCAAAAGTAAAATGGGCTGCCTTTGTTGGTAATGAGTTCCCCAACACTGAAGATTCTCATGCAGAATCTAAACTGCCATCTTCTGGAGATTAGAGAAGAGTCTTGTGCAAGTAAGCACAAGATAAAATGCGTGAATTTGTACAGAAAATCTGAATTCTGCTAAATCCAGTGCCCAACCTTGTCATTCCATAGGGAAGACCCAGTTGTGGCACCTAAGGCAATGAGTCTACAGATCTTTCTAAGAACTTGATCCTTGTTTCCAAGTCCTTGAATAATTGCTGTATCTGGTTTTTTGTTTACTCATAAACCCTTTTCACACAAATATGGGCTCTCAGGTGAGTAGATGGAGAGGGTGCTAAGCATTAAATGTATTGAAGAACTATATCAAAGGGAGAAGGGAAGAAGCATTTATTAAGTACCTATGCTCCAGGCTTTATGCTAAGTGTATTACAATTATTACCTCATTTGATCCTCAAAATAACCCTGGGAGGTAGGTATTATTATCATTCCTATTTTACAGTTGAAGAAACTGAGATAGACAGAAGTGAAGTGACGTGCCCAGGGTTATACAGTTAAGTGTGTGACACTAGATTTTAACTTGGGGCTTCATAATTCCAGTTCCAAGGCACTGCCCACAAGGTACTGGAGACACCTAGTTGCTTCTAGGTAGATGTTCCTCTAGGACAGTGATGGGCAACATTTGGAGCTTGGTGTGTCAAAATTTGCCAAAAAACAGAGCATAACTCAGGTGGTATGTCACTTCAAGGAAAAAAACATAATTTCATGATGTTTATAGTTTAAATAACAAAAATGCATGGTTATATTATATAATTGTATTTAATAAACCAAAAACTAATTAGTTAACTTACATGCTTAGTGATTTCTTTGTTCACTGTCAGTAGGTTTCTTTTGTTGGTCTTAATATTATTTAACTTGTGCGGAGTGCCGTGAACTAAGATAAGTGAGGGGGAAGGGGAATTCTTTAACTAACCTGCCTAATCATGCTTTTTTATTGCTGAATTTCATTGGCTAAATCTTCAATTGAAGGTTGGTATTTTGTGCACTTCTAGCCCAAGCAAGCACTACTAACTTCATCTGTCAATCTGTTTCTTTTGTTGGTTTTTATATTACTTAATGCTGAGAATAAAGTCTCACAAAAGTACATAGAGGGAAAAATTGTGAGTAAAGTCATTGCTATATTTTTCAGGGTGCTAAAAGTATCTGGTAATGGGTTCCAGGCATTCCTCCTTTGCACATGGTCTGGAGCCCCACCCAGTCTTCTGCTGGCCTGGCATCTCCCAGCCCTGCCCACCCCAGCCAGCTGGCCCAGGGGTGCTCCTTCCACAGGAAATCCTCCTCTCTGCCCCTGCAGGAGCCCCATGTGCCCCAGCCATCTGGCGCATACAGCCTGCCACTTGCCCCTCACACCCCCCACTCCCCCACCCCATGCAGCCAGTGCATAGAGCAGCCTTCCCCCTCCCCAGGCCAGACCAGGACATGGCAGTGGCCACAGCTGCAGGTGCCTGGCTCTCTGGGTAACTCCTGAGTCCCAAGGTGCTCTGAGCCCACATGCAGTAGCATGTCATAAAAAATGACTACACGTGTCAGTGCTGACACATGTGTCATAGGTTCACCATCATGGCTCTAGGAGAGAGGGGTAAGGAGTAAGGCACTTTTGCCATAAGTCTCACAACTAGTAAATTACAGAAGTGAGATTTGAACTGAAGACCCGAGTCCACATTTAGCTCACTCTTTCTACTGTGCCACACAACTTTATTTTATTAGTGCAAAAACTGAGTCCCAGGGACATCAATGATTTATCCAGGGTCACATAGCTAAGTAGCCAAACCAAAATGATAGCTGTCTCCAAATATTCAAAAGGCTGTCCCCTGGAAAGGGTATTAGTTTTATTTCTTCTGTTTCCAGACAACAGGACCAGGAGCAATAGAGAGAAGTTACAAAGAAGGAAATTAAGGCTAAGTAGAATGGTTGGCTTTGGGAGGTAATGAGTCCCCCCTTATTAGAGGAATTTAATCAAAGGCTAATTGATCACTTCTCTGGTATTTTGAAGAAGTTTGAGAGTGGGGTCTATTGTTCAGTTACTCGTTGGATTAGATGCCTCCGAGGTCCCTGCTGCAGCTCTGAGGCTGTGCTGGCCCACATATTATGCTTACTAATCACCAAAGGATGTCACAGAGAGACAGGATAGGGGGCTCTTAGAGTGGAACAGTGTAGCCAAATGGATAGAGTTGGTCCCATACTCAGGTCAACAGGGTTCAAGTCCTGCCTCTGACACAGGTTGGTTGGGTGACTCTGGGCAAATGATTTAATTCCTCAGTGTCCTGGGGATCCTTTGAACACTAGAAGTTGTTGAATTGATACTGGTCTACCTTAATAGAGGATGAAGTCACTGGTCTGGACAAAGAGCAAAATAAAGGAAGTAGAGAGTGGCAAAGAGCTTGGGCTGAGCCAGGGTTGTGAGAAAAGGGTCAAGAGTACTCCCCCTAGGGAGAGGGGAGAGGATAGCCTCCATCGGTGAAAGGTGTGCCATAATCATGGGAATCTGGGGGCAGGAGACGGACCAGAGCAGTGATTGTGATACCACCCCGTGCGGGATTATGAGGCCAATGTCCTTCTGGACAGAGGCAGAGGCTGACACCCTCAAGACAAAATCATGTTGGCCCCAGTTAGTTTTTGTTCCATTATTCTGTGCCTAGAGAGAGCAAAACAAGGAATACTGAATGATGTCTTTTTCTTTCCTCCTGCAAGGGTTCTCTAGGGAAATGAAGGTTATGAGTGCACACACAAATGATTATTCACTCATTGGGGAGCCTCCAGGGCCTAAGGTCTGGGAGAGCCTCCACCTCCAACTCCCTGGCTAAGGTGACATGCATAGGAGAGAGGTGGATTCTTGGTTCTGGGAATATGAGCTTTTAAGCATTAGGGATTGAAAAGAAGCACAGTGGGGCAGCTGGGTAGTTCAGCGTATTGAGAGCCAGGCCTAGATATGGGAAGTCCTAGATTCAAATCTAGCCTCAGACACTTCTCAGCTGTGTGACTCTGGGCAAGTCACTTCACCCCCATTGCCTAGCCCTTACCACTCTTCTATCTTAGAAGCAATACACAGTATTGATTCTAAGGCAGAAGATATGGGTTTAAAGAAAAGAAAAGAAGCACAGTGTCATGGAAAAAGCACTGGGTTTAGGTAAAGATCTGGGTTCAAATTCTGAATCTATAACCTTCTTGGACATGGGTGTCCTTTTCCAAAATGAGGGAATTGAATCAATTGTTCTCTATGATGGTTTTCAGCTCTAAATTTATGATACTTTAAACTTTAAAAGATCCTTATTCTGGAATAATGAGAGGAGAGTCAAGTGACTCTCCCCCAACCCATGCTCATGAACCTGAGGCTTCATCCAACCAATGCCCAAAATTACTTATAAGAAAAAGACAGAAAGGAACTTGGGTCCAGAGTCCTAAGGACAGTCATCAGTCAATAAGTATTTAGGTCAACGAGTACCTACTATGTACCAGGCCCTGTGTTTAGCACAGTGCCTATAAAGAAGGTTAAAACCATAGTCTCTTCCCTCAATAAGCCTCCAAAGAGGTCATTTCCTAATGGGGTAGATAATTGAGGGAAGAGAGGTTGGTGTGGCCAATGGTGGCTTACTGTCTCCATATCATAAGATTTCTTTTGATTGGAAAAAATAAAATAAAATTTTTCTAAAAAAGAGACCTCTGGAAATTGGATATCCTTTATTTCTGGCAGCATCTCTGTGCCAAATCCCAAGAAGTTAGAGCAGATGGCCTTGAGCTCAAGGTTCATGGTTCCTAAAATCTTTTATGATGCCTGATTTTGCTGAAACATGGAGACAACAAAATTCCACAACAGGTTAAAATGTGTAATAGTTACTGATATGGAATAGGAAGTCAAGAGAGATACTAGAGCTTGATATATAATTTGGGAGTTATCAACATGGTGGTGACCACTGAATCCATGGGAGTTCATGACATCACCATGTAAGATATCATGTGTGCCGAAAGAGAAAAGCCCAGGGCAGATCCTGAGGATGTGCCCCATTAATCAGTATACCATGCAATGCAGATCTAGTAAGGAGATGGGAAATGCCAGAATGGGAGGGAAAGAAGCAAGAGAAAGCAGTATTCCTACAGAGATTTCTAGGTACTGAAATGTAGTTCATGTGGCATCAAATTTTAGATTAAATATCCATCTATCCCGAGTCACCTGGACATTCCCTGAGGAATGGCTGGTTTTTTTTTTTATTTTTTATTTAGATGTTTTATGTTTTTATCTATTGCTTGGTCCTCATTTGCAATGGAAAGGCATGTGGGATGTAGAAGCAGACTGTAGTATGTCTCCCCAAATTGACCTAAGTAGAAAAAGTTGCATTAAAAACCTGTGATCAGAGAAGGAGTCACAAGAATTAGAGGTCCAGCCTAAGGGTTGTTCTGATATCCAGACTGTCAGTTGGGTCCTGTTTGAAAGATTTTTGTAAGGATTTGGATGAGAGTCCCACAAGAAAAGAATTGGACAGGTTGGGCTCTGCACCAGTGAAGGGGAGAGGGATTCTGGATCCTGGATCTATCCTGGAACCGTTGCAAACTAGAATTCTCAAATAGTTGGTGTCAGGAAATCCAAGTGCATGGGAGCCCACTCTTCTTTCATCCATTAGCCAGGTTTATAAAGCGTAATTAGTATTATAATGCCTTGGGAATGAAAGAAAACTGAACCAAAATAACTGGATCTTCCTGATCATGAAAATTAATGCTTTCTCTATTTGTCCTTTCCCACATTATCTGACTTCCTGTATTTTCAGCTTCAAAAGAATCCTGCAGTAAGTAAAACTTGATACATTCTTCAAATGCTGATGGATGCCAATACTTGCCCTCTTCAGTCTCTACCTTGAAACCACTTCTTCTGAGTTAAGTAAAATCATATGAGTCATATGATTAAAAGCTGGAAGGAATTTTAGAGAACATGTAATTTACCCCCTCATTTCACAAAGTAGGAAACTGAGGCAGGAGTGGGGAGGTCACTTGTCCAAGATCATGAGTAGTAAATGACAATGGTAGAATTCGAACCAATCTTCTGATTGGAAAAGGATGACAAGGAAAGATGGCTAATGAGGAAACACAAGGCAGAGGTTACTGGGGTTGGGAAGTAGTAACAGCTACACTTTCCAGCTTATTCCACAATGATCTTGAACATTTCATGTGAAGTAGGTTTCCAGGTTAGGTGTTCTTATTAGAGGAGGAGAGTAGGTAGAAGAGCACAACAGTCAACACGACTCTGTTGGGGGTGTGTGACAAGGAAATCACTTTAAAAGACTGATATATATTAATTTAAGGTCACCAAGGAATTCAGCTATGTAATTCCTAAATGAAAACTCAAGTCAGCAGTTAATCTTTTATGGAGTTTAATTACAATAGGAGGAAGAAAGGAATTAGAGATAGAGAGAGAGAAAAAGGGAGAGAAGGGAATAGGGCTTAAATACCCCTTCTGTTTAGGCTGGGCCAAAGGGCCCAAGCCCTTAGATAGCTGAGGCAAAGAAAAGAGATCAGTCCCTATTACTCATGTGACCAAAATGGAGAAACAGTCTCAGAGGCCCCCACCTTCAGCTTCCTTCAGAGCAAGCTTCTCAGAGCCACACCAACCACACCGACCAACTTCTCCACACCTGAGTAGGGTAGAGATTGGAATAATTAAATTTTGATCTAGGCTGCAGCCCTTACTCAATCCTGTTAGGACTGAATAGGGTGGAGATTGATTTCAAGTATCTCCATTGTATCAATTCTAAAATCAATCATGACTCAAAGAAATTCCTGTTCTATGCTTAAGCATAGGTCAAAGTCCTTTCCATTGTTCAGCAAAAGGTTTCTGTCCTAAAGTAATCTTAAGAAGGGAGGAGGAGGAACCTCCCATGCCAATGGGGTTCACATTCCAATAGCCAAGACCCACTATCAATAGGAAATTTTTCAAGTATGAAATTTCCCAATGGTGAAATTTCCAACATTTATAAGTCTAAGAAATTTTGAGGTTTACAGGTTGGGGGGGGGGGCATCCGAGGACTAAAAACAGAAAGAGGCTGGTGAGACCCTTGACACTTGAAGAGCAGAGGGGGAACCCAGTGACAAAAGCCCCCCCTCCCATAGAGTGAAGCACATCTTACATGATGACACCCTCTGAGGTAATATTCCTAGCTGCCTCTCTAGAATTCCAGCTCTAAATCTGAATATCTCCTTTTAAAGATGAGGAAACTAAGGCTGAGAGGGGAGATGATGTGCCTAGGGTCACATAGCTGCAAACACTGGGGAACTGGAGCCCTGGTCTTCTGACTCCAAATTCAAGTCTTCCTGCCAGGTACATGAGTTATTCCAAACACTCCCTTCCAGGACATAGGACAATACAATGCTTTTCCACAGGGCATTTTTGTCCACAGTACATGCCATCCAAAAGCAATACTATTGTTCCTAATATACAAGGTCCCATGATAAAACCTGGTCTCATTCTGAATGTTTTTTTAAGGTGATGTGGTGGAAAATTTGTGTTTGGATTGATAGAACTTCAGTTCAAACCTCAATTCTGTCATATGACTCATGTGACTTTGGATAAGTCACTTTACCACCAAAGGTCTTTTTTCTCAACTGTAAAATGAAAGAGTTTGAACTAGATAGCCTCTGAAAATGCTTCAGCACAGGATCTATAACCCTAGGAAAAGTGGAATGGGCTGCCTCTGCAGGTAGTGACTTGGGTGAGCACTGGTTGGGAATGATATAGAGGGGATTTGGATTTTAGTATGGATTTATCCAGATGGCTTCTGAGGACCTTTCCCCCTCCCCCCCCAGATTTGGATACAAACTCCCTGAGGAAAGGATATTCTGGTTTGCAAACTGCTTTCCGGATTTACTAGAGATGGCAGAAATCCATCTCCTTGGACTAGCACCAAGGGGGAAAAAAAGGTTAACCTTGTTTGACTTATCTTAAATATATGCTCAGTGAACAGAGAAGCTATAAATGGTCAGAAGACCTGTGCTCTAGTCCTAACTGCAACATTTACTAGTTGTGTGACTTGAAGCAAGCCAATGATCTTTTCTGATCCCGTTTTCTGGTGTGTAAAATGGAGCCATTAGGTTTATTGCTACTTCTCAGATCTGAGAAATTGAAAAGTTCCCAGAATCCCTTTCTGCTGTCCATGGTGCTCACCCCAGACCGAGTGCCTTACCCAGATCACCTTAGCCTCTTTATCATCAGTTGTGGGTGGATCCTGGGCAGGTATAATAAACCACATCAGTAGGAATGGGTAAAGCAGTCAGTCCTCCCTGCTAGTTTGGTTATCAGTGGAAAGAATGCACTGGGTCAACAAAATGAGTTCATTCAGTAATTAAGTGAAGGATTTCAAATCAAAACACTTGGGTTCACATCTCTGCTCTTCCCCTTAGAGGTAGCTAGGGTTAAAAATAGCAGATAAAAATAAAGCAGGTTCAAATCCTGCCTCCAACACTGTGTGTGAATCTTTTTTTTTTTAACTCTTACCTTCCAAGGCAGAAGAGTGGTAAGGGCTAGGCAATGGGGGTCAAGTGACGTGCCCATGGTCACACAGCTGGGAAGTTTCTGAGGCCAGATTTGAACCGGGACCTCCTGTCTCTAGGTCTGGCTCTCAATCCACTGAACTATGCAACTGCCCCTATTCCTTCCTTTTGTGAAAGAAATGAACTCTAGGCCTGACTCTCAATCCACTGAGCCACCCAGCTGCCCCCAGTGTGTGTGACTCTTGATAGATTAACCTCTCTGGGCCTCAGGTCCTTCATCTTTAGAAATGAAAGTGTTCAACTTGAGTACCTCTGAGGTCCCTTCCACCTTTGGATCTGTGATCTCAGAGCAATATCTGAAGGATAATGGGTAGATCATTTCATCTATGGTCCTCAGTTTCCTCATGTGAAAAAATGAAGGGAAATTGGACTAGATCATTTCCAAAGTCCTTTCCATGTAGAGATCTATGATCTTGAAGTAGATACGAATGGGATGTCCTCCATTTTACTTCAGAATTTAAACTACACAAGTACAAAATTCTAAAGACTTGGCTTGAGAATGGTTCATTGGACAAAGACCTTGGCTCTGGGTTGACCACAGGCTTCATATGAACCAATCATGTGATCTTGAGTGATTCTGAAGGCCAATGAATAATCTCACAGGTATGAGCACTCCCTCTGACACCACCTCCAGTGTGGACCACAGCCTTTTAATGCCCTCTTTTTTTCCCATAAATCCTCCATGGGGTATCCACCAATGTTCTGGAAGTGTCCTTAGGGTATTACCACCTTCTTTGAAATATGGAGAGGCTCTTAGGCTGCTCAGATGTTATCCCTTGCTCATCCCCTGGCAACAGCCTCCTTCCTTTTCCAATTCCTTGTGTCTTAATAATGGCTTAAGCTATTTATCATGCAAATCGTTTTTGGTGAATTGTGGTTGCAATAACATTGGCTGCTTAAGTCAAAGCTTGCCCAATTTCCATCTGCATTCACTGATGTTCAGACCCTAGATCATTAGGTGAAATCTAGAGCCCCACAGCTTTAGTGCCCATCTCACACCTCATTAAGAGGTGTCTTCAGTGTCCAGGACCTTAGGGTCCTAGGCTTGGAGTTCAAGGCATCAGAGGCCATCTTGACTACTCTCTCATTTTTGCAGTGTAAGATATGAGAGCCAGAGTCTCTGACCCCAAATCTCATCAGTTTCCTCTTTGGTTGCCTATAAGTCTGAGCTTTACAGTTTTTTGAAAGCCACTGATGAAGAAGGATGAATTCAGAAGATAGCCAGGATGATGAGAGGCTCATCATTTGAAGGAATTTGGGGATATGTGTAAGCTGAGGGCGAGAAAGTTCAAGGCACATTTGTCAATTCCCTTGATATACTTGAAGTGTCTAAGGCCAGGTTTGAATTGAATCCAGGACCTCTCATCTCTAGGTCTGGTTCTCAATCCACTGAGCCACCCAGCTGCCGCCCCCCCATGTGTGTGTGTGTGTCTGTGTGTGTGTGTGTGTGTGTGTGTGTGTGTGTGTGTGTGACTCTTGACAGATTAACCTCTCTGGGCCTCAGGTCCTTCATCTGTAGAAATGAAAGTGTTCCCAGAGAGGTATACCTGATGGAAAGGACACCAGATTTGTACTGCTTGGGTCCAGAGGGCAGAATTAGAGTAAATTAATGTGCTATGGAAAGGAAAGAGTTAAAAGCTGTCTACCAAAGGTAGAAGGTAAGACAAGAAGTTTCATGTTCCCTATCAGCTCTGATCTTCATTAATGCCTATTACTTTTAATTTTGAAACCTTCCCAGTTATCTCAAATTATCTTTAAAAGTCTCTAAATATGGTTAGCTATAATTTGCTTTAAGTTAAAAATGATGCAAAATGAAATGAGCAGAATCAGGAGAACACTGTACATAGGAACAATAATAATGTACAATGATCAACTGTGAATAACTTAATTATTATCAACAAGTCAAGAATCCAGGACAACTCCAAGAGACTCATGATAAAAAAAAAAAAGATATCCACTACCATAGAAGAAACAGATGGAGTCCAAATGCAGATTAAACACACCATTCTTCACTGTATTTCTTCCATACATTTTTCTCTAGTGTAAGCAATGTGTCTTGTTTCACAATATGATGAACAGGTAAATATTTATTATATATACAATACAACCTATGTTGTGTCGCCTTCCTTCTTGGGGAAGGGAAGGGGGAGAGAGAGGGAGAAAATGTGGGTTGCAAAATTTTAGAAAATGAATATTAAAAATTATATCTACATGCAATGTGGAATATTTTTTAAAATGTATATATATATATCCCTCTGTGCAGAACATAACTACTTGCCTTGTGACAAAACCATCTAAATATTGTAAACACCAAAACTGTAAAGATAATTTTTAGTGCTTTGACTTAAAATCTAAAATAAGTGGTCGCCATGGGAAATTCCCAAATATAAAAATACCCAAGTCAGCAGGGGATTATGGAGATTTTTATTAATAAATAGAGAAGGAATTAAGGGAAGGAGAGAGAGAGAGAGAGAGAGAGAGAGAGAGAGAGAGAGAGAGAGAGAGAGAGAGAGAGAGAGAGAGAGAATTAATTTAAACTGTTCTGGCTCAGGCTGAGCCAAGCAGTAGTTAAAGGCCTTGGCCAAAATGGCCTCCCTGAGCCTAAGGAAGAGAGGAGTCAGTCTTATAACTCACCACAAGACTGTCTCCAAGCTGGGTTCCACTCCTCCACTGAAAATTATTTCCTGAACTGAGTTCAGAATCTAACTCAATTCAGCTCAATAGCTCAACTGACTTTTTACCCCTTCCTTTTAAAGAAAATTTCTCTTATGTTACCTCCCCTAAATTTTCACATCAATCACATTAGATGCTTTTTTCCAGGACTGCCCATTCTTAGTTTTCACCACTCTTTAGTACATACCTTCTCTGGTTAGATTATATCTTCTGAGGCACTTCAAACCTCTTTGTTAAGCTTGCCTTTTGTAAGTTACTTGACCTTTTTGTGATTAATTTAACCTTTACAGGTACTTAACACCTTTTTGTATTAGATCTAAAAATAGACCTAGCTTAAGGTTCTAGCTTTACTATAAGGTATGAGTTAGGGACTTTTCATTGTTCAATCAGGAGTTTACAACTTTATCTTATCCTAAGGCACTGTCTGAGTAGGGTGGAGTAATTTTAAAAGTTCCCAATACATTCTTGATTCTTGTTAGACCAAGTATCTCCATTGTTACAATAAGGGAATAGCAAAACCAAATCTTCTAAGGTACAGTCTGAGTAGTTTTTAAGATTCACAATATGAGGGGGCAGCTGGGTAGCTCAGTGAATTGAAAGCAAGGCCTAGAGATGGGAGGTCCTGGGTTCAAATCTGGCCTCAGACACTTCCCAGCTGTGTGACCCTGGGCACGTCACTTGACCCCCATTGCCTAGCCCTTACCACTCTTCTGCCTTGGAGCCAATACACAGTATTGACTCCAAGATGGAAGGTAAGGGTTAAAAAAAAAAAGATTCACAATATGAACAAGTGAGAACAAAATTCCCCGTTCTGCCAAAAGACTGAATTCCCAAATGAGCTTGATGATGCTCCCATAGCATAATAAGATTTACAAAGGGGTATTCGGGCCATGGACAGCCCATATCAAAATCACTGGTTGGAAAGTGTAGTCAGTCAATGTGTGGGTTCTGACTAGAAACCCCGAATGGCCCATAATACATTCTTTTTCCTTCCTCCTCATTGGTTGGTATTAGACAGAATCATCTCAATTCACCAATGGCTAAATTTCTCTGATTTCCAAGATAATTCCACACGAAGTGAAGGAACTAGGAGTGATGCTGAAGGGGAACAAGGCTCAGGAGAAACATGAGAGCAATCTTCCATGACCAAAGGGCAATTGTGTTTGGCCCCAGAAGTTAAAGAGAAGATAAAGAAACCTCCTAACAATGAGTGCTGTCCCGGTTAGCAAGGGGCTGCCTCAGAAGAGAGCAGGCCCTTCCCTTTGTGGAATCTCCAAGCAGAGTCTGGGGGACCACTTATCAGGAGTGCTGCAGAAGGTCACCTCCATCAGGGACATCCTAAACAGGATGGCCACAAGCTCATGTCCAACTCTGAGATTCTGTGGCACAGCGACCTTGTTACAGGCTCCACGGAGACCCAGGTGGACTTTGGCAGCCCATCCTCACTTTGTAGTGTCAAAGTCACTGCTCACTGGGCAAGGTTCATTCGTCTATGAACTAATAAGATCTGCTGCACTATTATCAGCTGCCGAAATTAATCCCTGTGAAACGGTCATCTGGGATTCAAATTGAGGCAGTAGGAGCTCTGACAGGGCTACATTGAACTTCACCTCAAGAAGTATGTTCTAGGTGGCACCTTGCTATATTAGCCAGGCATGAGGGACACAGAGGAACAGGGGAAATAGTCCCTGCCCCATCATATGGGGATGATGCCGGTGAACAGATAAAAGTACATATGAAATCATTCCATCAGGCTGGGAGCAGAACTGTTTGGTGAAAAAACGAAATCACTGAGGCTATTCTAGGGCTTTGAATCCTACAGAAAACTTAACATTTATGAGAGTTTCTTTAATTGAATCAATATCTACTTTTTAGTGGATTATTGCCTGGGAGAACAATTAAAATCATTATTATACTTATATTTTCTATCACATAAAAAGGCAACCGAGGGCAAGGGATACATCATTTGCCTGGGATGCCGGATTCTAATTCTAGTTCTGTTATTAGGGAGCTGCATGATCCTGGATAATTCATTGCCCCTCTCTAAGCCTCAATCTCATCATCTATTTAAAGGGTCTGGAGATTGGGCAAAATTGCCTTTTAGGTCCCTTCTATCTCTCATATCTTGTGCTCAATTCTCTCTGCTTTGGAGAGGTCCAAATAGCATGCCGACCAGGCTCCAAGTGATTCAGTCCTCTTCATGGCCTTTGAAATTGTTCTCATCCACCCATTTGGCCAGGGGAAGTCTCCACATGCTTGGGGCAGACATCTCCCTAAGTCACTGATGGCTCTGAAGCCTGTTAATTACCCTCAAGCTGGTTTGATCCATCTGTGGAGATGGTCTTAACCAAGGTGTGACCGCTGCATGCTTCAGCTTCTTGGAACCATTGGTAGAGACCAAAGGTAGATGAGCAGCCCTGAAAAGATAAATACAGAGTAGATACAAAATAAGCATATGAGAAGGCATGAAAAATTCCACGTGAGCTCTATGGGAGCCAAGGTTCAGCTCTACCTGGTATGAGTGTCTGATGTCTTATTCTGTTCCTCCGATCTAGAGGAAGTCCCAAGGAAAAATTGGCTTCCTCCCCAATATTCACTCCTAGGATTCATCTATCCAGACACTGTAATCTAATCTGTTATTTTATTACCCAAAGATTTCGAGTTAAACTGAATTTGGCCTCAACCACAGAAAGGCTATAGGCTAATGAGAAATAGCTACAATAAAATAAAGCAGAAAAGTCTATTCTCTGCCTAAATGTTAAGAATTTTCCTAACTGGGGGCTCAGAGCAATTGTAACAATTTATAACTGCTTGTCTAAAATAAACTTCCTAGAGTCAAAAAGGAAGGAACCACATAGACCTTGAGGGCCATTCCATTGCTCATTCCTTCCTTCTTAAAAGGGGCTAATTATTGTTGCAAGGAATTCAATCACTAACTGTCAGTGACAAATAAAATCATAGGATCATAGGATCATGAATCTGAAGCTAAAACACCATCTAGTTCAATCCTTTCATTTTATAGATGAAGAAACTGAGGCCTGGATAGATAGAGATGGTGACTTCCTCAAGTTTATACAGACAATAACAGGCAGGACTTGAACCAGGTTCTCTGGCCCCAAAGCAAATGCTTTCCCCACCCTCTCCTGCTGCCCTTCCTCCTCTTCCTGATAAAGTAAATGTTTAGATGAGCTCTGATTGGCCTCCTAAGGGTTTTTTTTTTTGTTTGGGGGGGGGGGGGGATTTCCCCCGATTTCAGCCTGATTTATTGGACAAGGCATGCACTTCTTTACAGTTTCAATAACCATGGCTTCCTTCACCAAATAGAGGAGTTGAATATTAAGACAGGATTAGGATTAAAAGGGGAATTGTAAGAAAGACCAATTCTTCCCAAGAGCCAAAGGGTGAGTGCCCTATCCCCATCCAACCAGTTCAGAAAGCATGTGAAATTGGACTATTAATTGGGCAAGAATGGGTGTCCTCCCAAGGCTTCTGATCATTCCAGTTTCAGACTGGCTGCTTCCAGAACTGCATTCCAGGGACAGAAGGGAGCTTGTAATCACACCCGTTTCTGGTCCAGGCTTGTTAAGGAGATATCCACGGAGATGGCTGTAAGATAAGTGCATCTCAAGTAGGACACATTTCAAAGATCCACCCTCAGCTCAGTGATGATTCCCTTTCCCAACTCGACCCACGCACACATTGCCCCTCTAGGATTTAATCCATGGTGTCTGAGAGTCATTCACCAAGGCATCCCCCCACCCCCACCCCCAGGGGTGGAAGGGTCTCCCAGAGATCAGCTAGGTTGGTCCTCAGCTGATCAATACTGCCATCACCCTAGGAGTCCTTTCCAACTTGGTAGCACCAACCCAGGCTCAAACTTCGCTGTCAGAGTCCTCCATTGCCCAGAGTGGTCTTTACTCTCTGATAAGACATTGGAGAAGGTCTTTCTCGATCTTGTTTATATCTCGTTGCTGGGTTGGTTTTTTTCTCCCTCCTTTGAACTTAAGTTCCTTGAGGGTAGGCACTGTTTCTGTCTTTGTGTATTAGGAGCATTTGGAGTGCCTGGTGTTTACTAAATATTTGTCGATTGACTTATGGACTGGATCTCTGGTTCTACCTGTATCAACCAATCAACAAGCATTTATTAAGGTCCTACAATGTGTCAAGGGACAGCTAGGTGGCACAGTGAATAGAATGCCAAACCTGGAGTCAGGAAGACTTATCTTCTTGAGTTCAAACCTAGCCTCAGACACTTACTAGCCAGGTGATCTTGGCGAAGTCACTTAGCCCTGCTTGCCTGTTTCTTCATGTGTAAAATAAGCAGGAGAAGGAAATGACACAACCCCTTCAGTATCTCTGCCAAGAAAACCCCAAATGGGGTCATGAAGTGTCATGAAAATGACTGAACAACAACAATAAACAATGTGTTAAGCACCATACTTTGAATTCTTAGGGATATAAAGAAAAAAAGAATCCAGACCTGCTTTCAGGGAGCTTACATGTTATCAGAAGAGACAACATGTACCTATATATATATACATACAAAATATATGTGAAATAATAAAAGGTAAATTTGGGGGGAGGAGAGATACTTGCAGCTGGGAAATCAAGGATGACTTCCTGTAGAAAGTGGCATTGGACCCCACTCTGAGGGAAATTGGGACTTCTAAAAGGTGAGAGTCAGGAGGGAGAGCATTCTAGGCATAAAAGTAAATGTCAGGGGTAGAAATTGCCTTCATGGATGAAAAGTGGTATCTCATCTGTAACTTAGACCCTGAGAGACCTGCCCAGTCTATTAAGAAGGCAAGTGACTTATCCAGGGTCATATAATGAGCATGTGTCAATGGTAGGACTTGGAATTGTTGGCCAGTGATCTCTCCATTCTTTGACATGGCAGCCACTCTGTTGGAGGAAGGATGATTCCAGAAATATTCTATTCAATGTTTTCCAAAAGAAAGGCCACACCAGGAAGCCTAAAAATAGGACTACCCAGCTGACCCGAGGAATACTCGGTGAGTTGTCAAAGTCCTCCAACTCCCACTCCCAGACCAGTAGATCTGCTGGTGCAGATGCTTGAAATAGCCAGAATCACAACAAGGTGAACCTAGTCATCCCAGAAGCTCTAATGATCAGGTAGCCACTGGCTGGTTCTTCGGACATAAATCATCCATTCCAGCCACCCTATTCTACAGAAGAGAAAACTGAGGCTCAAAGATGAGAAGGAACTCAATGGAGGTCTCACAGATAGTAAATACCAAAGCCAAGATTCGAATGTCGGTTCTCTGTCTCTAGATCATCAGCTTTTCCCACAAGTCCACAAAAGGTTGCAGAAGATGCAGGACATACATCGAGTCAGTCAACAAGTGCTAATTAAGCACCAATCATGTGACTACGCTAATCAAGAGGGCTAGAAAAGAAAGGAAAAACAAGAGCCAAACCCAGTCCCAGCTTTTATGGAGCAGATGTTCTGATGGGGAGAGGATGAGTAAATACATAACTGGGAATCATCAGAAGAGGGAAGGCATTAACATCTGGGGGAAGGGAGAGGCAGGAAAGGGCTGGAAAGGGGGAGATTAGAGCAGTTCTTGTAAACAGTTCAGCCTAGTGGATGGGGTGCTGGGTTTGATCAGAAAGACCTGGATTTGAATCCTGACTTTAGACACATAGTAGCTCTGGGATACTGAACAAATCACCTAACATCTCTGAGCCTCAGTTTTCTCATCTGTAAAATGGGATAAGAAAACACTGACTTCACAGGCAAAAATGAGAACATTAGATCTTAGAATTAGAACTAGGAAGGACTTCATAGGTCATTTAGTTCAATCCCCTCATTTACAGATGAAGAATTTGAGGTCAAGCTCAAGTGATGTGCTCAGGGCAGGAATTGGAACTTGAGTCTTGGGATTCTGAGTCCAGGCTTTCCCCCACTCTACAATAGTGCCCGGTATGCTTAAAGTGCAATGCAGAACCTTAAAGTGTCATATCAATGTCAATTTGTTTTCATTACCCTGTTGTCTCTGAGGGGGCAGTTAGGTAGCTCAGTGCATAGAGTGCTGGCCCTGGAGTCAGGAAGATCTGAGTTCAACTCCAGCCTCAGACTCTACTAGCTGTGTGATCCTGGACAAGTCATTTAACCCCTATTTGCCTCTGTTCCTCATTTGTAAAACAGGAACATTTTAGAGAAGGAAATCTTTGCCAAGAAACCCCCAAGGAAAAAGTCCACAGAGTCATGCAGACTCAGACCTGACTGAAGAGCATTGTGTCTGAAGAGTTTTATTTCTCAAAAAGAAATCAAATGGGGGAAGGGAGGATAGTGTGGAGAAGCTGACTCTGCCCAGAAGAGGTGAGGGCCAGCCACTGGCTTCATGGGTTGGGTACCAAACTGGTGATTCCAGGTGACATCAAAGAAGTTTCCCCACCCACCAGCTGACGGCTCAGGGACTGCGGGGGAGAACCCCGGGAGAGCCAAGCCTGACCTACAAAATTATCTGACTCATTCGGCTTCTGTCTCCCTTCAGCTCAGCCTGCATGGTTCCCATCTTCTTCTCCTGAAGCAAGCAATTACCACAGAAATTTTGTCTCTGAGATTTGAGTTGGGTTGGGTTGGGTTTTCGGAAGCCTGCTGAGGGCCACCTCAGTGCACTCTCTCTCTTTCTCTCTGTCTGTCTGTCTGTCTGTCTCTCTGTCTGTCTGTCTGTCTCTCTTTCTCTCTGTCTGTCTGTCTGTCTGTCTCTCTCTTTTTCTCTCTCTCTCTCTCTTTCTCTCTCTCCCTCTCTCTCTCTCTGTCTCTCTCTCTCTGTATCTCTCTTTCATTAGCTGGAGTTTTAAGTCCAAGAAAACTTCCTTCTCAAAGCCCAGAACAGAGCCAGATGTTGGACTAAGCAGGAGATCAGCAGTGGACAGTGGATGGTTTGATCACTAGGGGCCAAAATGTGGCGGCTCATCATGGTGGCCTGGGTGCTTCAAGGCCATGCAGACTCCAGACTCATCGGACCCAAGGCTGTGGACCCTGAGGCATATATGAACATTGTAAGTTGGGTTTGCGTGATGTTTGGGACAGAATAATGGTTTTCCGGGTCTCTCCATGCACCTCTGCCCTGTTTGTTACTTGTGCACATGCATATGTGTTTCTGTGTGTGTGTGTGAGAGAGAAAGAGACAGAGAGACAGAGAGACAGAGACAGACAGACAGACAAAGACAGACAGACAGACAGACAGAGACAGACAGACAGACAAAGAGAGACACAGAGAGAGAGAGAGAGAGAGAGAGAGAGAGAGAGAGAGAGAGAGAGAGAGAAGGAGGAGGAGAGGGAGAGAGAGAGGGAAAGAGATACACCTGTTGTGCTGCATCCAGTGTGCCTCCTTGAGCCTGTGTCCCTTAAAGGAAAGAGATCTTGAGCAACATAGAGGCATTTTCTAAATGAGTAGCACTGCCAAGCTTTTTTAATTTTTAACAACTTTCCTGGGATTTTTATCCCTCAACATGTGCCATCGGGAGTCTCCTGCCTACCTGGCAAGCCCAGAGAGACTAACCCAGCCCCTTTCTGGACTCCTCCCCAAGGACACCCACTTTTGTGCTCTCCTATGATGCAAAGATGGGTTTGTGGTAATGGGGGAATGAGGGACGGAGGGGGTAACTAGATAGCACTCAATAGGCCCAGCTGCTGGCTTTCTTCAGTTCTCAATGCTGCCTCCCCCACCCCCTCATTGCTAGCTATAGCCATTCTGCTAGAATTGGAAGATGAAGGTTTGAATGCTGGCTCTAGTTAGTATTTACTCTGATCCCCACCCTTGGGCAGCTAGATGGTGCAATGGATAGACTGCTGGGTCTACAGTCAGGGAAACTCATCTTCCTGAGTTCAAATTCAGCCTCAGACACTAGCTATGTGACCATGGACAAGTCACTGAATCCTGTTTGCCTCAGTTTCTTCATCTGGAGAAATGAGCTGGAGAAAGTAATGGCAAACCACTCCAGTATCTTCACCAAGAAAATCCCACATGGGGTCAGGAAGAGTCACACAAGACTGAAAAAACAACTCATAACAAACCTTGGGCAGGAGCCATCCTCTCTCAGGTCTTGGTTTCCTCTTCTTTAAAACTGGGGCGTTAGACTAGACCATCTCCAAAGCCCCTTCCAGCTCTGGGATCCTGGGGTCCAGGTCTTCTTTCAGGCACATTCGTTATTTCCAGATACATATAAGCTAAACCCAGGTTTTGTCATTGTTCAGTGTTTTCGGTCTTGTCTGGCTCTTCATGACTCCATCTGGGGTTTTCCTGGCAGATAGTGGAATGGTCAGCCATTTCCTTCTCCAGCTCATTTTATAAATGAGGAGACTGAGGCAAACAGGGTGAAGTGACTTGCCCAGGGTCATACAGCTAGGAAGTATCTGAAGCTAGATTTGAACTCACAAAGAATCTTCCTGACCCCGGTGCCTACAGTCCATTCACTGCACCATCTAGCTATGGGAAATCCCAGGTAATGAGCTACTACTACTTGTAAGCCTGAGTTACTCTCTAATAACAAATACAGTAAGACCTAATGAGAGGATGCTGGATTTGTGGACACATGACTGGGGCTAAACTCCCAGCTCCATTTGTTAGTGATTACTGGTGCAACGTGGGGCAAATCCCCTTGTTCTCTGGGCAATCGAGGGAGCTCCTTGAGAGCAGGGAGAGGCTGATTTTTTCTTTTTGTACCCCAGCAAAGGTCTTGGCAAATATCGCTACTTAATCAAAGTCTTTCCATTCACTCATTTTTGTTTAGTAGATAAAGCTCTGGATTTCGAGGCAGGAAGACGAGTTCAAATCCTGCTACAAACACTACCAAGTGTCTTAACCCCTGTCGGTCTCAGTTTCCTCTCGATGACGTAGAAAGTATGTGGTAAGAAGCTCCCAGGATTCTTGTGAGGAGCACACAGTAAACTGTGCCATCCTTGCCATGTCATACCAGTGTAAGCTGGTATATTATTATCTGGGAAAGGCAGAGCTGGAGTAAAAGAGCTCTACTGGCCCTTCCAGGTCTGCCTCCCAGGACCCATCTCCTCCCTCCCACATCACAGCCAGCTGTTTGTTTTGTTTTGTTTTGTTTTGGCCTTAATATCTTCTGGGCAATCCCATAGCCAAGATGGTAGAATATTGCCTAAAGGAAGAAGTAACTGGCTCAGAGCGAGGGTCTGAGAAAGTTTACTTTGAAAAATTAAAAGGTCCTCATTGTTGCATGTATTGGGGAGGCTCAGGACTAGCTTTCCTTCCTCCTGGGTACAAAGTGGGGTTCTAAATACGTGCGACTGCCCAAGGATGACAGTAGAGTGGACAACCCAATGGACCTAGTGACCCTAAATAATAAGAGATGGCATTTACAAAGCACTTTCCAAATATTATCTCATTGGATTCTCCCAATAACCCTGGGAGGAGAGTGCTGTGATGATCCCCATTTTACAACTGAGGAAACTGAGGCAGACAGATTGTGTGACTTGCCTCGGGTCACAAAGTAGTAAAAGTCTAGGAGCAGATTTGAACTCGGGTCTTCCTGATGTCAGACCCAAAGCTCTATCCACTGAATCATCTCATTGCAAGGATACTACATGTATACATGAACACACAGCAGCATGTACAGCCACACACACACATGAATTCTTGGGCTTCCCATCACAACAAGATACTCAGATACCAAGTGAAGGAGCTAATTCTTCTCTCGGGAGTTCTGTTCTCATATCAGAAGCTTAAATATTTCTGAGCATTCACTCAGCCGGGCAGGATTTATTAAACCCCTACTGTTTGCATGGTCCTGTGCCATGTGTACTGCACCCTTCAAGGGAAAGCTTAAATTTATGACCAGGTTCTCTGGCCCTAAATCCAATTCTTTTTCCAGGAAAAACTTGTGTGGAGTAAAGCAAATACACACACACACACACACACACACACACACACACACACACACGATGCTATCTGCCAGATACTAGCTTCCTATTTTAACAACTTTATTGCTAACTAGGGGCCAAGCTTACGTTTTTCAAATGATGGAAAAGTCCTCTAAATCTTGGACCCCAAAGGCAAAGTCCAGATCGCCCTACCTTAGTTATAACTGAAAAATAATCAGTTTAAAAGCTAAAAAAACTAAAAGCAAAGAGATCTAATTCGACCCTTGCATTTTATAGAAGGGGAAACTGAGACCCAAGGAAGGGACAGGACTTGCCTAGAGTCATAGCACTAGTTATTGACAGAGCCAAGCCCAAGGCTGCCCTGCAGAGCTCTTCATGCCACCCCAGCCCTGCTCCCTAGACATTTGAAGGGGATGGGAAATGTCACCCTTTGGAACAAGCTAGAACAAAAACCCACTTTCCTTCCTGCAGAGTGAGATCATCCGGCACCACGGCTACCCCTGCGAGGAATATGAGGTTGCCACAGAGGATGGCTACATACTGACAGTCAACAGAATCCCTTGGGGCCAAGAAACTCCCAAGAACCAAGGTAGGAGACTCCTCACTGGTGCCAGCTGTGATGCCCCCACTTGAAGGGGCAGCTTTGGTGTGCAGAGCTAAGACAACCAAAGGCACTATAAGGGTCAGACCTTGGTCTTGAGGATGCCCAGGTGGCCAAGCACTCATGCTATGTAGTGCTGCAATGGAGAGAGACCCAGGTCTAGGGTCAAGAAGACATGAGTTCAAATCGAGCTTCAAATACTTCCTAATTTTGTGACCCTGAGTAAGTAGCTAAACCTCTCTATCTCAGTTTCCTCAACTGCAAAGAAGAGATAATAAAAGCACCTCCCTCTCTGGGTTGTTGTGAAGCTCAAATGAGATAATACTTATAAAATGTCTGACACATAGTAGGTGCTTAATAAATTCTTGTCTCCTCCCTTCTGCTACATGAGGTGGGCTTCCTCCATCTAGCTGGCATTCTGAACATGTTTGGAAAGTAATTTCATGTCCTTTTTGGAGGGCAGGAGACACATGATGGCAATGCCTAATTTTCAAGTAGGATTTTCCCTTTACAATTTCTAGGGAGGTTCTAGTTTATTTATTTGTTTACTTAGATTGGTCTGGCAAATTGGAGACCCTAAATCTCTAAGTTCTTTCTGCCTCATTGTCCACCTTTTAATACTCCAGCATCCAGTAGTCACGTGGGTATTTAATTAGACCAAATTTAGTGGAGATAAATTTAGTCTCATTTTGGTTCAAAAAATTAACTCTGTCAACATGACATGAGAGAGATATAGCCAGTCATTGGTTCATGGGGAAAAGATCTGAGGGTTTTAGTGGACCACAAGCTCAATATGAACTAACTATAACAGAGCTGATACCATCTACAATAGTATTAACAGCCTAAGGCTCGCAGACTTAGAGCTAGAAGCTATCTGATCTAAGACCCTCATTCTCCTGATAAGGAAACAGGCTCAAAGGGTCACACAGCTACTAAATATTTGAGTCAGGGTTTGAACTGAGGTCTTCTGGACTCTGGTTCCAGTGCTCTATTACTTACATGACCTAGATGCCTTGAGATGATATATTTTTAAATGACAAAGACCTTAAAAATCATCCAGTCTGGCCTCCTTATTTCACAGTTAAAGAAGCCGATGCCAGAGAGTTCTCATGTGTCTACACTGGTATGAAGTGTAAATTCTGAATCTGAATCCAGTCTTCTGGCTCTAAATTCATCAGTGTAGTATAAGTCCAGGGCTGGGTCAAAACACCCATGGAGTAGATAAGAAGAACAAACTGGCTTGTCCCAGAGAGGCATAACTTGGTTTATTTCTCCAAGCTTAAAGAGGATAACTTAAATTGCCTGACAGAGTACACCTCAGGCTAATAGTCAAGGCACTTTGGATGCTGTGCTGGGCACACCAAAGGCAAATTCTAGAATTATTTCCTGTGGCCCAGTATCATTTCTCAATCTCTAGTGAAACTCACCCTCTCTCTTGGCTTCCAATATGGCAGCCATTGGGGTCAACTGACCTTTTTCTTTTTCTAGGGCCGAGGCCAGTGGTTTTACTGCAACATGGTTTGCTTGGTGATGCGAGTAACTGGATCCTGAATCTTCCTAACAACAGCCTGGGCTTCATCCTGGCTGATGCGGGTTATGATGTGTGGATGGGGAACAGCCGAGGGAACACCTGGTCCTGCAAACACAAGACCCTCTCTGTCGACCAAGATGAGTTTTGGGCTTTCAGGTAGATAGGGATGTTGGGAATAATGGCAGAAAGAATTGTTGTGGGAACACCCAGCTAGCTGGCTCTGAATCACACAAGGGTCTCTGATTTCTTATGTACTTGAAACATTTATGGATAGCTCCCCCCCCCCAATCTTGCACTGGACTGTATTGATTAATCATTTTCTTGTTAGCACCAGGAAAGTTATGCACCTGCCCTCAATGAGTTTATGTTCTAATGGGAAGGAGATAACTTGCAAATACATAGATATAGCTATAGAAATAGACATAGACATAGATATAGACATAGATATACCAAGTGAATGAGAAGCAACCTCATAGGGAAGATGCTAACAATGTGGTGGGGACCAGGGTGTAGGAAAGACCTCTCAAAGAAGGTAGGATTTGAGCTAAGTGTTGAAGGAAACCAGGCAAATCAGAAAGGAAAGATGAGGAGAATATTCTAGGCACAGAAGACTCTGGAGTAAGAGTCCAACCCAAATGAAATAAGTTATCAGATTCATAACCTTAAAGTGTTCTGAGAATTCTCTCAAAGTGTAAATTGCAGAGAAAGTACTGAACCTGTATTGAAATAGGGTCAAGCTTCCCACCCCAGGGTCTGTTCACTTGTGTATTTACTTTTAATATTTTGATAACTCCTTTAAGAGTTAATTTTCTTGGTAAGCCTCCATATTTTATTTTATGCTTTTAAAGACATTAGTCAAAGAATAATGGGTCTATAGACATCTCTAGACTGCCAAAAGGGTCCATGACACACAAAAAAGGCTAAAAACCCCTAAGATGTGGCATTCTAGCCCTAACAATGGTAACAATCATTACAAAGATGCCTTCAGTGATTCTACCCAAAAATGGGACTTTATTCAGAAACAAAGATAAAGATAGACAGATAGACATAGATAGATAGATGGATAGATGGATGGATAGATAGATAGATAGATAGATAGATAGATAGATAGATAGATAGATAGATAGATGGATAGATAGGAAGAAAGAAAGAAAGAAAGAAAGAAGAAAGAAAGAAAGAAAGAAAGAAAGAAAGAAAGAAAGAAAGAAAGAAAGAAAGAAAGAAGAAAGAAAAGAAGAAAAGAAAGAAAGAAAGAAAGAAAGAAAGAAAGAAAGAAAGAAAGGAAGAAGGAAGGAAGGAAGGAAGGAAGGAAGGAAGGAAGGAAGGAAGGAAGGAAGGAAGGAAGAAAGAAAGAAAGAAAGAAAGAAAGAAAGAAAGAAAGAAAGAAAGAAAGAAAGAAAGAAAGAAAGAAAGAAAGAAAGAAAGAAAGAAAGAAAGAAAGAAAGAAAGAAGGAAGTGAAGGAAGGAAGGAAGGAAGGAAGGAAGGAAGAAGAAGGAAGGAAGAGGAAGGAAGGAAGGAAGGAAGGAAGGAAGGAAGGAAGGAAGGAAGGAAGGAAGGAAGGAAGGAAGGAAGGAAGAAGAAAGAAGAAAGAAAGAAAGAAAGAAAGAAAGAAAGAAAGAAAGAAAGAAAGAAAGAAAGAAGAAAGAAAGAAAGAAAGAAAGAAAGAAAGAAAGAAAGAAAGAAAGAAAGAAAGAAAGAAAGAAAGAAAGAAAGAAAGAAAGAAAGAAAGAAAGAAAGAAAGAAAGAAAGAAAGAAAGAAAGAAGAAAGAAAGAAAGGAAGAAAGGAAGGAAGGAAGGAAGGAAGGAAGGAAGGAAGGAAGGAAGGAAGGAAGGAAGGAAGGAAGGAAGGAAGGAAGGAAGGAAGGAAGGAAGGAAGGAAGAAAGGAAGAAAGGAAGAAAGGAAGGAAGAAAGAAAGGAAGGAAGAAAGAAAGAAAGAAAGAAAGAAAGAAAGAAAGAAAGAAAGAAAGAAAGAAAGAAAGAAAGAAAGAAAGAAAGAAAGAAAGAAAGAAAGAAAGAAAGAAAGAAAGAAAGAAAGAAAGAAAGAAAGAAAGAAGGATGGATGGATGGATAGATAGATAGATAGATGGATAGATAGCCCTTACCACTCTTCTGCCTTGAAACCAATATACAACACTGATTCTAAAACAGAAGGTAAGGGGTTTTTTTTTTGTTTGTTTGTTTGTTGTTTGTTTTTTTTTTTTTAAAAGATATTACTGATGATTATGATGCCAGATAATCTAAGATGAGACAAATTGGGGTTCTTGATCAGACCTGTAGACCCAGCCAGACACTGACTGGCTCAAGTTCAGGCATATGCTCCAATGCCCATGAGCTCTAGACTATCAAACTCATTGTTGACCCCTTATAGATATTCCCATAAACATCCTTGTAAATCTCAGGCTTATGTTTTGTTTTGTTTTGTTTTGTTTTGTTTTTCTTAAGACATGCTCTGTTCCCAATGCAGGAATGGTAATCATTACATCAAACTTTCTTTCCCCTTATAGTTATGATGAGATGGCTAGGTTTGACCTTCCAGCAGTGATAAACTTTATTTTGCAGAAAACGGGCCAGGAAAAAGTATTTTATGTCGGCTACTCACAAGGCACCACAATGGGTATGTGAAATGGGGAGCAGATTTGTAAGTTAACCACCTCCAAAGAAACAGGAAAGCCTGGCTCTGAGCCTTGACCTATCTCTTCTCCTATCTCATCTCCCCACACCTTCCTTACACAGCCCACTCCATGGTCCATACACCTCTTATTCCTTCAATACACATCTGAAAGCATCTCTTCCTTTACTTGGAAATAATCAGCACCTCCCTGTGGCCTCTAGTTAAAATACAAAGCCCAGAATTAGAAGCCCTCCATGGTCTGTCCCCACCAACCTTTCCAGCCTTAGATGAATCCTATTCCTTCCTTCCATACTTTCCCTATTCCAGTCAACCTGGCCTGCTAGCTTGTGGTCCCTCATGCCTAGATCATATTCATTCCTTGTGGACTCCTTAGGTTCTTTTGAAATACATCTCAGATGCAGATTTATCCCCCAAAAGTTCATTGGTAAATCTTTGTATTTTGATCCAGACCCCTACATTAGTCACCTGAGGCCCAAGAGCTTCATAAGTCAGGAAACAAATCTCCTTTAGGGGGAACATAGCCCTGAGTGCATCCAACATAGCCAAGTGTGTGGTTCCTGTTCTAATTACCCCTTTCCCAAACCCTGGAGTGAGTCAAGGCTTTACTATTCTCTAAATAGCTATGTGCCTCAGTTTCACAGGCAGGATAATGGAGTCATCTGCAGATGCTCCTCAGATAGGCATAGGACCCTTGTCCAGGGAATGGTAAGCATCTAACTCAGCTTACTCAAAAAGACAGAAAGGAGATCACTGGATCATTGATATGGAGCTGGCCATTTAGGCCAATCCCATCCCATTTTACAGATGAGAAAACTGAGGCCCAGGGAGTGGAAAGGGCTTGCCCAGGGTCACACAACTGGTATGTGAGGCAAGAGTCAAAGCTAGGACTTCCTGATTCTAAAAGCTGCCCTTTATCCACACTCTACCATATTGCCAGGACTATCTTGGAGCCTATGGTAAGCAATGAAATCTGTTCTATTGATGCTGGAGGGGGGCAGGAAGGGACAATTGGACTTGGTCTTCCTTTGGTATTGATTTCCTGTTTTGTATAAAATTAGATAGGAAAAAGAGCCTGGTAGACATAGAGATAAGGCATTTTTCCTTCAAGATCCTGGATCCACCACTCATCCTTGCAAAAGGCAATTTGACAAACTAACAAGTGATAGAGGCATCATAGAGTGGATAGAGAGCTACTAGCTTCAGTCTGAGGAAGACCTGTGTTCAAGTCTCACTTCTGCCACATCCCATTGTTCCAGGTTTTAATAGAGTGCCTGGCACAGAGCAGGCATTTCATATATACTTCTCAGTCAAATGACCAGGCAACTCTTAGATGAGAAGTTGCAGAGAAGGGGCCTCTCTCTGGGGTAGGAGAAATCACTTAGAGTGGCAGAATCACAGGCCCAGGAAAAAAAAAATGAAGTTACAAAACTTATCAATAGGTGCCTGTTGCCCCAAAGTGATTGGCAGCATTATTTCATCCGAGTCTCATTGATGATGCATCTATGAGGGAGATTCTCCAGATATTCTTAACCCCATTTCATAGATGAGGAAACTAAGGCTCTGAAGGGTCATATCTCTCATGTCACAGGTGAAACGTGAGAATGTGGGTCTTCTAGATTCCAAGTCCAGTGTTCTACCCACTGCCCGGCTCTGTCTCTCAGTATTTACTATGAGATTGATGAAATCTTCATTCCAATTCGCATACAATTCCAACCCAGAATCCTATGTGAAATCTACCTTCCACTCCCTAGGCTATTTTTCATGATATGTAAATGAAAGGAGCCATGCTAACCCATCATTTCTGAATTCTAATTGTGAAGGATGGGCTACAGAGTGGAATCCTCCAGTTGGATAGACTGAGCTCTTAGGAGACAGAGGAGTTCCCTCCCTGAAGCCTGAGGAGTGGGGGGACAGGGGAGAGGTTGGATAGCTCCTCATCCATCTCTTCTACCCCTACAGCCTTCATTGCATTTTCTACAATGCCTGAACTGGCCCAGAGAATCAAAATGTATTTTGCTTTAGCTCCAGTAGCCTCAGTTAAGCACTCAAAAAGTCCTGGGACCAAATTCTTGCTCCTGCCAGAGATAATGATCAAGGTAAGTGATTCCTTAGCTCATCCCAGGGCCAATTAGTAAAGAATCTAATCGGAGGTGGAGGGTAGCTCCTCAGTCAGACAAGCCTTTGCAAGTCCACTGGGAGCTGTCCCCAGGGGAAGCAGGCAGACAGATTTTCACTCTCTCCCACCTCAGCTGTCAAGCTCTGGCCAGGTCCCTATCTTCCTCATAAGTCATCAATGGCTTCCAATATAAAACTGAAAAGGCTCAGCCTCCACAACCTTTTTCCAGGCTTCCTAGATTGCAATTTCTCTTCATATGCCCTCCATTTCCCCATTCTTCATGCAGGACATCCCTTCTTTTCTCTCTGTCCCTCCTGTCCAGGATGACTTCCCTCACTGCTTCAGACCCGTGTAATCCCTAGCTTCCTTCCCGACCTAGGTCAGGTGCCATCTCCTGCTTGCTAACCACTCACAGCTAACCATCTTCCATGCTAACCACTCACCAGCACCACCAACCTTGCTAACCATTCACCAGCTCACAATATAGTTTTTGGTTTTTTACCTGGAAGCTGTGATTTCCTCCCAATGAGAAAAGACCCTTCACTAACACCAATTAGTACTTGCTTGGAAGCTTATGGTCTAAGAAAGTCACCAGAGTCCCTCAAAGGATGAGTGACTTGGCCAGGGTCTCACTCAGGATATGTTTGATTCAGGACTTGCACCCAAGTGATTAATGACAGAATGTTCTTTACATCCTTTCACTCCGCTCTTGGCCCACAAGATTGGAATCCCCTTGAGGGCAGGAAGTGTGTCTAGCACAAAGCCATTCAAGGAGTAAATAAATGCTGATGGAATGAAAGTGAATTGAGATGAGTAGATTTTCCCCCAGGCTGAGAGATGCCCCACCCCTTCTCTCTTTTTCTCCCTGGGGGCGCAGAGCGGGGGCTTAATAAATGCTTATTGATTGTTTTGTCCCAGGGCATGTTTGGCAAGAAGGAATTTCTTCACCAGCACAAGTTCCTGAAGCCCTTGTTAATCCACCTTTGTGGCCAAATCATTCTGGACAAACTCTGCAGCAACTTTATCCTGCTCCTGGGAGGATTCAACACCAACAACCTGAACATGGTAGGGGCTGGGCTGTCCAGGTGGTGCCCTGAGGCTGAGGCAGGAAGCTGCCGAAGCCCGTGAGGAGCCCCCTCCCCAGGCTTCATTTTGTAAAGATTCATCCCTGGTGTCTCACTCCATGAGATAGTCAGTCCCTCATTTGTCCAACAGACCTTGTGGGGAGTGGGATGCGGGCTGGGAGAGGGGGAAATATAAGGGCTATTCTTGTTTTTTAAACCCTCACCTTCTGCCTTAGAATTAATACGGTGTATTGGTTCTAAGGCAGAAGAGGGGTAAGGGTTAGGCAATGGGGGTTAAGCTAGGAAGTACCTGAGGTCAAATTTGAACCCAGGACCTCCCATCTCTAGGCCTGGCCCTCAATCCACTGAGCCACCCTGCTGCCCCCTATAAGGAATATTATTGTAAAGCCCTTTGCACAGCAGCAGACATTGAGCTTGTGCTCATACCCCTCCTCCCTGCTATCACTAGAGAGCTAGACCTACAATCAGGAAGTTCTTCAGAGAGTTTTCAGCCACATCCGACTCTTTGAGACCCATTTGGGGTTTTCTTGGCAAAGTTCCTTGAGAAGATTGCCATTTTCTTCTCCAGCTCATTTTACCATTGAGGAAACTGAGGCACACAGCGTGAAGTGACTTGCTCAAAGTCACACACCTCAGAAGTGTCTAAAACCAGATGTGAACTGAAAAGGATGAGGGGGGAAGAGGGAGAGTGGAGCTGGGTCTGGAGTTCAAATTCCATCCCTAACCCCTTATGGCTAGGCTTCAGTTTTCTCAACTGCAAAATGGAATAATAATACTATCTAATGGACTTACCTCAAAGGAAAAGCTCTAAACGATGTGTATATGGTACACTATGCATGGCTACACATCCCATGTAGAGGCCACAGTCTGTGGAGATGAGTTTCTGTTCACTCCCAGCCTCTTTGTAGTGAGAGTAAAGGGAAAGAGGCAGGCGGTCAGGAGAGCCATTCCACATGGAACACATTCCAGCCACCAGTCTCCTCCTGGTTCCCAGATTGGAAACCTACTCAAGCCCCTGGCACTTATTGAGTTCCTGGTTTATGCCCATCAGTGTGCCAGACAAAGAGAATACCAGGACCGCCTGGCACCATCTGATCCTCCAAGGGCTTACATCCTGCTGGAGCTGCACCAGGCACTTGTCCTTACTGGCTGGGTGACCCTGGGCAGGTCACTTCCTGCTCTGGACATCACCCTAAGACTGTCAATGAGAGAGGAGGTGCTGATCGCCTTGGGGGAGGGAGTTTCCCAATTGGGGAGTTCCCTTTAGGCATGTGTCCTTAACCTAATCTCATTTAAGGGCAAAAAGGCCCTCCTCCAGTACTCTGGTTTGTCCTTCTCACACACACACCCCTCCCCTGCCTGAGGAATGGCCTTCAGGTATTTTTCTGCCCATTTTATAGATGAGCGCTGGGGAACAAGATGGCAGAGTTGGGAAATGCTATTTCATGCTTGGTTGGCCACTAAGGTGGCCGATACTTTGGTATTGGCAGTCCATGAAATAATAAATGAGTCTCCAGACACACACACACTGGCTTTCACTGATGTTGGTGTACCCTTCACTAATGCAGATTGCAACCCCTCTTGCTTAATTCATGGTCTTCAGGAAGTGCCACATTCCTGAATTGCAGCCAAAACATTCATTCCAGCCTCATGATGCCTATCTCTGAACTGCCATTCAGCAGTCTGTCAAGCAGGTCCATCCCAAAGCCTTTCAGGTTTCACTGGACCAACCAGAGCTTCCCTTTCCTGAGGCAGCTTTGAAGAGCCCAGGGGCCCCTGCACAGGGCTGAGGCTCAGAGGACTCTGCTTGAGAGCCTCCAGCCAGTTTGGATCAAATCCACCTAGCAGCATTTGCTAAATGCTTGCTGTGCGCCATACTCTGCACTGGCTACTGATGATAGAAACCCAAAATGAAGGAAGCCTTGCCCCCAGAGTACTAGGATTCTATCAAGGATGCAGAGATGTGTCCAGGTCTCTGTGGTCCATTACAATTACACACACACACACACACACACACAGTGCACCTGATATTTCTATGCAGAATGACCATTATGACCCAAAATACCCAAGTGTCTAATGAAGGATCACAGATTCAGAGCTAGGATGGACTTCAAAGTGTCCAGTTCATATTTTACAAATGAGGAAACTGAGGCACAGAGAGGCTAAGAGACCAACCCAACATCTTCCAGGTAGTCTGCACCAGATTTGGGATTGAGCCTGAATTCTCTTCTCTCATTTACACAAAATCATAATCAAGGACACAGAGATGATTAAAAAAAAAAAGCAAGAGTCACAGCATTGAGCAAAAAAGGTTTTTCATCATCAAAAGTCTGAGAAAGTCAAGCAAACACTGCAAAATCACTACAAAAGAAAAAGATGTAAAATGTCTCAGGACTTGGAGACCCTTAACCTGAGACCCAGGAATTTAGTTTTCAAAAGTTTTTGTTGTTGTTGTTGTTTTGTCAGGGGAACTGGGTGACTGGAGAGAGAGCCAGGTCTGGTCTGGAGACAAAAGGTCCTGGATTCAAATCTGCCCCTCGGGCATTTCCTAGATGTGTGACCCTGGGCAAGTGAGGTTAAGTGACTTGCCCAGGGTCACCCAGCTAGGAAGTGCCTGAAGCCAGATTTGAACCAATGATCTCCCATTTCTAGACCTGGCTCTCAATCCACTGAGCCACCCAGTTGCCCCCCTAATTTTTTAAAAGTATGTTGATGGCTGAATGTTGATGTACTTGGTTTCCTTTGTAACCCTTTGCATATGATCATATGCATTTCAAACCATTATTCTGAGAAATCCTGAGGCTCCACTGGACAGAGAGTCCAAGGGGTCCTGGACATAGCAAAGAAAGGTTTAAAAGCCCTCTGCTTTCATGGTGCTCCTTTACTAAAGATTTTCCTCATTCTTCTTTTTAGTTCTCCCTCCTTTTATCTGTTGCTTCCATTCCTTACCTGTGGAGAGCCTTTCCACACTTGGAGATGCTCCTAAGGAGAAAAGAATAGCCCTGGAGAACTGTGGGGCAAGGCCCTGCCTGGGCAAGGGGGATCCAGCCCAGCTTGTGTTTGTTTTCAATAAGTCGCCGGATGACCAAGGCTTCCCTCCTGCTTTCTTGCAGAGTCGAGCCAATGTCTACGTCGCCCATACCCCTGCGGGAACATCGGTACAGAACATACTGCACTGGGGCCAGGTAAGGCAGCCAATGTCTTCATCCCTGACACAGGCTTAAATGGACATTGATGAATGCTTGGGGGACTGAATCAAATGGTGACCTTTTGATAGCTTATATATGCTTTTATTTGTGAGTGTTTGGAGATATCAAGATAAGCAGATAGGTATATAGCTGTACACCCAAAGGAGATGGAGGACACAGCTGCCATCAGTGCCTGGCACATAGTAGGGCTTAATAAATGTTTATTGACTTGACTTAATCCTTAAGAGATCTTTGGCTACACTGAGAGAAGCCCTACATCCCAGGAGAGGGATGTGTCAGTCCTCCAGGACCTGCCCACATCTCGGTTGCCAGGACCATTTCTGGGTGCCACAGTTTTAGGACCCTCTTAAGCCAGAGGGCCAGAGGACAGTAGCCAGTTCATGGAGAGCCCTCAAATCCATGTGCTACACCATGTAGTAGGCATTTAATAAATACTTATTGTCTGATTCATTGACTGATTGGCCAGCGTATGGAGCTGGGGATTTCTAGCCCCGAAAAGAAAAGCCTGAAGGGAGACATGATCACTGTCTTCGGATACATGAAGGGGAGGCCCAAGGAAAAGGGGTAAGCTGGTTCTGTTGGTCCCAGATGGCCAAAGGAAGGGTTCAGGAGCAGCAATGAGGGGAAGATGTAGAGCAGTTTCAGTCGATGTCAGGAAAGTCTTCCTCACTCAGTACCATTCCAAAGAGTGATGGCCAGTCTGGAGAGGTCTTCAAACAGAGGCTAGATCACCAGCCATGGGGGGGGGGGGGGGAGGGGGGGTTCTCTTTACTCAGGAGTTACCTATTGAACTCTGGCTTAAAGATGTCCAATGATGAGTAATCTACCACCTCCAAGGACAGGACCATCCACTTGGAGCCAGCATTAAATGAGAAGAAGTCTTTCCTAATACCAAAAACAGATTCATTTTTCATATTTTATATCACCTACTGCCCCTCATTGTGTTTTTTGGGGAGTAAACAGAAATCTAATCCATTTTCCCCCAAGACAGTGTTTCAAGACAGTATTTGAAACTTGAAGACATCTCTTGTGTTCCCCCAATATTTCTTTTGTCTACTTTATCTATTAGTTTCATCCTATGTAGCATGATGAGCTCAAGGTCTTTCACCATCTCAATTGCCTACTTCTAGCTTTCCAGAAAATTAATATCCTTCCAAAATGTGGCTCCAAAACTGAATGTAACAATTCAGGTGGGGTTTGAGCCAAACACAGAGTGATATGTCTATCACTTCTCTGGAACTGGAAACTGACTCTCTACCAGTCTTGCCTTTATTTGCCTGCCACATCACACCACTGACATTTGTTAAGCTTGTGGTCCACTGAATCCCTCAGATCTTTTTAAAGATCTGTCATACTTCCTCCATCTTGTCTTTGTGAAATCAGTTTTTTGATCCAAAGTGTAACATGTTACATTTTTCCCACCAGATTTCATCTAATTAAATTTAACCCAATGCTCTAGCCTCTCAAGTTCTTTTGGGATTCTAACTCTGTCAACCACCGAATGAGCTACCTTTGCCAGCTTAGTGTCATCTATAAATTTGATAAAGATGCCAAACTGTGCCTTGGTTCATGGCACATATTTTTTTTTTAAGTTAACTAGTATAGGGCCAATTCCAGACCCTTGAGGCAGTCCACCAGAGACCTCCTTACAAGCAGGCAGCAAACCACCAACCCAAATAGCATATATGAAGCACCTACTATGTGCAGCCACAATACTACAGGCACTAACCTTTGGGAGCAGCTATTCACCAGATAGGTCATATCCCTCCCCTTCAATAACTCATATCTGCAGAGAAGAAATAAGACCTTGGTTTCCTGACTTTTACCCTCTCTCAGTCCCTCCCTCTCTTACAGGGGCAGGCTGGGTATCCCATTTCTAGTCACCAAGCATTTTGTACCAAGATTACCTTCTTCTTCTTCCTCCTCTAAGGCAATGAATTCTGGAGAGCTCCAAGCATTTGACTGGGGAAGTGAAACTAAGAATCTGGAGAAATGCAATCAGGTAGGAAAAAAATACCACCTCCTGAAATGATGGCCCCATCCTTCGAAAACTCTGAAGTTCTACAATAGGAACGTCCTAGAGCCTTGTTGGCGAAGCCGTGGCACAGCAGGCACTCAGGGAGCTGCTCTGTTCTCCCACTTCCCAGTTCCTAAGGACATTTTTTGCATGTCCCACCCCTCCATTCAGCTGCCCAAAACAAGCACTTTCTCCCTCAACTCTCTCCAGGAATGGGGGTGGAGGGGAAAGAGGGAGAGCTTCCTGACAGTTTGAATTTGCTCTCTGGGCACTAAAGGTTTGCCAACTCTGTCCTAGAGGAAGGGAGGAAATAGCTAGAGACCAAAAGGACTCCAGGACAAATAGATCCTCTCAATTGAGCTAAGAGGTCCCTGTGCCACTTCACCATGATAGACTGGGATGCTTTGCTGCATTTAGAGGAGTCAGAAAAGGGGAACATCCAAGGTCAGACTCTGTTGGAGGGGACCTTAGAGTCCAGCCTCCTCTTTTATAGGTGAAGAAACTGAGGCTTGGGCTTGGGGCTAGCAACCCACCCAAGGTCATCTTAGTAGCAATTAGAAGAGCCAGACCTGAAACCCAGGTCGTGGTTAGAGTTGCAGTGCCCCTTCACTATCAGACACTACCCTCTTTGGATGAATTCCTTCTATTCAGTTTGTTTTATCTGAACAGGGCAGGAGACTCCTCCTATACCTTAAATAAATGTAAGAAACTGCAGATAATTGAAGGATCTGACTAATCAAGTTCCTATTACCTGGTTTGTCAGGCTGGAAAATGAGCTGGCACAAATGGCAACCCACTCCAGTACCTTTGCCAAGTGGAAAAATTCGACAGAAATTTTGCTCTAAAGGATGTTATCAGAGAAATATTTGATTTGAGAAATTATGGTCTGGTGTCACAATGAGAGCATGGGATAACAGATGGACAGTCTCTGTACTCCACTGATTTCCCTCTGATGGAAAGAGAATTCAAAGACTGCTGCTAGCACCTTGGCTAGCGGCCCTGGGGCAGATTTGTGGTAGAGCACCAGAGTTGGCTGGTACTTGTAGGTGTGGATGGACTGTGACCCACACTATCGGAGGGAAATGCTTACAATAATATTGGAGCATTCAATTATATTTTTCTTAACTTTTAATTTAATTTATTGTGCTTTGCCTCTTTATTTTATTATATATTGTTTTTATCTTTTAGTTTGTGAATGCAAATCAAGACAAATTCTTTTTTTTTTTTTCCTAGCCAACTCCTGTGAGGTACCAGATTAAAGACATGACTGTCCCCATAGCAGTGTGGTCAGGGGGTCAAGACTGGCTTTCAGACCCAGATGACGTGCGCATCTTGCTCACCCAAATGACCAACCTTGTCTACCATAAGAACATCCCAGAATGGGCCCACACAGACTTCATCTGGGGACTGGATGCGCCACAGCGGTTGTACCAGGAGATCATTGAGATGATGAAACAGAAAGAAATGAGCCTCTCCCTGGAAAGGTCTGGGAGGTCTGCACTGGAGATGCTCTGATATGGAGAAGCCCCAGGTGCATGGGGGGACTAGAGGATAGAGGTCGGGAGACTAGGAAAAGAAGGGAAGGAGGACTTGGCTTTATTCTACCTTCCTTGATGATTTTCTCTATTTGATCCAAACAACATAAGTGCTTCTTTTCTATCAATAAAATTATTATCAGTCTTGGGGGGAAATAGAGGACTCCTTGACCTGTGAACTGTGGCTGTTCAGTAGCCTGAAGAAAGAATCAAGGAAATCCATTAGATTAAAGAAGGGGGGTGTTGTTTTATTGCGTCAATTACCCAGATGTCTTAGGGTGAAAGTTCCTGGGGATCCTGAGTCAGGAACAGGTTCAAAGGATAAGGCTCTACAGTAGTCAAGTGAAGTGATCATTCTGGCCAGATCCTAATCATCCAGAATATTAGATCAAGAGAAACAATGAACCTCTGACTGTCTCATCATGCAACTGTTGAGTTTCTGAGCTGAAAGGAATCTCAGAGGGCATCTTGTCCAACCCATACATGAAAAGGAATCCCCTCTACCATCCTCAATCAAATTGGCAGCCAGCTTCTTCATAAAGGATTCTGATGCAAGGGGGCATTGACAATTTCCTGAGGAAGACTGTTCCACTCTGGAATAGTTCTGGAGGTCAGTTAGGTTTTGTTGTAGTCTGGTCCAAACTTGCCTTTGTCACAGTCTCTACCTGCTACTCCTAATCCAGAACCCTGGGCCCAATAGAACAAGCTGATCCTTCTTCCACAATTTCCCTATTTTATAGATGGAGAAACTGAGGCCCAGAGGAAAGTGATTTGCCCAAGATCACTCTAAGTAGCAGTGCCTTCATACATATTCTCTCTTAGAACCACCTAAAGTAAAATTATGAAGAGATCTGAAAATATTCCTCTGAGATGTAGGAAGGCAGGATGGCACATTGGTGATAGCCTTACCTATGAGGTCAGATGACCTGGCTTCAACTCCTACCTCCCCTGCTTGCCTGTGTGACTGTGCCATACAGTATTCTAAGAGCTTGAGATACAAATAAAGGCAAACACTTATAATAATGACTAATAACAATTGTCCCTCCCTTCAGGAGTACCAACAGAAACAAAGGGGTCATTCAGACAAAGAGTTTCTAGGAAAACTGGAGAAGGAGGGAACACTTTGGCTGATAAAGATCAGAGAAGGATGCTGGGAGAGAGTGATCCCTAAAAGGAACCCTGAAAGAAGGGAAGGATTTTGAAAGGAAGTGATGAGGAAGGAGGAGGAGACAGGAAGACAGGATGGTCTGAGCAACTGCCCAGAGACCAGAGACAGCAGGAAGTGGTGAGGAAGATACTGGACAGTCCACTTTGGCTGAAACCTGGAGGGCAGGAAGAGGGGAAAGTAGCATTGGGTGATTGGGACATTAGGGCAGTTTGTGGACGCCCCCCAATCCAAACTTTACCCAAAAAGCAATTAGGAGTCCTCTGATGTTTCAGAGTAGGAGACCATCTTTGCCTGGAGAGGACAATAATGACAGCTTGCCATACTCTCCATTCCAGTCAGGCTGAACTACTGGCTGTTTGCTGAGATTGGCACGCCCATTCCCCTCTGCATCATCGGCTCTCTTCCCTCAGTCCTACCCCACTTCAACCCCATGCATGAAACGCGCCCCTTCTTCCCCTCGGCCACCCAGAATCTCTTGTGTCCCTTGGCAGCTTCCATAGGAAACCTCCTCTTCTTTCCCCTCATTATCAGTATTCTGTCCCTCCTCCCTAAATCGTCATGGACATCCTCATTTGTCCACATGTTGCGTGCATCTGCACATAAACACTTCCCCCAACTCGGATAGAATCAGGGACAGCTTTTCTGTCTTTTCACCCTCAGTGACTGATAAAGAGCCTTAGGTACTGAGGGTGCTTGGAGTCAAGTCAAGGAACATCATTGGGAAAATGTTACAGGGGTCTAGGGGAGAGGTGGGGGGGGCAGACCTAAGACAGGAGCTTTGTGTGCAATGAGGAAGAGATGGATGTGAAGGCAGGATGGAGGCAGACTTGATAGACTTGGCAACAACCTGAATGGTGGTTGGAGGGGAGGGGAGGGTGCCATCAGTGAACCTGGCTCTTAGGAGGCTGGCTTGAAGAATAGAAATCTGAAGCTAGGAGAGCCCTGAGCTTGTAGGTTCTGATTCAGTTCTGCTCTCAAAAGTAAGAGATCAAGGGCTTCTTCTTAACGTGGAGCCCAACAGTGGGGTGAGTTGGGACAGCTTCTGAAGCCATGCATCCTTTGGAGCTGGTCAGAACCAGAACCAGCCACTTGTTTCACATGTTGTAATTTATTTCATTTAAAAAAAAAAAAGCTTTCCAGCATTCACACTCAGAGCATCCAAGACAACAAAGTAATAAATTAACCAGAGGAAATCCTGGGCCCCCACATTACACAGCTAACAGGTGTGACATCTTTGTGACTCCCTCAAGAATTCACTGCCGGTTGCATCTAACTAAGAGCCAGCACTCTGAGCTGGAAGAGGCCTTATCCCTCATTTTACAGAGGAGGAAAGTGAGGCACAAAAGAGGAAGTGACTTGGCTAAGGTCACCAGCTTTTAACAGAGCTAGAATTCCAAACCAGGGTTTTTGGTGCCAAATCCTTCTCCTGCTCTTTCATTAAGAAAGATAAATATCTGACCTTTAAATAAAACACTTTAAGGTTTACAAAGAAAGGCCTTTATATATGTTAACTCTGAATCCTCACAACAGCCCTGTGAGGCAGATGTTACTGCCCCTATTTTACACAGAAGGAAACTGAGGCAAACAGAATCAATGGCTTGCCCAGAGTCACAAAACTAGTGTGTGCGGCTGGATTAGAACTCAAGTCTTCCTGACTCAAGATCCAACATTTCTCCTCCTAGCAGACTCCAATGCAAAGATAGTGACATTGATATAGTCAGGTGATATACTGGAAAGAATGCTGGACTCACAGTCATAGGATCACAAATTTCTGCCTCTAAGGGACCTCATCCTTATTTCATGAATGAGGAGCTTAGTCCCAAAGGAAAGGAACTTGCCCAAAGTCATATAGTTTTTAGTAAGGACCAAGATTCTCACCCAGGTCCTCTATCTCCAAATCTAACCCTTTCCCCACTCAAATTCCACTGGCTGATGAGAGACCTGGAACCAAATGCTGGCTCAAGACAATCACTAGTTATGTGTGCTTGGAAGTGACAGCACTTCCCAGTTTGCTGGTGAGCTCGCTTTGTACTAGCTTTCCTGCCTGCCCCTCACAGAATTCTTGTAAGGAAGTTACTTCATAAATCTTTAATTAATAGAAAAGAGTATCCTAAGATCATGAACATAACCCCTTTCCCTGGCCTCGGCAAATGAGCTCTGGATCAGTCTGGAACCCCAGTCAAGACTGGATTGGTGGTTACTAGTCAGGGCCAAGTGGGTAACTGGGATGCTCCCTTCTCAGGGACCACCCCTGACCCACGTGCAGTACTGGACTGATATGGGCTTGTTCTTGGATTTCAAGCAGACCATCTACGATTCTTCTGGTCTCGGACAGAGCTGGAGTCAGAGGTGAAACTACCAATTTGTGCAGTTGGAGCAAACGCCAGGAATGGTGCCGGGGCAAGATTCTCCCAAGTGGGGAAGAGAACAAAGGGCCCCATCCTATGGGGTGAGGGAGTCAGAGATCCTCAGGCACCAGCATTAGGCTAGAAAGACTGGATAAAGGAGGGCAACAGAGAGGGCAATAAGTAGGTCCAGGAGGAGGAGAAGCTCACCCATCTCTCATAGAGACAGCTTCCTATTTTGACTAGTTATTCTTACTAGATAAGCACCAGCCTCCACTGTTTCTGTGTGCTAGAGCTGGGGAAATGCTCATAGCAACCTTGAAATTCAGTGCCTTCTAAATTAAATACTGTTAGAGCAAAGGTCCTATTGCCCCGTCCTAGTTAGAGCTCCGTGAGGTGGTGGGGTCAGTTTGACCCTACAGCTCTGTCCACCCTTCTTGTAACTTGGTTGACATCTGTTGGGTCCAAGAGAAAAGGAGAAGCTACCACCAAGCTTGGCAGCCATTGAATAGTCTTCATCCCTCTTTTTGTATGACTTTTTTGAATCTTGGAATCCAGGAGGCAAAACTTCTGCAAGTGATGGAGGAAATTCTCTGTTTTCAAGGATCCTAAGCTGCCCTCTTTGGAAGACCTTATTCTCCTGGTGATGTTCCATGGCTTTGCGTCATGGGTCCCCAGGAGCTCTGAGGACTCCAACTCAAGGTATATCAGGAGTGGCACAAAGGGCATCACTGAGGGCTTGTGTGTGGCTGATTGGGCACAGAAGCAGGTCAGTCATGTAGAATAAGGAAAAGTAGATGCCAGTCTCATTCAACTCGTCTGTTCCTTCTAGAAAACGTGAGTAAGCAAATCTGAAAAACAATCTTCATCAGATAAAATGGGACCTTGGACAAGCTGGACATCAGTCTTAGAAGGAAGATGGTCCCAGTGAATCCTTCAGGTTGAAACGTCAGTACAAATACCAAACAAGCACATTATTTTCATCCCCTCTGGTAGCTAAAAATCCCCTTTTTACAGATGGAGAAACTGAGACACAGACATTTGAGGGTCTGATCTGGCATGAGATGGTTGAATCACAGACGAACTCAGGGACAGCACCAGAGGGTCTGACCTTGGTCTAGTCCTCCATCTAGGATGTCACGAGGGTTATGATGATTTCTGTAACATGGTTTCAATCTGATAAAATTTTAATCTCTGTGCAATGTCCAAAGCACTCTCGCCATGCTGGGAAGGAAGAAAAAGGCAGGCATTACTTCTTCCTGAATGAATCAAATGGACTGCTCAGCAAAGCTACAATTACTCCTAGTCACATACATGTACTGAATGCCTTCTGTGTGTGGGTGTATGGTAGGAATAGAGCGAAGGGGCACTGTGCCAAGTCCAAGGGATTACAAATTGAAAAATCTCCCAGTCCCTGCCCTTAAGTAGCTTCCATCTTGTGGGAGATGGAGTGGAGAATTCAGCAAGCATTAAGTAACTGCCATATGCAATGCAACATGCCGGGTACTGATGTTATTGATCTAAATATGTCCTAGGACTATGTTGACAAACCTATGGTACACATGCTGGAGCATGCTGGAGAAGGCTGCTCCCTTCCCCCTTTCCACATGTGCCTGAGGACATTTCTCTCATCACCTGCCCCATTGCTCAGAAGTCCAATGGAAGTACTTCCATCTTCCTCTCTCTGAGATAAAGGGGTGGCTCACATATGGCATGAGGGTTGCACTTTGGGCACTTACTTTCTAAAAGGTTCACCATCACTGCCCTAGGACCTCCCTTCAAGGAGTTTCCAGTCTATGAGAAACTGCAGCTCTGAGTTTTAATAGAGTACACTGATGGTAGGATTCTTGGATGGCATATAATGGGATCTCACCTTATTCTTTATGGTGGGGTCTGCATGGGCCTCCAGAAGCAAGGGGATGATGCTTTGGTTTTTCATCTCACAGGCATAATGAAGAGCTGTGCAGCCAATCTTAAAAAGACCCAATCAAGCAACAAACATTTATCATCAAGTGTATGCAAGGCATTCTTTTGGCAGTGCCAGGATAATAATAAAAAGGCATGTCTCTTTAAATGGAGTCAGCTAAGTGACTTAGTGGATAGAGTGCCAGGCCTGGAGTGAGGAATACCTGGGTTCAAATCTCATATGAAGCCTTTTGTTAGCTGTGTGGCATTGAAAACTTTGGTTAGATTTTGAATCTGTTTTCCCATCTTTAAATATTTCTATTCAAAATGCTCTCCTACTCTTTAGTCATCACTGCCATCTCCTCCCCACAGGGAACTTGAACACAGCCCTGCCTTGTCTTGCCATGATCTAGGCTACCACTCCACTTCCCTGGCATCAGCTCTAAGCCACACTGCTCTTGTATACCAGTCTCTCTCTTTCTTGTTCTTTTGTATTGTCCTTCCCCATTAAAACATAAATTCCTTGAGGGCAAGGAGTTTTTGCTTGCTTATAGTTGTGCCCACAGCACTTATCACAATACTTAGCACAAAGGAAGTGCTTAATGAATCATTATCCATCTAACTCCCTCTTTCTTCCTTTTTGGCAGTTCTTCTATCGTCTATTCATCTGTCTAGTTATGCATCCCTCCAGTCATCTATCTAGCTCTATCTCTGGCTTTCTATCTTTCTCTATCCAATGAAATAACAGATGTAAAGCACTTTGTAAATGTTAAAACTTTGTTAAAATGTAAATGTAAAGAAATGATGATCATTATTATTAGTCCACCTAAAATGGGAATGATGGTAGTGCCAACCTTATAGAGATACCGTATAATAAGCACTAGAATTTATATGACACTTTAAGGCGCTCTATAAGTATTATCTTATTTTAGACTCACAACAACCCTGGGAGATGAGATTATTGTTATTGCTATTTTATTCTTATTGAGAATGCTATTATCCCCACTTTGTAGATGATAAACTGGGGCAGGGGTGAAGTGACTTTTCCAGAGTCACCCAGTTAGAAAGAGTCTGAAGCAGGATTTGAATCCAGATAGAGCTCCAAGTCAGCTCTATCCACTGCATCAGTCTTCTATTACCACACTGTTATTAAGATCATTTGAGACGATCTATATTGTATAGGACCTAACAGTCTCTTCACAAATGTGGTTTGATTCACTGATTGAGTCAATAAATACAAAAATAATGAAAATATGCTCCATTTCCCAATTTGCACCATTTATAGCAGAAAAACAGGTTGGTGGCCCTAGGAAGCTGAAAAATGGAATTTGCAGCCATCTCTTGTGTTCATTCATGGAAACAGTCAAGTCAGCATCTTGAGTGGGATCTGTGCCCCTCTCAGGGCCTATGTATTTTCATAAAAACCCAAGATTTAAAAATTTTTGTTCTAGAAAGATCTTCAAGGAAAGAAGCTTGCTAACTCCTAAAATTCAGAGAATGAACTGTTTGCAGAAAGATGCCTGAAAAACCTACACTACATCAAAAAGATTCAGAATGAACTTGGGTGTAGTTGATTGAACTGAAGGTGGATTGAACATTTAATTTGAATGTATAGTCTTATGCCAAAAGGAGACTGTCCCCTAATTGGCTTTGCTTTCTCTCTCTTCTATTCCCCTCTTATCTCTGACTATTATAATTTCCTCTTAGAAGGTAAAATTTTGTATGCACCTATAGTTAGAAGATTTAGATGTACAAGATGATTATGTTTAGTGATCAATTGGGGAGACTAGTCTCCCAATCATCATCAGGGGGGATTGTGAATTTTAGATTTATTCCCCCCTGCTTAGTCTTTAAAATTCTAACAACCAGGAATGTATACACTCCAACTTAAGGATTAACTGTGGGGGAGGAAGATCTATGACCCACGTGTGCTAGCAAGTGACAAATCAGGAACAACTGACTAACCCCCTGGACTATCCTAAGTCAAGTTTAAGCCACCACTGATACATGTGAGACACAGAAAGTGATGTGAAGAACTGCCTTTATATTTTGTGTCACTTCCTGTAAGAGCGACTTTTTTGAGGTCTTTGGCCATGGAATGGGACTTGGAGCTCGAGTGTGGGACCTCAGCCTGCTTCCCTTAGGCAACCACATGGTGAGTGATAAGGCTGACACCCCTTTCCCTTGACCTTTCTGAAGGCACCAGCCTCCAAGGAGGCCCTTCATCTTGGAGGAGGACTCATGACTGGAAGCTGAGCTAGATTTAATCTTCTGGGAAGGCCCCTTGGCTGAGGCCTCAGAACTCCCCCTGGCTCATACCAGGCCAGAGTAGACCTAATTCCCTTTTCCTTCTTTCTCCCTCATTCTTAATTTCTTCCTTCTATTAAAAATAAACCACCATAAAATTCTATTCTGACTTGAGTATTTCATTGGGATTTATAATTAAATCCCTGACAACCACTAAAATTACATTCAATCTCAACCCTAAAATTTACCCTTAACACCTAGGACCTCAAACTCAGCAACAATCATTTTTGAAGCCCTAGTCTGTGCCAGACACTGTGCTGGACACTGAGGATACAAAACCAGAAAGTAAAGATTACCTACTTTCAAGTTTACATTTGACCAAAAAGCATTTGTTTCCTCTTTAGACAACATTAAGATGAATGTGCTAGGTTGAGGACAAAGGTTCTGATTAATTCAATTCAATTCAGTTAACCAAATACTTAATGAGTACCTACTATATGCCAGGTCCCCTGCTTAGTTCAGAGAATCAAAGATGAAAATGGCAGAGCCCCTGCCCTCCAGGAGTTGCCATTCTACTGGGAGAATGTCATGTCCCTTCAGAATACTTTATCAACTGCTATCACTGCTCTTTGAAATTCAGGTTCTCTGTCCAGCAGTTCAGGATCGACCCTCCTGTATATGGAATGGATTAACTTATATTTGAAAATTCTCAATTTATTTTTAAAATAGCAGTTTATTGATTGAAAAAAATTCCAAGTTCATTTTTTATACATGAAGGACCAGCCTAGGTTTTAGAAATTTACTTTGGATTTTGTCATAGGATCAGAAATTCCACAGATCTAAACACTTGATTTTACAGATGAGGAAACTGAGGCACAGATTGGGAAAGAGACTTGTCCAGGACGGAACATCTAGAAAGTATCTTAGATACAATCTGGACTCCAGTCATCTTGACTCCAAGTCCAACTTCTACTTGATTCAATGCATCATCTGCCATTTACACATTGTTCTATTTCTCTTCTGGGCCTCCTCCATCCACAATAAATCAGAGCTTGTTATTGTTTGCCTGGTTGGATCTTAGAGGAAAGAATCCAAAGTTGGAATGAAAAGTAACAACCCAAAAAACCCAAGGCACAAAAGCCTCCAGGATTTAATGATTTAATCATTGTTCCAAGCTCTTCAAATCCAGTTTAATTAAGTTTTCTGATGCTCTGGTCTGCTTGGGATAATCACAGCTGCCCCCTGATGGGAAATAACTCAATGGCTAATTGCCTCAGGCTGGATGGAAGGAAGCAAAAGCCCCATTCCCCAGCCCCAACTAAAGAAACTGAAAACCAAAGGCCAAATAAAGCAAAGTGAATTGGACCAAGAGATTATTTTCTCTTAGACATCCCTGTATCAGAAATGTCTGTGAATCCTTCATAAATGAGCTAATTCCTGTGAGTTCAAAGGTCAGGCAAGCACAGGAAGTACAAGACTAGAGAGGTCTTCATTGGTTAGAAAAGTCTATAGCTGGGGGCAGCTGGGTAGCTCAGTGGATTGAGAGCTAGCCCTAGAGACGGGAGGTCCTAGGTTCAAATCTGGCCTCAGACACTTCCCAGCTGTGTGACCTTGGGCAAGTCGCTTGACCCCCATTGCCTACCCTTACCACTCTTCTGCCTTGGAGCCAATACACAGTATTGACTCCAAGACAGAAGGTAAGGGTTTAAAAAAAAAAAAGAAAAGAAAAGTCTATAGCTACTTGGTGTAATATATTGGGCAACTAAGTGGTATAGTAGATAGAGGGCGTCACCTGAAGACTCATCTTCCTGAGTTCAAATCTGGTCTCAGATACTAGCTGTGTGACCCTGAGCAAATCACTTCACTCTGTTTGCCTCAGTTTCCTCATCTGTAAAATGAGCTGGAGAAGAAAATGGCAAACCACTCCAGGATCTTTGCCAAAAAAACCCAAATCGAGTTCATGAAAAGTCAGACACAACTGAAATAAATGAGCGACTGATCTAATATGCATATGGTTCCCTTCACTTGCATTTAAAAACATCACGATTCTGTGGCAGCAGGTAATAATGACTAGAAAGCTGTCCTGAGAGTCAGAAATATTTGAATTCAAGTCCCATGTTTGATTCATATGGGCTGTGTGACTCTGGACCACACTTACCCTCCTGCTGTACACTGTCCAAGCCTAAGTTTCAGAACAGGGAGAGATCTGCATTGGTAAAGGGAGTTTCCTCACTGGGAGTTTCCAGATCCAATAAAGTCTCAGATTTAACCCAAAACATTGTTCTCCATCAGATAAGGCCAGGTTTCACACACAAAAATGTAAGTAAATGATTTAGGCGGCAGCAGGTAGCTTTGCAAATAAAAGTGACACTTTTGTCCAATTCAAAATGTTATGGAAATGGGAGCTCTTCATATCTACACCCAGACACCCTTTGCTGGAAGATCCAGCCTTGACTGGTTGGCTTCAAGCAATAGCTTGAGGATCATCTGCTGAGGTTGTCATAGAGGGCATTCTTTGGGGGACACGGGCTGAACAGACGTCCCTTCACACTCTGGGTCACTGTCAACTTTAGACCTGATGCCAGGCAACAAAAAAGCAACAAGACCAAACAACTTCCTAATCATGAGAGCTGTAAAATTGAGATTTGAACTCTGGACTCCATTCCCCAGGAGTCCTTGCTAGCTCCCAGAATGCCCTCTAATCTCACTGAATTCTCACCTGGGATGAGAACAAAATTTTATTTAAAGGGTCTTCCCCATAGGCTCTCTCTTTTGGACTTCCGTTTTGGAGCAGACATGGCTCTTTACATAATGTAGGTGAGGTCTTGTCTAGGTCTCTGTGGCCTAGGCACGTGTTTCTTATCCTGTATTTTCTTTAATCCTTAATCTCTAATAAACCTCTAAAAAATATAATACTCCTTGCAGAGAGAAACTAATTTCTACCTACCTCAGTCTCCCCTAAATTTTAATCTTTACAGTTGGTGACCACTAGATTGGATGAGAACTTTCAAATTTTTTAGCCTAGATAATTATTTTTTTTTAAGCCACGCTTCTCCAAGATGCTTTTTAGAAAACCATCTTGATCAGCTCCTGCCTGCGGCCCTCTCCGGCTCCTGCTTCTGCTCTTGGCCTCTCACCTGGTGCCCGAGCTCCCGGCCCTGTTTGTCTGCACTCTGGTTCCCAGCCCTGCCCACCCCGAGGTCTTTCTCTTGCTCACCTGGCCCACCTGATTCAACCAACAAACCCAGTTCCTTGGAGCAGATCGCTCGGGACTCATTTCTATCAGCTGGTAACAAAAGGAGGGGGGGTATTGGCTCCACGTGGACTGGGGCAGGAGGAGGTATCATAGCAGGGGAGAGAGAGAAAAGGGAGAGGAAAAGAAACAGACTTTTCAAACAGACTTTTAAGCAATGGGCTGTTTGAAAGGATACCTTTTGACTGTTCTGGTAATTTCATTGATTTCACCTGCATGCCAGAAGAAAGATTCAGCCCAAAGATTCAACTTTGGGGAGGCAAATGGGTGGCTCAGAGAACTGATAGCCAGGCCTAAAGACATGCGGTCCTGGGTTAAAATCTGGCCTCAGATACTTCCCAGCTGTGGGGCCCTGGATGGGTCCCTTAACCCCCATTGCTTAGCCCTTACCACTCTGCCTTCAGACAATAGACATTTAAATGGATAATTAATTAAAAGAAAACAAAAACAAAAAAAACAAACCCCAAGGAACTTTGAAGAGACTAAAGGCTATATTGTAAGGCATTTCAGACTCCAATGGTTTATAAAAATCTCTGTATTCTATTGCATTTTTTGTTTAAGGTTTAACTTTGTGATGTTAAATTCATATATTACTTCATTGAATATTATTCTGTTACACTGAAGGTTGATTGAATTTATTTTGAATGTACTGAGTTTTGAAATTCTGTTGTTTTTCCCCTATAACTGTGCTGAACAATATTGTAATTAAGCCCACATGAAAAAAAAACAAACAAACAGTTTTTCTATTTTTCACTTTGTAAATTGTCATAGAGGAGAGAAGGTCTTCAGAACTGGTTATAATTGTATTAACAACCTTTGGAAAATTTAATGTGCTAAATACCTCAAATGATTTTAAGGATTTTTAAATATGATTTTTGGAAATTTTTTTTAACAATCTCTGGTTATTTTTGCCTGTCCCTACCACGAGGTAAGGCCCATTCTAGTAGCTGAAGTGAAATACATTTTATAACCCCCAACCTTCCCGCATTTCTAAATATGTGAATGGAAGTTGGGCAGTTAATCTCAGGGCATTTGTATCCCTAAAAAGCCTCCAAAAAAAGGAGCACCCCTTTATTTATACTCCTCAGCTCATTACTTTACTTGCACCAGAATGACATATAGATTTCTTGATTATGTTCTAAACCCAAGATGAGTTTTACTTTGTTTTAAAAATATGTTTATCACTAAGGTTGAAAGATTGCCACATTTGTAAAAACTGTGACAAATATCCATCAATTCATAGGCTTTTTAAAATGCCATACAGCAACTTATGTGAAAGGTGAAAGTGTGTTTGTTTGCTATTGTAATTAATTGGGCTATTGAGAATTTGGGGGGTTTTGATACCTACATATTTGTACTACTGTATTTTTAAAAATGAAAAATTGTTACCTTGTTCAATTCATTTGCCTCATACTTACAGTGGAGCATGGCCAGATATTAAGAGGAAATGGATCTCATTTTTGGTGAGAAAGCCTTGTATTTTATATTTTCTTAGCTGACTCAGAGTGTCAATAATTATAAGCTACATTTTTGAATTTTTTAAAGCTCTTTTATTATTATATTTTTCTTGCATGTGCAATATACTTTTTCAGGTTTTTATTTTTTTCTCTCCTTTTTATATTTGAAGCACATGTCACCAGCATTAAGATTTTCTTTAACCTTTTGATTTTTCAGTAATATGAGTTTAAGATACATTTGCTAATGCATGCCCTAAAAAGCTTGTGACTATAAAAACGATGCCACTAATTATTTAAATAAATTATGGGACTTTGCTTAATGATTCTTTCTGATTCCAGGACAAGATATACACACAAGAGCCATTTCACAGAGCCAAAGAAAATCCAATCCAGGATGGATTGATGCACTTCTAGGCCAATACAAAGGTCTTGAACCTAGTGTGAAGACTCGAGGTTACTGTGTTTAACATGTTGTTAAGACAGGCTTTCCTTGTGTCCACACTCACTCTGAAGATACTCACAGAAGAGTATCCCCAAACTTGGCTCCTATAATCTGGTCCCTTTCTGTTCTGACTCTCATAATGTGGCAACTTTCTGTAGTCCTGGCTACTGATTGGGTAAATGCATCATTGCTTAGATCATTTTGATTGGACCCTGATTCAAGGACCTGTTATAGATTTATTTTTCTTTTAATTGGAATTTTTACACATAAGACTTTGATAGTCTATATTTTCATCCAGAAATTTTTCTTTTCTTTTGGATTTTTCTGATGGTTTTTTTTTATTTCTCTTGCCAATTGATTCATATACCTCATACCTCAGCCATGCATCCCTAAGTGATCCTGTTTTTTCAATCACCCTCTTAACGGGGGGAATGTAAAAAATATCATTATTTAAATTGCAAAGTTTAAATTCCTTTTGAGAAGAATTTTAGGTAAAGAAAGATGCTCCTCTCTGAATGCAGAACTGAACTGTTGGAGAAGCCACCATGAAGAAGCCTCCAGACCACAAGTGCACAAAAATGAACTTTGGGTGTGGTTGATTGAACATTTATTTGTATGTATACTTTCATGCCAAAGGGAACTGCCCCCAACTGGCTTTCTGTCAATGTGTCCAGCAACTATTGGTTTTGTTCTTTTTTTCTCTTATCCTCAAATTATTGTAATCTTTAAATTGATTATGTTTTTATGATCCTTTGGGGAAGGACTTCTTCCCAGAGGATCAAACGGGGGGAATGTAAAATTGAGATTTGAACTCTGGACTCCATTCCCCAGGAGTCCTTGCTAGCTCCCAGAATGCCCTCTAATCTCACTAAATTCTCACCTGGTATGAGAACAAAATTTTATTTAAAGGGTCTTCCCCATAGGCTCTCTCTTTTGGACTTCCGTTTTGGAGCAGACGTGGCTCTTTCCATAATGTAGGTGAGGTCTTGTCTAGGTCTCTGTGGCCTAGGCATGTGTTTCTTATCCTGTATTTTCTTTAATCCTTAATCTCTAATAAACCTCTAAAAAATATAATACTCCTTGCAGAGAGAAACTAATTTCTACCTGCCTCAGTCTCCCCTAAATTTTAATCTTTACAGAGCTGTCCCAAGGCGTTTGGCTGCCTTCCAGGTGGAGGTCTCTCCCCACCAGGAAATCTCAAGGGAAGGCTGGATGGACCTTTCCCTCACCTCTTCATGGAGGTCAGATCTGTGAATTTCAAAACTACTCCACCACCCTATTCAGACCATTCTTTAGAAGATCGGATTTAGCTATTTCCTGATCAATAACAATAGAGATACTTAGAATAACAGAATCAGGTCTTGGAAACTACATTCTCCACCCACCTCAGGGTAACAAGATTAGAAAGGGCTGCAGCAAACTCAAGATTTAATTATTTGAGAATATGGCCTTCAACTGACATGTGCAAAAAGGACAGACCTCTGGGTGGTCCTAGGTCAAGCTAGAGCCACCATTGGCACATGTGAGACTCAGGAAGTGAGGTAGAGAACAGCCTCTGGAGTTCTCAAGACTTCCTGTGAGGAGGGCTAGAGTTCAGTTCGAGGATGGTGCTTGAGGTTGGAGGAGCCACGCAGACTACTCTCCTTCATTTTGGTCATGAGTGATAAGGACTGATCCCTTTCCCTGCCTTGACTGTCCAAGGCTTAACGCCCACTTTGGCTCAGCCTGAGGCAGAGTGGTTCTGAGTTAAACTTCTTTCCTTCTTTCCCTTTTTCCTTCTCTCTCTCTCTCTCCTTCTCTCTCTCTCTCTCTCTCTCTCTCTCTCTCTCTCTCTCTCTCTCTCTCTCTCTCTCTCTCTCTCTCTCTCTCTCTCTCTCTCTCTCTCTCTCATATTTTCTTCCTCCTGTTGTAATTAAAACACCATAAAAATTTGGCAGCTGACTTGAGTGTTTCATTTAGGAATTACATAAGTGAATTCCTTGGCAACCTTAAATTAATATATATATATCAGTCTTTTAAAGTGATTTCAATATCACATTTCTTTCTTTCTAGGAGTGAAGCAAATGTGTGGGATGCTCAAGAGAAAGAGTTTCCTTGCTCAAGGCTCGGACTATCTGGAAAGCCTCCAAGGCCTTCCTAGCTCTGAGATTCCATGACAAGGTTCTTCATTTATTCCGAGACAGACAAAACTATATACTCACATAGTCTGTGGCATTCACATCTGCACCAGCACCAAGTAGCATTCTGACGAGATTCTCATTCTGTTTCGTCTTTGATATCTGAGTAACATGGGATAAACCAAGATACATTAATACGTGAAATGCTTTCCTAGCACACAAATCTGGGAGAGAGATGCTATAGTGTGACATTAAACACTGATCTGTCTGCAAAAACAATTTAAATAATCAGCCACAGATTCTTGTGGCACAGTGGAGTCAGGAAGCCGTGAGTTCTAATTTTGCCTAGTTTTACTAGCTGTGTGACTTTGGGTATTATTTAACCTCTGTTTGCCTAAGTTTCCTCATCTATACAATATGAACAATAGCAACACCTGCCTCCCAGGGTTATTGTGAAGATCAAATGAGATAATATTTATAAGGAGCTTAGGACAATGCCTGGCATGTAGTACGTACCAAAAAATGCTAACTATTGTTATAGTTACTTAACCTCTCTATGCCTCAGTTTCCTCATCTGTAAAATGGAGATAATAACAGCACCTACCTCCCAGAGTTGTGAGGATCTAATGAGATAGCATTTGTAAGATGCTTAGAGTATTATTTAAATTGAAAAACCCTGACATTTGGACAAAAGGACAGTCCTAGAAAGCATCCCATGTTACCAGCACAGGGCAACTAGAAATTTCTAAATGTCATTCAAATTGAAAACAGAATCATTCTCTTTTTACTTCCTGGGCTGACTCATCCAACAGATGCATGTTTACAAATAGAATAGCCTTGGTGAACTGTGTACTCTTCAGTCTAGAGATGGGCCCACTCCTCCTTCTGCAGAAGATGATGCATCTAGCCAGAAAAGGAGAAGATCTGGTGTGGGGAAGGAAGAGTGAGAAGACACTGAGAGCTGATGCCTTAGGGGCCTTCTGACCAGATTGGGCAGGAAAAAACATCTCAGAGGCTCAGATCTCACCCTACAATATAACAGAGAAGGAACTGTCCACACCTAGGACAGCTCAGATCTTATCTATCTTAGGGAGGAGAAGGAAGCATTCTTTAGTCCTTTCTCCATCACTCCAATACACATGGGCCAGTTGGCTGTCCCCAGACACTTCATAGTGCCATCCATCTTAAGGTAGAAGAGAACTTAGAGGTCATTTGATCTGGCCCCTTCCCTTGACAGATGGGGAGCTGAAGCTACATGGTTCTATTCAAAAGGGAATCTCAGGAAAGATCTTCTGTGGGATGTGTCACTTGATGATCAGGGCTTTGAAAGAAAATCAGGGTTTTGACCTTATTTGCCTTTACTGCAGGCCTGCTTTGTGCTGGGTTTGGGGCCTTCCATGAGTTATTGAAGGTTCAAAGTTAAGATAAGGCACAGTCTGGATCATGATGTGGCCTGAAAGGTAGGTTCTATAGGCATGATTAGGTCCATTTTACAAAGTGAGGAGACTGAGGCTCAGGAGGCAAAACAGCCCACCTCAACTCCTGCAACTAATCCATAGCTAGCAGGTATCAGGAGAGGGAGTTTCTCCTCTACTCACCATGAGGAAGTAGCCAATCAGAAGAACAGGCATCAAAAGAATGATGAGCAGATAGTCAAGGAAGGTGAACCTTTTCCTCACGGCATAATGGAGACTGGTTCTCTCTTTCTAGGAGTGAAGCAAATTTAAAACAAGAGAATAACCTTATTGGCCATTAAGTGACACCTACCTCCTACCAGACCTTACCTTCTCTGATGAACAGACACAAAGGACCTTCCCTCTATTGGAAGGTTATTAGTCAGCCTCCTGATCCCTGAGACATGGCAGTTTAGGCCACTTTGGCTTTAACTGCAGAAAAGCTTTCCTCTCAGCGCTGGCCATTTCTCCCCTGTTCCCCAGCAGTTAGGTAGCTGGGCTCTCTTCTCTAGCTGGAATCCACAGGGGATGAAAGAAAAGGGTTAATATTATCCTCCCCTTCCAATAGAGTGAAGGTCCTCAATGTCTGCTAGCTATGGACTAGTTGTGAGAGAGTGCCCCAGGTTTATGGCTATTCTTACTCTGCTATTTCATGAAATACTCTGAAGCACTTGTGTCCTCTGGGTCACTGTGGTTGCATGTTAACTTTATAACTCCTGGCAATTAGTCACTGCTCCCTCAGATCATTTCAGGAATTATTGCCTTCCAACAAAACCACAGAGGCCAGTTTGCGTCTGAGGTACCGATGTTTGCCACAGTCCCCAGAATTCCCTGAGGCTCCTGGGTAAATGGACCAGACCAGGCAAGAGAGGCCAAGGCCATTGTCTTCCTCTTGCCCACATCCCTGCCAACTTGGGCTTTGGGTTTCCCTACATTTAAACATATATTCTTTGGGGAAGAGGCATTATCAGCAACAAAGCACTGATTGCTCATGGTAGGCATTCTGCATTATGGTAGACCAGAAGGTCATAGGACTAGAGCTGAAAGGGACTTCTGTAAAGTCATCTAATCCAGCTCCCTCAATTTACAGACGATAGAATTAAGATACCACAAAGTGCTGAGAACTTGTTCATGGCTAATAAGAGGTGGAGCCAGGATTCTAACCCATATCTTTTGGCTATAAAATCAATGTCTTTTCTACTCTACCACACTAGGGGAGACCACATGGCAATAAAAGAAAGCACAATGACTGGATACAAATCTCACTTTCACTGTTTACTCTCTGTGTGACCTTGGACAAATCATTTGACTTCCATGGACCCCAGATTCTTCATCTATAAGATGGAGGTAAGAACCAGAAAATAAGGGATTTTGCCTAGATCATGTCTGAGGTCCCCTCCACTTTCAATGAATAATTCCTTCAGACTTTAGAGGAGAAACCATTCATTCAACTGACCTGCTTCAGGTCTGTCTGAAGTGAGACAAACGTCCACTTCCTCCCTCCTCTCCCACCATATATTCTCACCTGATTTCTGGCATTCACATTGGCATTTCTTCGTAAAAGGAATGTAACTATCTTCACATGTCCCCTCCTGCAAGCACATATTAGGGGGGTGTCTCCATTGAATCTATCGTGAACATTCACGTAATTGTTATCTTCTTTCACCCATCTCCAGACTTCACCAAAGTCATTCTGATAAGCTGCTTGGCAGATGGGCTAAGAGAAGGGGAGAAAGACAAAGCACACTTCTAAGTATGTGGGACATGAAGCCAGGGTGCCCCCCTGGATTGTATTTACAGTCAGAAGTCCTGGGTCCCAATCAGAGCTCTACTCTTTCCTTGGGAAAATCTCTTTACCTTTCTTGGCCTTGGTTTCCTCAACCATAAAATGAGGACTTTGGTCTCAATGACCCCTAAAGTCCCTTCCAATTCTTAATCCATGATGCTATGACAACCATCAGCCAATACCCAGAAATTCAAGCCATGGCCCTGTGGGCCAGGCACTGTGCTAAATTCTGGGGATACAGAGAAAGGTAAAGAATAATCCCTGCCTTCAAGAAACTTTCATTTAATGCATATGAATATACAAGAAACCTACAGAGTAGGAGAAAGATAAGGAAGGCTCCAGAAACACCTCTTACAGAAAGTGGGATATGGAGGAAGCCAAGGAGTCTAGATTTGGAGTTGGAAGGAACCCTTGACGTCATCTAACCGAATGCCTCATTTTATAATTGGGGAAACCAAGGTAACATGTGTTTTAATACTCAACCACATCAAAAAGAAGATGAATAAGGAGAAACAATAAGAACAACAAAGTTGGAAAGCAAAGTCTTGATTGCTTTTGGGAAATTAAAGAAAACAATGATCTGTTGACAAACTCGGGACTTTCTGTTAAACTTGTCTACGAATCATGAGTACTTGCTTCAAGAAATGTCTCAGGAGGCACAGAACTTGCTGAGCACTGAACAACATCACCAGCAGTCCCGATGCATATTACCCACCAAATACTTGATCATCATAAGAAGAGAAATATGGCAAGCCAAGGACAATGAATCCATGGTTTAGAGAGAGTACAAGCTCATCTGTAGGGCAGCGTGAAAGAAGGTTCCACAGTATGAACCCACAAAATAGCACAGAGCTACAGAGGTGAAGAATACTACAGAAATGTGATATAAGACTCAGCTGAGCCAGATCATGCCCGGGCCATTTAGAGATGGAACTAGAATGAGAAAAACAATGTAATGGAAAGAACAGACTGTCCAGAATTTCTGCTGAGGTCTGTTGTTGCTAGCAGTGGTACCAACACTATGAATTCTGTGGATGACGACCCCAGTAGGAATGGCAAGTGGGAAGATAAGTCAGGCAGAATGACCAGTCCGGACAAATGATAAGCCCACGATGAAAGAGACACAATTTCAGGGTGCTCAAGAATTAATTTTTCAAGGTAACTCAAAGACAGATTTCTTTTTCAAATCAAAAGAATGAGGGAAAATCTCATAAGGGATATTAGCACCCCAAAGAGGTAATGAGGAGGACGTTTACAATGAGTAAACCATACGGCTGATTTCTTATTTCTCTACAATATATGAGTATGATGTATGTGATGAAAACAGGAGTCCAAACAGGCATGTCCTACATTATAGCAGATAGTGAAATTATAATAACAAGGGTTAGTGGAAGACTTCTTATTCAGCGAGAAATGACAACAGTGATGAATTCAGAGGAATTTGTGAGAACATTGTCTAGCTTTGCATGTGGTTGCTGGGTTCGATGGATTTGCTTTGCTGTTTTTCTTAGGGCTCACTAAAGGTGGGGTATATGAGGAATTAACTGTGATGTGAGAGACAGAAGGCATCAATAATTTTTAACACGACATTAGCAAAAAATTCTACTCTCTACTTTTTAGAATATGTATCACTGTGAGGGGGGGGCATCTGGGTAGCTCAGTGGATTGAGTCAGGCCTAGAGATGAGAGGTCCTGGATTCAAATCTAGCCCCAGATACTTCCCAGCTGTGTGACCCCAGGCAAGTCACTTAACCCCCATTGCCTAACCCTTGCCGCTCTTCTGCCTTGGAACCAATACATAGTATTGATTCCAAGATGGAAGGTGAGGGTTTAAAAATAGAATATGTATCACCAGTGCTATAATTATTGGGGGGACTTTCTCTTAGGACCTCCTTGGTCATAGATTTTAGTAAGTGGAACCCATAGCCTACACTTTTTCCCCCTTTGGTAATTGTTTACCTCATACTTTTGCTCTGAAAGTGTACTTATTCATTAGACTACTGTGACAGCCTATTTGCTTCAATAAAATGTCTGCTGTTTGGGTACCACTCTGGCCATAGCTGCCCCTGAGACCCATGGAGATGGCACATGGGAACATGAGAGGCAAAGAGAAAAGAAGGGGAGGGAATGCAATAGAGTGGACGAAGGAGACAAGTGGCTTGGCTAATCCCCAGTACTTCCAGGACCCTAGAACATTGGTTCCTGATGTCCATTTCTCCTGAATACTCCAAGACCACATTTGGGTCTGGAAAATTTCTTGGAAATCATCTCTTCTACCTCCCTCATTTTGCAGATTAAGAAACTGAGGTCCCGAGTAGAAAAGTAGCCTGCTCAACGCCACCTCCCCAGTCGTCAGCAATCCTTCTGATGCCAATCCAGCATCCTTCCCACTGCATGGCATTGGCCTCTCAAAGGGTTTCTTGCCCCCAGGACCTCTTCCAGTGCCTCAATTCATGAAATGTATAAAAATAACTTGTCCTAATTTAACTCATCAAGTCTATGTGACCTGTCATTTCCTTTCTGAGAGCCTCCATTTTTTTTTCTTCTGTCCAAAGAAGGGCTTGGATTGTGTGATCCCTGAAGTCCAGCTCTGAGATTTGGGTGATTCCGTGATGAACTGACGTTGTACAGAACCATTCATGAATCGCAGATCACCAGCAGGGTGCAGCCTAACCTTAGAACTGGAACTTCTACCTTCTAACTAGAAGCATCATCCTCATGACAGATGAAAGAGCGCCTTGGCTTGAGGGAGAGGGAAGGACAATCAGTGACACACCCTGGTTGGTCTCCATAGTCTCTGACAACTAGAAGGCTTTGATGTTATCAAGTCATCAAGTCACAAAATAATTAGGAAATCTTCATTTTGACTACATTGGTTGGGACTGACTTGGGCCAAATTGATAGTAAAGTCCACAGTTCCTACTCCATCCATGCCAGGAGAGCCCCCAGAAGGTCTAAGAATGGCTGAGATTGGTTAGCCTTTCTTGGGATCTCTCTGAAACCTATAAAGCCTATCTCACAGAGAAGGAATCCAGACATGCTCAATTTTCCCAAAGCACATTGAGATTCACAACACATTCCCATCACAATTGCCCTGGGAGGACCTAGAACAAATATCCTGAGGGATAATACAGAGATAAAATGCTTGTGCCCTATCTCCATCTATCTAAATGGTGGACTTCAAGAGGGCAGAGACTAGCTTTTCTCACCAAATACTTGATCATCATAATAAAAGAAACATGGCAAGTCAAGGACAATCAGTCCATGGTCTAGAGAGAGTACAAGCTCATCTGTAGGGCAGTGTGGAAGAAGGTTGTTCCACAGAATGGACTCACAAAATAGCAAAGAGCCACAGAGGTGAAGAACCCTACAGAAATGTGACATAAGACTCCACGTAGGCAGATCATGCCAAGAGCATTTAGAGATGAAACTGGAGTAAGAAAAACAAAGTAATGGAAGGAACAGACTGTCCAGAATTTCTGCTGAGGTCTATTGTTGATAGCAGTGGTACCAACACATATAAAATCTGGACACGTCAGTAACTAGTGATATGTGAGTGATGTATGAGGTCTAGGATTGGCATGTGAGCACATGAGTCAGGCAGAGACTAGCCAAAACAAGTGAATGAATTGAGTTTCCGGGATAGTCGCCCTCCTTCATGAAGCCTTCCTTGGCTTCCATTCAGAAGAAAAGATCTCCCTCTCTTCAGACCCCTCATGGCACATTCCCTGGAGCTCCCAGGAGTTTCCTTTGCTCTGCCTTGTTGCCTTGTCATTTGTGGATTTTTCCTTCTGTGTACTGGATTATAAATTCTTAGATGTAGAAAGTAACCAAAGAATAGGGCATAGAAAGACTAGATGAAGGAACACGTGATGTTCAGTCTGGAGAAGAGAAGACTCAAGGGAGCAAAGCTGTCACCTGAAAGAGGAAGTCATCTTGTTTCATTTGGCCCCTCAGGGAAGAATCAGAAACAATGTATGGCAACTTCAGCAAAGGTATATTTAGGCTGTGGACACAGAAACACATCTTAATAATCAGAGCTGTCCTAAAAGGCATCAGGCTGCTCCCGGATAACTAGGAATCTTCCAATAAAGTTTAGAGAGGAGTATCTGATTGTGGCTAAAGTTGGGATGGAGGGTCTCTGAGATCTTTCCAGCTCTGAGCCACTGGCTCTCAGAGACTGGCAGGCTTCATCCTTTGTCAAGTGGGGTACCTGCTCTATATTATTTCTAAGTTCTCTTCCAGCTCTGTCCACAAGCCTATGAATTATTAGTTCCATTTCCTCAGTTAAATAAACATTTGGAATATATTAGACACACTAAATGCTTACTGAATTGAACTGAAACATTTATTATGCACCAACTAAACACGGTGGCCTATGCATGTATGCTCACCATTTCATGTCTGCCACTGTGATGGAGAAGATCCAGTACAAAATCCCAAGTTGATGGGGGATTTTCTGTGGGTGGTGAGGTCCTCTAAATGCTCTTAAAATGTGGATGGCAGGATTCTGGTTGCACCAAACCCCAAAATGCTACACAGTCTCTTGGAAGAAATTTGTTATACTATTTGTTATACTGAAAAATTCAGCTGGATCATTCACACAGGAAGACCAAGTAGATGAAGAATGTCTATGTCCATATGATGACATGAATTTGGATAGAAACTTTATAGAACTTATCCATCAGTTCTTCTATCAAGGACAGACAATAAAGATGGGCAACAAGTTAGGCCTACAGCTGAAGAGGAGAAAGAGAGAAGACGGTACTCCCTTGGGGACATTACAAAGTTCCTTTAATGATCCAAGATTCCTACGAAAACAAAGCTCTCTCCTTCCAATAGCATCTCTCTGTCCATGTTGCTATATGACAATGAGACATGAAACTCAACGGCTATGAAGAATTGAACCAAATTTCACTGTGGCAGCAAAGGAGAGGCTTGATGGATTCAGGCAGAATGCAGCCTAGGACCAAGAGGGAACTTCAAAAAGAAAGATGTCCTCAAGGAATAGGAATGCAATAGGAATAGAAGATGGGCTGATCCCATGTCTAGGGGAAGGGTTGCAGGTGGTGGGCACCAGTAAGCAAGTAAAGGTGACCTCCAGCATGTTGGGTGGATCCCCTATGATGAACTTTGGGGTGGTCATGGACAACAGTCACACAGGAGGGGTAGACACAGACCAACTTTGATCTGCACCATTGGAGAAAACATCCACATGAATCACCGATCCGTGTGGACATTTGGATAGTTGGGTGTGGGGAAATCTCAGTGCTAAGTACGGGATAAACAATACAAGGACAAACTAGAACCCAATCTTAAGAAGTCTAGATTCTAGGCAGAATGCAGAAAAAGCATGTGATTTTTCAATTGATTATTTGGGGGTTGATTTGGGGGTTTGGTTTTATATGATTATTCTCTTATAGAAATGAACAATGTGGAAATAGACTTTGCATGATAAAATCTGTATATAACCCAGAAGAAAAGAAGCCTAGATTCTAACAGAATGGCCACTAAGCAGGTTCACAAATAGGAAAGCTACAAGGTAGGGTGGAATAGGTACACAGGAGGATCCAGGCAAGGTTCTAGGAAATGATTGAGGAGGGAAGGATTCACTTTCCATTGGGGATGCTGGGGGAGGAGACAGAAGGGGCTTCATAGAGGAGGTGAACACAGAATGGGACCTTGGAGAAAGGGAGGGATGAAGGGGGAGCTAATAAGTATGAGCAGCAGGATTTGAACCAAGGCCTATGCCACTCACCATAATGGCTATCCCAGACTTTTCCGTCTCTCCTCAAGCCCCCATATCTGCCCCATTCTATCAACATAGAACAGTTCTTACTTGAAAGGGGGAAAGGAGGTCATCTATGGAGAGCTCCTTCTTCTCACTAGACTCAGCTATCTTTCCCATTACCTCCTCCTTCCCCATGAAGAGAAAGTCTCCTAGTCAAGGTCCTCCCTATTCAAGTATCCTTAATCTCATCCTTCTGTTCTCATGCAAATTTCCCCATCATCCCCTTATTCAATAGACTCCAGGGGCTCCCCAGCAGCAACAAGAGCAAAAGTAAAGTCCTCTCTTTGGCTTTCAAGGCTCCTCATAAGTTGGCCCTTTCCCACCTTTCCAGACTCCTCTCCACCCAGTCTAAATTTCAGTTCTTTTCACTTCTCTTCTGGCCCCCACACAAAACTCTCCATCACCTGATTCCAGGCATTTTCTGAACACTGGTTGTTCCTCAGCCAATGTCTGGAACTCTGTCTCTTAATCTCTGCCCTCTGGCCTCCTTCAAACCTTAACTAAAAGGCTACCTTAATGCTTTCTCTCTGCTCATTTCTCCAATTAACCTTGTCTCGATTTTGTTTGTACATACTTGACGGTATGTCATCTCTCCTATATTAGACTGTGAGCTCCTTGTGGAGAAGGAATGCCCTTTGTCTTTCTTCATATCCAGAGAGCTTAGTACCATGCCTGGTATATAGTAGGTGTCTAATAAATGCTTGTTGACAATCTCAATACTCCATAAAGGTTGCCAAGAAAGCATTAATAATCCAGATATTAAGTACACGGTGGGGTGTACTGGAGGAAAAGGCTGAAAGTGGAGTCATGAGACATACGAGTTCAAATTCTGCCTTAGATATTTTCTAGCTGTGTGTCCCCACAAAAGTAACTTAACCTCTCTGAGCCTCAATTTGATCATCTCTGAAATGCAAATAATAAATAGTACTGACCCCACAAGATTGCTTAAAGATCCATTATGTTGATGACTATGAAGGACTTGAAAGGTTTCTATAAACAGGAGCTAGCCATCTTCTGCGGGCTTCTGTCCAAGGCCCCAGGAAAGAAAGACAAGATGCAAATCCTGCCCCATCCAGAAGCTCACAGGCTAATGGGGGAGGCACCAGGTAAACCATGTGTGTACCAGTTGGGAACAAGGCAGACTGGAGGAATTTTAGCCTAGGGGGCTCTGGGTTCAGGGCTGCTTGGGGAGCAGTCTTCCAGTACAGAACAAGAGTTGCTCCTGGCCCAGGCTGTCAGATAGGAAAAAACGAGGGCTCAGGAAGCATCCTTCCCTGAGTGACCAATGGGAGTCAGTGTTGACTTTTAAGAAAGCACTCCCAAGAGAACGTGGGAGCCAGGTAGGAATGAGTGTTAAGGAGGGAGCTGGTGCTAAGGAAAGGAGGCCATGGGTGGAAGCCCTGGTTTGAAAAGTCTGGCTGGGAGCAAAAAGAAAAGGAGGGCTGGAGGGATGGGAAAAGTCAGGCAAAGGCTTCCCCTCCCCTCCCACCCTCCCAGGAGGGCTGTGCTCCTGTTCAAAGACAGCAGGGCAGAGTTGCTGGAGATGAAAAGCTAGAATGGAGCAAAGTCTAGGAGGGGATGGGAAGAGGCCAAATCGGGATGGAGGTAGGAGGAGGGGGAACAAATAAGCCTAGATCAAAAAGAAGAAACATCTCCTCCAGCAAAGCCATTAGGAAGCACAAGAGGGTACTGGAGGGAGAGGAAAGAGGAGGCTAGCAAAGCTTCATTCACAGGGACAGTTTCCATACAGTAGGCTGTTAGATGAGCATCCATTCTAGAAAGCTTGATGCAAGGCATTATTCTCAGCCTGGAGATGGGGGTGTGGGGTGGGGGTGACAAGCAGTTCTTGCCCTCAAAGAACATACAGTATAGTAAGAGAGGGAGGTCTAAGTGGAACTAGGGCTGAACTAGGTGAATCTGGGGACATTTATCCTGGAGAGAAGACTTGGAGGGAAGCAAAAACTGTCTTTGAGTTTCTCTGACAAGGAGGATTGGTTGGGGGCAGCTGGGTGGCTCAATGGATTGGGAGCCAGGCCTAGAGATAGAAGGTTCTGGGTTCAAATTTGGCCTTAGATACTTCCAAGCTGTGTAACCCTGGGCAAGTCACTTAACCCCATTGCCTAGCCCTTATCACTCTTCTGCCTTGGAACCAATACACAGTACTGATTCCAAGATGAAAGGAAAGGGTTTAAAAAAAAAGATTGCCCATGTTCTGCTGGGTCCAATACATCTAGGAAGAACTGGGGAGGTGGGATTTGTAAAGAGGCAGAGGACAGGAAGCACTGCTAACAAGGGCTGTCCCAAAGTGGGGGGGGGGGGGGGTCCTGTCACACACACACACACACACACACACACACACACACACACACACACACACACACACTCCCATTTGTGTTCTATTGTCACATTTACAAAGCACTTTACATACTTAATCTTGTTTAGTCCTCACAGAAATCCTGAGAGGTCTTGGATTGTATGGGAAAGAGTTACTATTGTCTCTATTTTATAAAGGAGAAACTGAGGCTGCCAGACGCTCAGCTTATACAACTAGCAAGTGTCGGAGGAGATTCCTTCTGACTACAAACCAGCCATGGAGGCACCATTCAAAAGCTGCTTTGTTCTAAGGGCTTGATCATGAGATGGGCTCCAAAGTCACTTCCAAATCTGAGAGTCCGCATTGAAATGACTGATCATGGAATCCAGAGTAGACAAAGTCAAGGATAGACAGGAGGGGGATGATGGGCTGAGTTAAGAGATGGGAGTCCAGAAGATATTAGGTCCCAGAGCAAGCTCAATAGATGGGAAGATGCAGCCAATAAAGGGACAAGTAAAGGAGGGGGAAGGATGTCAAGTTTTAGGCTTGGGGGAGTAGAAGATAAAGGCCAGGCTATGGCTCTACAGGGGCAGCTAAGCTAGATGGTACAACGGATAGAGCTCTGGGCCTGGAATCAAAACAGCTCAACTTGCTGAGGTCAAATCTAGCCTCAGACATTTCCTAGCTGTGTGATCCTGGCAAGTCACTTAACTCTGTTTGCCTCCGTTCCTTCCTTATCTTTTTTTTTTAAACCCTTACCTTCCGTCTTGGAGTCAATACTGTGTATTGGCTCCAAGGCAGAAGAGTGGTAAGGGTAGGCAATGGGGGTCAAGTGACTTGCCCAGGGTCACACAGCTGGGAAGTGTCTGAGGCCAGATTTGAACCTAGGACCTCCCGTCTCTAGGGCTAGCTCTCAATCCACTGAGCTACCCAGCTGCCCCCCTTCCTTATCTTTACAATGAAGTGGAGAAGGAAATGGCAAACCTCTCCAGTATCTCTACCAAGAAAATCCCAAATGGAGTCCCCAAGAGTTGGACAGGACTGAAATGACTGAATACATGGTTATGCAATGAGCAGGGATGAGGGTCACTGAATGGGAGAGGTAAGGCTGTGGCGTCAAAGTGCCCCAGTGAGTCAGCTCCGTAAATGGTGGTGTCAGAAGAGATTATAGCAGGCAATCAGAGCAAGCCTTTGGAGAAGGGAAATTACAGGCAGTTAGTTTTTACAGCAGGGTGGAGGGGAGAAATGTAGGCCTGGGGCTGAAGCCACTGGGATAGGCTGGCATGAGATGTGGAAATCAGTGAGGAGCCAGTAAGGATGATCCAAAGAGGGTGGGGCATGTACAGGCTTGAAATAAGGAATGGAGTAACAGGAATGGGAAATGGTCCCAAATCACAGTCACCCAATCACGAGCTGCAAGGTCCTCAGGGGCCATCAAGTCTAACCTTCCTAGAGAGGAAGTACAGCTCCAGCAAGCTTGACAAGTGGTCAAGGCTAAACTTCTCTGATTGCCACTGAAAGGTCTTCCCAGGCTGGCCCCTTTCTGCCTCTCCAGCCTTCTTACCCATCATTCCCGTCCACACACTTGACTGGCCAGCCAAGACAGCTTCCTCATTGGTCGCCATAAGAGATGCCCATTCCTGCCTCCATGCTTACACGGTCTAGAGCACTCTTCCCCGTCATCTCCACCTCTTGGAATCTCTCGATGCATTATGACTCAGCTCAAAAGCCACTTTGTCAGATGGCTTTACCTGGTTCTGCCCAGATGTCGATGGCTTCCCCTCCAAGGTTACCTTGCACCTACTTCATTTGTATCTTATTTATACCAATAGTCAGGGAGAAGGGAAAAGGGCTGGCTGGGGAGGGCAGGCAATTCTTTAGGCATCAGGCATAGTGTGCTCTTCCAGCTGCCAATACACAAGGTATTGTGCCACAGAGTATTAAGAAATCCTGACTGGCTGACTGACTGATTGACTGACTGACTGACTGACTGGCTGATTGGTCATCCAAGCCCTACTTAAACACCTGCACTGATGGGGCTGATTCAATCAACAAGCATGGATCCCATTGGCTGTCCTTGCTCAACATGACCACAGCTTCTGGCCCCATAGCATCATGTCATGGCCTGTGTTCAGGACACATCTGATGATTGATCCAGTGTCCTCTTTTCTGCAGAATTCAATACTGCCATGTGGGTGGGGAGGTCGGAGGAGGCCAGGGTAGTAAAGGGATCTAATGGAAGGGGCCTGGGGTGAGGGTGGATGATAGGATTGAGTAGAACCAGTGAGATAACAAGTCTGAAAACCAGCAATAAGCCTAGAAGGTCTTAGAACCCAGGAGATGAAAGGGACCTCCGATCTCTTCATTCAACCCACCCCTCATGGAGAACCATTTTTACAAAATCCCTAATGGAGAGCCATCCTGATTGTACTTGAAGGTTCCAGTGAGGAGGAATCCAATTACTTCCCCTAAAGCAATGACTCCCCCATTCTGGCCAAATTGAGTCTAAAGTCCAGATCCTTCTAAGACCCCTACAATCTGGCTCCAACTGACCTCTCAAATCCTAATCCTGGGGTAAAGAGTACCTGCTCTTCACATAGAAAACACATCTTGCTCGGTTGAGTTTGACTGTAGTCATGACTGAGGACCCTCATTTCCTTTTCATTCTCTCCCTTCTCTGTGTCTGTTCACACTATCTCCTCTCCCCTTTTTACCTCCCTACCTCTCCCATCCTGAGAAGAGACCAGTAGTCTCCACCTCCCTCCTCCATCTTCACTTGTCAGACTCTTTGTCTTCCTCCAAGGCCCAAAAGGTTTAGAGCAAACATCCATCCTGCCAGGTTCCAGTTTTCAAATTCCTAAATCACTTTCTCCACATCCCAGGACCTTAGGGTACTATGGCAAATTGGTGAGCCAGCACCCAGTTAGTGCCCTGCCTGTAGCTGAGGATAAAGTGCTGCCCCTCCTTTGTCATCCATAGCCCAAATCCGAAACACACACACAGGGGGCAGCTGGGTATCTCAGTAGATGGAGAGCCTGGTCTAGAGATAGGAGGGCCTAGTTTCAAATCTGGCTTCAGATACTTCCCAGCTGTGTGACCCTGGGCAAGTCACTTAACCTCCATTGCCTAGGAACCAATACACAGTATTGATTCCAAGATGGAAGGTAAGAGTTTAAAAACAAAAAGAAACACACACACACACACACACACACACGGCTGTGTTTGGGGTCTGCATGACAGCCAACACTGTCAATGATTAATAAATTAAAAGAGTCCTGCATTTGCAGTCAGTGAACCTGGGTTCCAATCCTGGCCCTGCCTCTCCTGACTGTGTCACCCTAAGTAAGTCTCTTTCTTTTTCATCTATACTATGAAGATGTTGGCCCAGATGACAGAATTACAGGACTATGTATTTATTTTTTTTTCAAATTCAAATTTTTTATTTTCTAAATAAATCACTTCATTGATCTATATTCGCCTTGTTCACAAATTACAAAATCAAGTGAGATATTTAGTAAAATGGTCCCCTTCAACAGCCTCCATCTGCTCCCTGGCACAAAACTCCATATATTTTTTTAGCACTAATGTTCTCTTAGAAAATGGTATATGGTTGCTAGGCTCAGGATGCTACCATCTTGAAAGAACCAAAGTTATGAGTGGTTCAAAGGCAATAGAAAAATATATAATGGGTAAAAATAGACTGCAACACGTTCTTAATGATGAAGTACCTTCTAGGTGGTTGTAAAATCTTGTTGAAGGCAATTGCTTGTCCAGTGGATAGGGGTCCCAGGCCTGGAGTCAGGAAGACTCATCTTTGTGAATTCTAATCTGGCCTCAGACACCAGCCAGATCACTTAACCCCCTCTTTGCCTCAATTTCCTCATAGTAAAATGAGCTGGAGAAGGAAATGGCCAACCATCCCATTATCTTTTCCAAGAACACCCCAAGTGGGGTTATGAATAGTTGGACATGGCTGAAAAGCAAAACAACAAATGTTTTTGAGTTTTTGATCCTGTGCCTCGCCGTCCTCTTTTTTGTATTCACACTAATGGTATTCTATTTCAGGACCTCCTCACCTCTCAGCTGGACTAGGTAATAGCCCCCTAATTTGCCTCTCTGCTTTAATTCTCTCCCTATTCCAGTTCATCTTCCAAAGAGTTGCCAAAATCGTTTCCCTAAGGAACCGATCTGACCATAACATTTCTCCGCTCAAAAAAATCTCCAGTTTTTCCTTCTTGCTTCTAGAATAAAATGGAAAGTGCTTCGCCTGGAATTTAGGATCTCTGATTTTGAGTTGGAAGGGGCCTTAGTGACGGCCCCTCTAAATGCCCGAGGCTCCACAACATTGGGGTCTAGTCTGCCTTTCTAACTTTATCATGTTATTATAACTTCATTCTATGTCTTTGTTTTTTAACCCTCACCTTCTGTCTTAGTATCAGTTCTAAGGCAGAAGAATGGCAAGGACTAGGCAATTGGGGTTAAATGACTTGCAGGACTATGTATTTAAATGATCACTGAGGTCACTTTTGGTGGCACTAAAGCCATCATCCTATGGTCCTCCTAAATGCTTATCATTATATGTTGTTGTTGTACCACGTCTGACTCTCTGTAACTCCATTTGGGGTTTTCTTGGCCAAAATGCTGGAGCAGTTTGCCATTTCTTTCTCCAGCTCATTTACAGCTGAGGAAACTGAGGCAGAAAGGGTGAAGTGACTTGCACAGGGTCACAAAGCTACTAAATGTCTGAAGCCAGTTTTGAACTCATGAAGATGAGTCTTCCTGCGTCCAGGCTCGGTGCTCTCTCCACTGTGCCACCAAGCTGCCCTATTAATACCTAATTATGTAGCTATAATTCTCACTGGAGACTATAGGATTGGAGGGAGAAGGATCCTCCACCCACCAGGGCAGACTGCAGTCCTTCTGCCTCTTAAGATGCCTCAGGTGATGGTGGCTGAGAGTTGGGAGGGCCAGGAGCTCATCACCACACTTACCTGCTCTGCTGCAAGTGCTCTGCACACCTGGAGGGAATTGCCCTGTTGGTCCATGCCCCATTGCACCATCCATCCCCAGAACTCCTTCTATCTATGCAAAGCAGAGCCTCTGCCTGACTCAGGGAGCAGCCTTGGACACTCACCATGGATGAACAGACCTTATCTCCATGGGGACAGCATCCAAGGGCTGGCAATGCAGCTCAGCCAGCATTCACTGGGCTTCTATAATGAGGCTGGGCAAGTCCACCCTGCAGAGGCTAGGCTGACCTGCACTTGCTGGGGGTTCCCAGCGAGTCCCTTAGGTGACAGACTCACAGTCCCTCCCCAAGCTGGGCTCCAAGCCCTCCCCATTTGGGAAGGCCTGCTGGGGTTGCCATTCTAAAAGCTCCAGCCCGGGCAGGAGGAACTTCTTTAAAAAACGCTCCTTACATTTCCCTTTTGCAGGCACGAGCCCATTCTAGAGATGTTTGGTCCCCTCAGCTCATGTCAATCAAAGGACACTTCCCTGCCCAGACCCTGGCCAGGGGATCTGCCCTCTAAGACGGACAGGATTGTTTCTATGGTGCCCAGAAGGCAGAGAAGAGGAACATTCCTTCTGGATGTGATCCCGAGGTCTTTCAGGGCCCGGGAGGTTTGACCTGGCTGGGAGTTGAAGGCCTCAGGAGGAAGCCAAGCTTGCCTTCTAGAGTCATGATTTTGCCATTGTCCCAGAAGACCAACAGCCTGATGTCACAAGAGCCAAGGGCTTGGGCTGAAGACCCTCCTCTGGACCTCTACTGAGGGGTTTGTAAGGGGCAGCTCAGAGGACCAGAACTGGAATCAGGAGGTCCTGGGTTCAAATCCAGCCCCAGACACTCCTTAGCTTGTGTGACCCTGGACAAGTCACTTAACCCCATTGCCTAGCCCTCACCGCTTCTCTGCCTTGGCATCTGTGATACTAGTACTGATTCTAAGACAGAAGATGAGCCTTTTTTAAAGAAGGGGCATGTGGAATCTCAGAGTTGGAAAGGCCTCAGAAGCTTGTTGTCTCTCCAACAGAATGTAAGCTACCTGAAGGCAGGGACTGCTCAGGTCCTTGAATGCCCAGGTTCGAACATACTGCCTGACAGGCTGTGATTGTTTGGTCATTGCAGTCATGTCCGACTCTGTAACACCATTTGGGGTTTTCTTGGCAAAGATACTGGATGGGGTTTGCCATTTCCTTCAGCTCATTTTACAGATGAGGAAAGTGAGCCAAACAGGGTGCAGTGACTTGCCCAGGGTCACACAGGTAGGAAGTATCTGAATCTGGATTTGAACTCAGGTCTTCCTGATTCCAGACTGGGCCATCTCTGTCCTGTACCACCTAGTGCCACACACACCCCCATATAGTAGGTGCTTAATAAATACGTGGGTATGAATCTATTGGTGTAGTCCAGCCTGTTTCAGAAGAAGAGTGCCCTCCATAATAGATCTGGCAAGAGATCAAGGAGCCTTGGCTTAAAGATCCCCAGAGGAGAGGCAGCTCACACCACTCTGAAATAACTGCCACTGCAGTTAGTTAAGTGGTCCACCCAGTGGCCAGAACCTGGGTCCTGGAGTCAGGAAGACCTGAGTTCAAATCCTGCCCCAGTTGTGTGCCTGAGACTGTGTTAATGAGCTTCAGTCTCTCTATCTATAAAATGGGGAAATGGTAGGGCCCTCCAAGGGCCATAGGGAGGATCAGCTGAAATGGCTTCGGACACCCCAGGAAGGTTAACTGGTTGGTTTTGCTCTCACCTATTCACCGATAGCCCAGATCTGTCTCCAGGAAGATTCCCCTCTTCTTCCTGGCTGTGCCTCTGTGGCCAAGCAGGAATCTAACCCCCCTCCCCAGGGATTGCCCTCTGCAGACATGAAGACCGAGGGCACCCTGAGTCCTCTCTTCTTCAGGACAGCCCTCCAGCGTCTCCCACCATCCTCTGGAGGCAGAATTTCTCAGTCTCTCAATTACCCTCCATCCTTCCTAAGAGCGGGATCCAAGTTAGGGAATTCCAGGCCACTGTCTCATTGTGTTTGATGAAACGAGGGACAATGTGATTGTGTTTAGGGAGGCTCAGTGGTACACTGAAGTCAGACAGAACAAGCTGTCAGGAAAGCTGATTGTTAAATTTTCAGTGAACATGGCACCACGAATCAGCAAAGACTGGTTTGATCAGCTGGATTTTTTATTTTACTCATTTTCTAAATTTAAGAAAGTGACGGGGGGGGGGGGGGGGGAAGGGGGCGCAGCTGGTTAGCTCAGTGGATTGAAAGCCAGGCCTAGAGATGGGAGGTCCTGGGTTCAGATCTGACCTCGGACACTTCCTAGCTGTGTGACCCTGGGCAAGTCACTTGACCTCCATTGCCTAGCTCTTAGCACTCTTCTGCCTAAGAACCAATACACAGCATTGATTGTGAAGGTTTAAAAAAAAGAAAGAAAAAAGTAATGGAGAAAATATTAATAATGCAGAGGAAAGTGAAAGGTGGGTCCTGGGTATTTTTGTTTTCAGAAACCTGGTTGTTAAATATTTCCCAGCAAACCCTACAGAGGATTGCACTCTCCACCCTCCCCCAATACAAGGGTCTGAGTTCAATAGCAGAGACTGATAATGCTAGGATTGAAGATTATTTATTCCACCACCCTCTCTCCAGGATTATACTTCAAACCCTACAAAAACAATAGCTGACGTTGTGAAATCTCTAGACCAAAATTCCATTCCAGAACCAATCTCACCATCTTTTTTTTTTTAACCCTCACTTTCCATCTTGGAATCAAGACTGTGTACTGGTTCCGAGGGAGAAGAGTGGTAATGCTAGACAATGGGGGTCAAGTGACTTGCCCAGGGTCACACACCTGGGAAGTGTCTGAGGCCAGATTGGAACCCAGGACCTCCTCTCTCTAGACCTGTCTCTCCATCTACTGAGCTACCCAGCTGCCCCCAATCTCACCATCTTTAAGTAAAACTTCTTTGAAGGGGTAAAATGGGACAGTGGACCTTCTGCAACTCACCTGTTGTCTCTAGCCTGCCTCAGTTTCCTTCCCAAGAAAGAACGTGAGGATTAGTTTTGCCAACTATGTTTATACGATACAAAACTTTGTTATTTCTTCCTTTTTTCCTCAGTGGATGGAAGAGCATCCCTTCCACATCTAAATCTGTGGTCCTGTGATTGCTTTGACCAAATCCTAGCTGCACTGTCATCTGAATTCATGCTTCTGTAGACATTTACCGACGCATCGACGGTTCCTAAGTCAGTGATTTCTCAGGGAAAGAGGACCAAGAGTGTCAGGAAGACTGCCCTAATGATGGGAACAAAATGGAGCAACAGGCTGGAGGCAAGCCAACTTTGGGAGGTACTGAGCTCCCCAGGCCCTGATAATGTTCAAGCAGAAGCTGGAAGGCCACTTTGGGGTAATCTAAAGGGGAGGATTCGAATTCGGGTAAGGGCTGGACTTGAGGTCTCTGACATCTCTTCCAGGTCTAAGATTTTGCAATATTTGACTGTTACTATGGATGGACTGAAGAAATGAGTCACCAGTGAAGAGTCTTCAGGGAGGACAGAATCAGCAGAGCAAAGAGATGGACTGATTCCAGTGGGTGGGAGAGTAAGAAAAATACCCAGAACTCATCTCTGTCACAACTCTGACAGGGTTTCCTGGTGCTAAAGAGCAAGTGGAGGTTCTTCTAAACTAAACTCTAAATATTCACAGAAATTTAAAACAGTGCATTCTAGGGAAGTTAAAGGCACAGTAGATAGAGCTTTGGACATGGAATCATGAGTTCAAATCCTGCCTCAGACACTTACCATGTGTGTGACCCTGAGCAAGTCATTTAACATCTGTTTGTCTCAGTTTCCTCATCTGTAAATTAGGGATAATAATAGTACAAGCCAGGGTTGCTACAAGGATCACATGAAATAATAGACATAAACTGATCAGTGTGGTGCCTGGCACGTAGCAAATGCAATATAAATATTACCTATAATTATTATTTTTATTAATTCTGCCAAAACATGCACCACCCATACACACTCCACTGAAAAGATCTGAATGGGACCACTGACCTGAGTGTGAATTTAAGCTCTTTTCTTACTGGCTGTGTGATCGTGGGCAGATCTCTAGTCTTCTCTGAACCTCAGTTTCCCTGTCTGTCAAAGAGAGGTTTGGATTACTGGCTCCCAAAATTCCTCCCTGCTTTGATTTCTGTGATCTATTATCATTACATTGTAGTATGCAATAAATGCCCCCACAAGGTGAGAGCTCAGGCAAAAGAGTTGTGAGCTAGCAGAAGGGACCTCAAAGGCCATCTTGCTTTGGAGATGAGGGATGGAGCCCAGGAGTTGGGTCACTTGCCCCAGATCCCACAAGCTGCCGCACCATTTGAATCCAGATCCTCTGCAATCAGAGTGAAGATCTTTCCCATTGCACTCTTGAGGTAGCTGACATGTGGGAGCACACACTCACACAGCACCAAATCCCTTCCCTTCCCCCCAGCTCATGTCCTAAGATGGCCATGATGTGGAAAACAAGCACAGGATGGAGCCAGCCAGAGGCAAAACTGCAGAATCAGTTCCCCCTGTGACCCTTGTCCCTTCCTCCTGGGTCTATGCTGATACTGCCCCTGCCCACTCAGCCCTTCCAGACCAGCCCTGTTTCTTCCCACCTTCCTCCTCCTCCCCAACAAGATAGGCTTTCCCTGCTCCCCTGGATTAAGCCATCAGTTCCCAGCTTTCCAGAATGATGACTAATTATCTGATAAATTAATTATACTACAGTGTTAATGGTTGATAATAGGTTAGTGCATTAGCCTGGGTAAGAGATGACTTGGGAAGAGACAATTATAGTTGTCTCCAAATATAATAATAGCTCTCATTTTTATAGCACTTTAAGATTCAAAAAGTTAAGACTTAACAAATTATCTCATTTGCAGCGGGTGCTATTATTATTCCTATTTTACAGAGGGGGAAACTGAGGTGGAGGGGTTAAATAATAAGCATAGCTAACATTCATTTAGTCCTTTAAGGTTTGCAAAACAACCTGCAGATTTTAAGATATCATCTGCTGTTGGGATTTGAACCCCAGTGATCCTGAGTCCCAGCATGGCATTCTACCTATTCCACCACCTCACTGGCCCAGTCCTCCAAGGGGAGTTGTAGTAGACTCATCCTTCTCTGCCCTGGAGGTCAGAACTGGAAGAGGGTGTTGGGATGATGGGCTTTGGACAGGTTGTTAAGAGGTAGATGTCAGCTGAGAGGCGCAATAAATAAAAACTCAGCTGAAAAACGAGGGTCCTTCTGCCCGTGGCTGCCCCTTCCTGTGGCTCTGGATGTGCTGGGGATGTGGCAGAGGAGAAATCTATTCTGATTTGGGCTGAGGTCTTTCTGGCTCCAAGGGGGCCTGACTTCTGGGGCCACCTGGAAAAGCAAAGTCCTCTTTCCACACTTCCCCAAAAATCATCTGACCTCCCCAGTGCCTTAACCCAGTGGGCTGACTTCAATGGTGGTGTTTCAGGCAGTAGATCTGCTGGGTTTAGGAGAAGCTGGTGCCCCTGACCTTCAGGATGTAGGTTTCTGCCCACTTCCTAGAGGGCCAGTCTGGCCCCATCCCAAAGGGTCTCCATCTCATCTTCAGACTGGACAGAAGGGAGAGCTCTGGAGGGCTCCATCCCCAGCTATCAGCACCAGAAAGGGTGGCAGTCTCCTATCAAATTGGGCTCCATTCTCCATCCTCCCCGGCTTTCCTCAGCAGGCTTCCATAGCTCATGAAAGTGGCCTGTGCCCTTCCTGGTGGCCTCCTCTCCTTGTGAGAGCCTTTCTGTGGCCCAAACCCTCAGACAGAGCCACTGCGCCTTCCTTTCCATTAGCAAACCTCGCAATGGTTTCATCCATCAGCCTGAAAATGAGGAAGTAGTGCCTGCCCTTCCTGACCCTGACCCCAGGCCCTGGGTGAGCTCAGCTTCAGGGTCTTCCTCGGGCAAGTGACCACTGGCCTCACGTGCCTCGTGACATCTTTGTGAAGGAAGGAAGTGCTTTGGGAGCCTGCAGTGCTATTGGAGCCACTATGTGGCTGTTTTGTCTACACAACTTATTCCCTCAGAGCTCCAGTTCAATGGGATGAGGGATTGCCTGATATCCTTGAACCCTGGCTTTAGAGCTGGGAGGGATCCAGGGATATAGAGGCCAGCCTCTCATTTTAAGGATGAGGTGAGTGACTTCCTCAGAGTCACACAGTTAAGAAGGCAGGTCTTCAGGAGTCCTGCTGCCATGGAGACCAGCAAGGCTGTGTCAACCTGCTCCCCCACAGTCCCACGCAGCCTCACTGGAACCTGTGTAACTTTCCAAGCCAGAGCAGCCCTCCATGGCCACCCATCCATCCCTGGTACATGCTGACAGTTAGGTGGCATCAGAGTACTCAGAGCGCTAAACCTAGAATCAGGAAGGCCTGAGTTCAAATCCAGACTCAGATAATTCCTACCTGTGTGATCTGAGGCAAATGGCTTACCCTCTGATTGCCTCAGTTTCCACAACTGTAAAATAGGGATCACAACAGTACTTACTTCCTTGGGATGATGCGAGGTTCAAATAAGATATCTCTAACGTGTGCCTGGCCCAGAGTCGGTGCTATGTAAACCTTAGTTATTATCATTATTAGAATGTAAGCTTCCTGAGTACAGGCCATGCAGTCTGCTTTTCCATTGTGTCTCCAGTGCTCACTCTGTCAATAGCCAGCAACTCCCTCCCTTACTCTGAGCTAGACACTGATTAGCGCAGAGCGTGATTCCTAATATGCACTCGCTGCCTTTTCATTCATTCCCCTTGACCACATCCATAGCTCCAATTATTGCCTCGAGACAGAGCACGTCCACGTCCATCTTCCCAGCCTACGTCTCTCTCCGAAGGCCCGTGTCCAGCCGCTTCCTGGAAATCTCCCCCAGGAAGGATTTCTCCTAATCACTTCACACTCGCCATGAGCCAGCCCCAGCCCTGCCCTTCTCGAAACCTCATGGCATCTGCTGCTGCTCTTCCATTGCCATGGCCCTGCCCAGCTCAACCCCTCCAGGATCCAATATGTCTACTTAAAAGCCATCAGGGCCAATCCCTGACCACATCTCTGCCATCTTCCCCTTCTTCCCACTCCTCCCACCAATGCCCTGATTTAGTCCCATCACCTTTCACCTGGGCAGTCACAATAGCCTCTGAGTGGATCTGTTCCTGTCACTGCCTTGCTCAATGGCCTTCAACAATTCTCCACTAACTATAGGAGAAAAAAAAATATGCTTCCAAGCCTTGGATTCAAGTCCCTCCACAATCTGGCTCTGACCTCCCTTCCCAGCTTTAGTTCACATTTCTGTCCTTCTGCAGCCAGTCTGGATGCTTCGCAACTCCTACATCTCATCCCATTTCCAAGTGTTCCTCCAGGCCTAGAACAGATGACTTCTGTGTCTCCACCTGGACAGATTGTCCTGGAAGACAAAACTTAGCTACTGCCTCCTTCCTCCAGGAAACCTTCTCCAAGACCTTCGCAGCCTCCAGAGAGAAGTAACTCCTCTGGGCCCAGGCTTGCATCTTTCATTTAATAAATGAGAGTTTGAGCCATTGACCTCTAAGATTTCTTCTAGTTCTTTTTTTTTTTAAACCCTCACCTTCCGTCTTGGAGTCAATATTATGTATTGGTTCCAAGGCAGAAGACTAGTAAGGGCTAGGCAATGGGGGTTAAGTGACTTGCCCAGGGTCACACAGCTGGGAAGTATCTGAGGTCAGACTTGAACCTAGGACCTCCCTTCTCTAGGCCTGACTCAATCCACTGCACTAAATCCAGGCACTAAAGAGCCTGACGTTCGCTAGATCTTTCTAACATTTTAACTTGGGCAATAGAAATCCGTAGACTTAGCTTCTCCTCCTCCTAGTCTGTAAACTCCCCACAGCAGGGACTGTAGGACATTTGAAATTTGCGTTCCTCCCATAGCCAATCACAGTGCACTCACTGACCAGAGCTGATGCTTCAATAAATATCGGCTCAACTGAATTATTTCTTAGATGCTCCCTCAGTCTAGTAGAGAAGATAAAATATGGATTTAGAAGTCAGACAAGAGCACAAGAGACATCTCTGACATGTGGTCATCCCACCCTTGCTGGTGTCCTTGCCGGGGACGGCAGGGCTCACCCACCTCCCCAGAAAGTCCATTCCTCCTTGGGATAATTCTGGGAGCTGGCTGGTAATCTTCCTCAGTCTTAATGTGTCTTGTCCACAGTGTTCTTCCCTTAGAGAGGAAAGCTACCACATACAAGCATCCCTTCCTTTTCCGGGAGGGGTTCTGGGTGAGGCACCCTGGCAGTCTGGGAAATTCCTGCACAATTGTCTGGCTTTCACTTTCTTGTTGCAAATTTTAACTGTTTACTGGCTTTAACTTTCAGAAAGAAATCTTGTCTACTTGTGGAATTTAAAGGGATCTGTTAATGCCGTCCAATGCTAGCCACGTATTTTATGCCTTTCCGAGTTTCTAAGCTTTTTCTGGGTCATCTGCTAGTCTTCCTATGTCGTCTAGGGCTTCTGCCAACCCCCCCCCCCCCCGTTCTCATTTAATTTTCCATGATATAGATGGGGAAAGCCACAATGGAGAAGGGGAAGCTGCACTCCCTGTTACACCTGGAACAGAAATACGCCCACTCCTCTCTCCTGCCATGTTTGGCTTTTCCTGGCCTGGTAAGTGTAATTTGCATGGGACAGACAGTTTGTAGATAGTGGGGAATATTTGAGAAGAGTCCCAGCACATCACTCCCTCCTCCCAATCAAGCTTTAGCTCAGAGAGAAAGAAAGGATCCTAAAGCTGGCCTGATCCCCTCCTTATCCCAGGGAGGAAACTGAAAGAGCTCAAATTAGGATTCAAACTCAAGTCTTTGGAGTCCAGAGGCAGAGTGCATTCTACTAGGTGTCAGATTACTTGGAAAACTCAGCTTGAGTCAGGAAGATCTCAGTTCAAATCTTGCCACTGATACTTAGTAGCTGTGTGACTCTGGGCAAGTCACTGCCTGCCTCAATTGCTCATTGATAAAGTCAGAATAATAGTAGTATCTATGTCAGAGTGGTTTGGTAAGCATCAAATGAGATAATATATGTAAAGTCCTTTAGGGACAAGTCTTGAGCTGGCTCCTGACTGAAAGTGTCTGGATTGAAGCAGACAGGAGAAGAAGTCAATGGTGTGCACTTTGAAGATGTCAACATAGGTAAGATTCCTTTCTCAGGGAAACAGAGGCAGCCTCACTTAGTAGGAAGAGAGCTGACCATGGAGCCAGGAAGACCTTGGTTCAAATCCTGCATGACACTAGGCTAGTCATTCTCATTGCTTTAAGCAAAATTCTAAATGCTGTTCAGTCCCACTCCTCTTGACCCTTTGTGGGATTTTCTTAACAAAGACACTGGAGTGGTTTGCTATTTCCTTCTCCAGCTCATTTTCCAGAAGGGGAAACTGAGGCAAACAGGGTGAAGAGAATTACCCAGAGTCACACAGCTAGAAAGCATCCAAGGCTAGATTTGAACTCACAAAGATGAGTTCAGTATTCCTGATTTCAGTCTCAGGGTGTTCTATCCATTGTGCCATCCAGCTTCCTTTTATCACCATGCCAACCTGGAAAATAATTTGGAGCTATTCAAGAAAAGGCATTGGGCTCTTCCCCCTTAGGTCTAGTGATCCCATCTTTGGAAATATTTGTCCCAGGGAGCTTCTAGGCCAGAAAGGAAAGTCTCTTACACTCCTGAGGATTCGTAGCAGCACTTTGTGGACTGGCAATAAAGCTGAAATGAAAGAGAGGGTTCATCGATTGCAGAATGGCTGACCAATTGGGAACTTTGGAATAGGATGGAATTTTGAGGCACTTTAAGAAGTAGAAATGGGAGAAAGTCCAAGAAACACTGGGAAGGAGGCTCTGCCGAACCAATCAGAGGCAAGAGGACAAAATTCACAAGGTCTTCACTACGGTAAATGGACTCTGGACAGCAGGAAAACCTGGAGCCATTTCAAGGAGCAGAGGATGCAGGTTGAAATTGACTCCTCTCCTCTTGGAAGAGAGGAGGGGGCTACAGGCAAAGAATGCTGCATGCAGTCACAAATGCTTGCTGGCTCGCCTGGTTCTGTTCAGATCTCTTTCTTTGTCACAAGGGCCACTTCCACAGGTGAGGGCTGTGCAACTGGCAAGGACTCTGATGTGAAAGCAAAGGCCTCCAGAAAAAAACGTCCTTCCCGGTTTATGTTTTTGTCTTTCTAAATCCAGGCTCGCAAATGGCCTTCAAAAGGCACCGATCTTTATTCCACATGGGGGGTTCTGGGAACCACCCTGGATTTTCTTAAAAGGCCCAAAGAAAGCACTAAAGGGCACCCAGATAGGGGCATCCTCTGTGAGCTCCAAAGCAATGTGGCCAGACTGGTTGGGGGACTGGCTCTGACTGGCCAGGGAAGAAGAGAGCTGGGCAGACAGTGAGTTCAGGCTCCTTTTTTCCCCTCCTGCTGCTGTCTCTCATTCAGAGTTGTCCTCTGGACTTTACTTATTTGTCTTTGGTCTATTTGCATTCCTGGGAGCTAACTAGTAATTCAGGAATAAGTAAGCTGAGTAGAGTAATTGAGTCATTCAAATCAGAGAGGAGGCGGCTTCTGTCTAGGGAATTTCTACACCCCCAAAGGCTCCCCAAGACCTTCATTTGAAGGCATTATGTAGGGAAATGGGTCTGATTGTGTGGGGGCAGAGAGGCTCCCCAAACCTGGACAGCGGCTTGCCCCAACATTCAGAAGGAAGATGAAGAGTTCAGATGATGGGTCACCCCTGTGTGACCCCAGATGGCTCCTTCTCCCACTTCTGACTCTGAAGACAGGTCCCCTGCAGTGATTCTCAGCCACATCTTGGAGGCCAAGCTTAGGATGAGGGGAATCATCAATCAAGAAATAAATATGTAGGGAGCAGCAGGGTAGCTCAGTGGATGGAGAGCCAGGCCTAGAGATGGAAGGTCCTGGGTTCAAATGTGACCTCAGACACTTCCCAGCTGTGTGACCCTGGGCAAGTCACTTAACCCCCATTGAAGGAAGGAAGGAAGGGAGGGAGGGAGGAAGGGAGAGAGAGAGAGAGAGAGAGAGAGAGAGAGAGAGAGAGAGAGAGAGAGAGAGAGAGAGAGAGAGAGAGAGAGAGAGAGAGAGAGAGAGAGGAAGAGAGAGAGAGAGAGAAAGAGAGAAAGAGAGAGAGAGAAAGAGAGAAAGAGAGAGAGAGAGAGAGAGAGAGAGAGAAAGAGAGAAAGAGAGAAAGAGAGAAAGAGAGAAAGAGAGAAAGAGAGAAAGAGAGAAAGAGAGAAAGAGAGAAAGAGAGAAAGAGAGAAAGAGAGAAAGAGAGAAAGAGAGAAAGAGAAGAAAGAAAGAAAGAAAGAAAGAAAGAAAGAAAGAAAGAAAGAAAGAAAGAAAGAAAGAAAGAAAGAAAGAAGGAAGGAAGGAAGGAAGGAAGGAAGGAAGGAAGGAAGGAAGGAAGGAAGGAAGGAAGGAAGGAAGGAAGGAAGGAAGGAAGGAAGGAAGGAAGGAAGGAAGGAATCCAACCTTCATTTGCCAGGTGAGGAAACTGAGGCCCAGGTGGGCAAGTGATTCCCAAGTCCCGAGGGCAGGAAGTAACAAAGGATCTTAGTACGTTAGGGTCCATAAACCCTGTGAATAAATTGCAGGGGATCTGTGCATGGGAGAAAAAAGTCGCCTAGTAGTTTTCCCGGTCTGTAATGTCCATTTAGCATTTCTTTCAGTTGTGAATAAAGGCAACAGCCATTCTGAGAAGGGCTCCCGGGCTTCACCAACACCCAAGCTGGATCCAGGCCGCCCCACAAAGGGTTAAGGACCAGAGAGGTAAAGATCCTAATTCGCCCAGGTGGGACCGGACCCCAGGCACTCCGGCTCCGGACACCCTAAGGAGCCGCAGAGCAGAACTGGCCCGCCCAAGGTCACACACACAGGTAGGAGCCTATGGCTCACGGCTCAGCCTACTTCCTCTCTTCCTCGAGATAAGTAACCCAGCCCAGGGTCGACCAAAGGTAGAGAGCGCGCAAGAATACCCGGAGGGGTTTGGCGGCTCTGAAATGAGGGAGGTGAGGAAGGCCACTCGCAGGGTTTCCGGACCCCCATCCCTCCCTCCCTCCCTCCCTCTCTGCCTCCCTCCTTCCCTCCAACCCGCCGCCTGCCGCCCCGGGTGACGGAAGGGGCGTGGGGAGACCCTACCTCGGAGTACAGGATCCCCATGGTGGTGACTCTTGGCGGCCTCCCGGAGCGCCCCCCTCTCGGTCAGTCTTCAGCTTTCCCTCCAAGTGTCCTTGGGCTGGTCTCCGTGTCCCTCCAGTGAACATGGAAGTCCTCCCGCGGAGATCGCGCCCCAGAAGGCAGCCGAGAACTAAAGGTCCTTGCTTCCGCCCCCCGTGTCAGGGCTTTCCCAATCCTTCTGCTCTGACAGGCAGAGCCCCACACCCTTCACCGCCCAGCCCCAGGAGGGAAGAGGCAGCGCTCGCTTACCATTGGGTGCACCGGCCCTACGCGGTCCAGGGCAGTCGAGCCGGTTTCTGAGTCATCTGCAGCAGTAACAGCAGCCCCGGGGAGGGCTGCCTGTCCGAAGCCAAACACATTTGGTGGGCGAAGGGAAGGAGGGAGTAAAGTCCTCACAGGTACTGAACCACAAGAGAAAGGAGATGAAGTGGCCGCTGCTGACCTGGGACGCTGGGAAATGCAGCAGTCTGGGCGGCTAGAACCATCCGCGGCTCCCTACTGCTTCTGGAATAAAATGATAACATTCAATGTTTGTAAAATGCTTCACAAACCGGAAAGTGACCCAGAAATGCCGGCTCTGGTGGTGACGATTTCTAAAGAATAAAACAGGCGCTGGGGCTGTTCAAAATGGCTCCAGGCTGCTCTTGTCTCCCATTACCGGCATTAATATTTCACCTGTAGCCCTTCGCAGCTACCTCCCAGTTCCTGCTGCCCGTTGCCGCATCTACTCTGGCCCCTTTCTAGCTGAGGGCTTCTCCGCAGAGGGAGGCAGCCCATACTTGACTGGCCAGCAGGGTTTTCCCAAAAAATAGAACAAGAGCAGCAAAAGAGCCCCGTGTTGGGGGACGATAATGACCAGTCCCAGAGAAGAAATAAAGGGGCTTCCCTTCCTCCCCTGGGAAGGTGGGGGACTCAGGGTGAGGAATGCTGCATATACTGGAAGCAGCTGGTTCTTAGATTCCTTTTGCTTAACCGTTTTTCTTTGTCATAAAAGGTAGACTTCTGGAAGGGCAGGGATTAGAAGAAGCCTTAAAATGTTATAGAAAAAGCCCTCAATAAAACTTGAAATGAATTAATCCATTAAAAAAAGGAGAGCAGGCAGTAATGGAACACTGAGTCAGATAACAAAAATTCTTAGCAAGAAAGCAACAAACCGGGGAAATATTTGTATAACAAAACTATGACAAAGGTTTAATTTCCCAAACATATAAGGAAACAAGTCAAATTTAGAAAAATCAAGCCATTCCCTAATTGACAAATGGGCTAGGGATGTGAATAAGCAGTTTTCACATGAAGAAATCAAAACTATCAATAAGCACGTGTTCTAAATCCCTCCTGGTTAGAGAAATGCAAATTAAAATAGATCTGAGGTACCACCTCACACATAGCAGACTGGTCAATATGGCAGCAAAAGAAAGTGATAAATGTTGGAGGGATGTGGCAAAATTGGGATACTAATGCACTGCTGGTGGAGTTGTGAATTGGTCCAACCATTCTGGAGGGCAGTTTGGTGCTATGCCCAAAGGGTGCTAAAAGACTGCCTGCCCTTTGATCCAGTCATAGCACTGCTGGGTTTGTACTCCAAAGAGATAATAGGGGAAAAGACTTATACAAGAATATTCATAGTCGTGCAGTTTGTGGTGGCAAAAAATTGGAAAATGAGGGGCTGCCATTCAACTGGGAAATGGCTGAACACATTGTGGTATATTTTGGTGAAGGAATACTATTGTGCTCAAAGGAATGATGAACTGGAGGGACTCCATGTAAACTGGAAAGACCTCCAGGAATGGATGCAGAGTGAAAGGAGCAGAACCAGGAGAACATTGTACACAGAGACTGATACATTGTAGCAGATTCAATGTAACTGACTTCTCTACTAGTAACAATGCAATGATCCAGAGGAACTTGTGAGAAAGAATGTATCCACATCCTGAGAAAGAACTGTGCAAATGGAAATGCATTAGAAAAATCTGTGATCCCTAATGTGATAGTGATGTGTTTAGGGTTTTGATGTTAAAGGATCGCTCTACTGCAGATATGAATAACATGGAAATAGGTTTTGAACAATGATAGACATATAACCCAGTGGAATTGCTTGTTGGATTTGGGAGGGGGGATCATGAATCATGGAACCATGGGAAAATCTTCTAAATAGAAAGAAAGAAAGGAAGGAAGGAAGGAAGGAAGGAAGGAAGGAAGGAAGGAAGGAAGGAAGGAAGGAAGGAAGGAAGGAAGGAAGGAAGGAAGGAAGGAAGGAAGGAAGGAAGGAAGGAAAGAAAGTTCTTAGCACCTCTTCACAGATATTTGTCTCCTGGTCTGTGCCCATCTCATCTTCCTATTAGCTATTCTTTCTCAAAGACCTTGTAACAATTGACTCATAGGACAGGGTGTTGGGGAAACTCTCTGCAGGTCCTATGAGATGTGTTTCTCCCATGGGGACCAAAGGTTAGGGAAAACTGGTCATCTCTTAGCAAACCCTCCTCCCAGCTAGGGAATATGGGGCTTCTTAGCCATGGGGAACAGAGGATCATGGGAACTCTAGGCCATAACTTTATTCATTCTCGTGGTCAAAGTTACTCAAGATACCAGGATTTCACATATATCTGTCATTTTCTTTTTCTTTCCCCAGCTAAAACTTCTCTCTCTCCAACTCTGGCTCGCTCTCTCTCTCTCTCTCTCTCTCTCTCTCTCTCTCTCTCTCTCTCTCTCTCTCTCTCTCTCTCTCTTTTAACCCTTCACTTCCATCTTAAAATCAATACTACATATTGGTTTTTAATCCAGAAGAGTGGTAAGGGCTAGGCAAAGGGGGTTAAGTGACTTCTCCAGGGTCACACAGCTAAGAACTGTCTGAGGTCAAATTCAAATACAGTATCTCCTGCCTCTGAGGCCTGGCTCTCAATCTACTGAGCCACCTGGCTGCCCCTGACTCTTGTCTTCTGAAAGTCTTTCTTTTCCTGGTGCTTTTCCAAAATTTTCTGCATTCGGAGCTTTCGTGCACAGCCTCCTGAGGGCTATGCTTCCAAAGTGAATGTAGTTTCTGGGTTTCTATACACCCCCTATTCATTACAGCCAAATTTAATATGGAAAGCTTTGCAAGCTTCTGCCAGATCTCATCCTGATCTCTCTTGCCTCAGAGCAATCATGGAGGCTCCCTTGGCCACTGCATGCCTGGAATACCCACTTACTTCATGTTTACCTGTTAGAATATATCTCTTCCCTCAAGGGTGAAGTCAGGATTCACCTCCTCCAAGAAGCCTTCCCTGAGTTCCCCACCTAAAAATGCTCCTTCTTCCTCTTCAGATTTCTCAGCGCTCTGTCTGAATCTTTTCTTTGCCTTTAATCCACTCTGCCTTCACTCGGGCTCATCTCTGAACCTGTTTTTCCTGCCACCCTCTACTAACCCACTCCCCAAGGAGATTATAGATGCTTTGAGGGGATGGGGCTGTTTATTTATCTTTGTATCTCCCCCAACACTTCCCACAGCGCCTAGTACAGACTAAAAAGGGCTTGGCTGTTCGTTGGGTGAATACATGAATGAATGAAGAGGTACTCCTCATTTTTTCTCCTCTATAAAATAAGAATTAATTAATTCTATGATTACTAACCACTTATTAAGCACATTTATTATGTGTCAGGCACTGTGCTAAGCCCTGAGGGTGCAATGAAAGGCAAAAGCCAGTGCCTGCCCTCAAGAAACTTGCAATCTGATGGGGGAGCCACAATGCAAACAAAGAAATACAAAGTCCACTATTTACAGGCTAAATGGAGGCATTGGAAATGGGCGGGGTTGGGGAAGGTCTCCCATAGAAAGTGGTATTTTAGTTGGGCCTTAAAAGAAGCTAGGGAAGCCAGTAGGTGGAAAGGAGGAGGAAAAGCATCCTGGGCAGGGAGGGGGACTGGAAGCCAGGTAGGTGTCTCCTGAGCTCTGTCCAGGATGCTTTCATGCCATCACCTGCCCACCTGACTGACCCACCTGAGAGAGAAAAGTCCAATCAGGAAACTACGATATCTTTCAAGCCTAGAGTTGGACCCTTAGTCCCAGGGAAGGGCTGAGGATTGGGTCTGGCATGAAGCCTCAGGTAGAAGTCATTTTTGCTCTGTTTTGCCTGATGAAAAGGCAAGATGTCAGGTAGTATTTGGGAGCTCTGCCTTAAGTTCCAGTTAAGGAAGTTTGTTTATGAAGAGCCAAAGATATCAAGACTAAATCAATAGTTCAAATAAGGAAGTTAGAGCCGAGAAATAAGTTCTAGCTGAGTTCTGGCTCAGTGCTGCTTAGCGGGGAGTCTACTAGCTTAAAACAAGAAAAACTGGGTTTAAAGCCAGCCTGTAGCCCTCAGCAGCTGTGTGGCACTGGGCAAGTCACTTGGAGCTACTCCGTCATGGTTGAAATGGGGGTCATGATGCCTGAGCTACATACCCCATTCTGCATCTGGCTGCTAAATGTTTAACAATCAGGACTCTGGAAATAAAAGGTCCCAGCACAGTTTTCAGTTTCATTTGCATTGTTGACACTTTCTCCTTCACTTTCTTAGGTCTAAACAATCAATGGATTTCTAAATCAAACTCTGATCTGTACCATTTGTTGATTTCTGAGGTTCAAAAGCTCACAAGTGTAAAGATAATTTTAGGGTTGTGACCTAAACTAATTTTAGGTTGCCAGGGTATAGCCCAAATAAAATACCCAAGTCAGCTGGAAATTTATGGTAATTTTAATTAATATAGAGGAAAGAAAGTAAGAAGAAGGGAGAGGAGAAGGTATAGGATTTCTCTCTCCTGGCCTGTGCCGGGGGAAGATTAGTGACTTTTTAAGAGGATAGTGTTGGAAGGTAAAGGAGAAAGGAATCAGCCTAAAACTCCAAGAGGGCTCAGCTAAGATGCCTGAACCTGAACCAGCTACTCAGCTTCTCCCTGTATAGTATCAAGGAAAATTCACCACCAAACTGGACAATAGCTGCCACCACGCAAAAATGTCGGAACACTTAGCACGCTGCCAGCCAGAGCCACCTCTCCAGGGAAAGAGCTCCAAAGGTCTGGGAGAGAGCAAGTGAGTCAAATATATAGACCTTTTAACCCTTGTGTCCCCTCCTCTCAATGTCCATTCTTTAGTTCTTATCTTCTTTGATTTACATCTTTAGAGTTACTTAACACTTCTTTGTATTAAGATCTTAAAATAGACAGCTTAAAGTTCTATAGTGGTAGTCTCTCAGTGACCGAGAATGACAGTTGTCTTTCTGCGTTTTCATCTACGGTGTACCTTCATGTGACTTTGGAGTCCAAAGGCTGAGGCGCAAATTTTGTGGCACATGGGGCCTGGGACGCCAGTTGTTACAGGAGGTGCGGTTGTGGCCTGGTGTCCGCGTTCAAGCATTCACGCGCAGCAGCAAGACTTCAACGTTGCTCATCTTTTTCTTCTTCTTTTTTTTTTTTAATTTTTATTTGGTCATTTCCAAACATTATTCATTGGAAACAAAGATCATTTTCTTTTCTTCCCCCTCCCCCTCCCACCACCTCTCCCATAGCTGGCACACAATTCTACTGGGTATCACATGTTTTCTTGATTCAAACCCATTTCCCTGTTGTTGGTATTTGCATTAGAGTGTTCATTTAGAGTCTCTCCTCAGTCATATCCCCTCCACCTCTGTAGTCAAGCAGTTGCTTTTCATCGGTGTTTTTACTCCCATAGTTTATCCTCTGCTTGTGGGTAGTATTTTTTAGATCCCTGCAGATTGTTCAGGGACATTGCATTGACACCAATGGAGAAGTCCATTACCTTCGATTGTACCACAATGTATCAGTCTCTGTGTACAATGTTTTCCTGGTTCTGCTCCTCTCGCTCTGCATCACTTCCTTGACGTCGTTCCAGTCTCCATGGAATTCCTCCACTTTATTATTCCTTTTAGCACAATAGTATTCCATCACCAACATATACCACAATGTGTTCAGCCATTCCCCAATTGAAGGGTATCCCCTCGTTTTCCAATTTTTGGCCACCACAAAGAGCACAGCTATGAATATTCTTGTACAAGTCTTTTTCCTTATTATCTCTTTGGGGTACAAGCCCAGCAGTGCTATGGCTGGATCAAAGGGCAGACAGTCTTTTAGCACCCTTTAGGCATAGTTCCAAATTGCCCTCCAGAATGGTTGGATTAATTCACAACTCCACCAGCAATGAATTAGTGTCCCTACTTTGCCACATCCCCTCCAGCATTCATTACTTTCCATAGCTGTCATGTTAGCCAATCTGCTAGGTGTGAGGTGATACCTCAGAGTTGTTTTGATTTGCATCTCTCTGATTATAAGAGATGTAGAGCACGTTTTCATGTGCTTATTAATAGTTTTGATTTCTTTGTCTGAGAACTGCCTGTTCATGTCCCTTGCCCATTTATCAATTGGATAATGGCGTGATTTTTTGTACGATTGATTTAGCTCTTTGTAAATTTGAGTAATTAAACCTTTGTCAGAGGTTTTTATGAAGATTGTTTCCCAATTTGTTGCTTTCCTTCTGATTTTAGTTACATTGGTTTTGTTTGTACAAAAACTTTTTAATTTGATGTAGTCAAAATTATTTGTTTTACATTTTGTGACTCTTTCTAAGTCTTGCTTGGTTTTAAAATCTTTCCCTTCCCAAAGGTCTGACATGTATACTATTCTGTGTTCACCTAATTTACTTATGGTTTCCTTCTTCATGTTCAAGTCATTCACCCATTCTGAGTTTATCTTGGTGTATGTCTGAGGTGTTGATCCAAACCTAGTCTCTCCCACACTGTCTTCCAATTTTCCCAGCAGTTTTTATCAAATAATGGATTTTTGTCCCAAAACTTTGGGGTCTTTGGGTTTGTCATAGACTGTCTTGCTGAGATCATTTACGCCAAGTCGATTCCACTGATCCTCCTTTCTGTCTCTTAGCCAGTACCAAATTGTTTTGATAACCACCGCTTTATAGTATAGTTTGAGATCTGGGACTGCAAGTCCTCCTTCCTTTGCATTTTTTTTCATGATTTCCCTGGATGTCCTTGATCTTTTGTTCTTCCAAATGAACTTAGTTATGGTTTTTTCTAATTCAGTAAAGAAGTTTTTTGGTAGTTCAATGGGTATGGCACTAAATAAGTAAATTAATTTGGGTAGGATTGTCATTTTTATTATGTTAGCTCGTCCCACCCATGAGCAATCAATGTTTTTCCAATTGTTTAGATCTAGTTTTAGCTGTGTGGAAAGTGTTTTGTAGTTGAGTTCATATAGTTCCTGTGTTTGTCTCGGCAGATAGATTCCCAAGTATTTTATATTGTCTAGGGTGATTTTGAATGGTATTTCGCTTTCTAATTCTTGCTGCTGAAATGGGTTAGAGATATATAGAAATGCTGATGACTTATGCAGGTTTATTTTGTATCCTGCAACTTTGCTCAAGTTGTTGATTATTTTGAGTAACTTTTTGGTTGATTCTCTAGGATTCCTTAAGTAAACCATCATATCATCTGCAAAGAGTGATAGCTTGGTCTCCTCATTGCCAATTTTAATACCTTCAAATTCTTTTTTTTTCTCTAATTGCTACTGCTAGTGTTTCTAGTACAATGTTAAACAATAGAGGTGATAATGGGCATCCTTGTTTTACTCCTGATCTTAGGAAAGGCTTCTAGTTTATCCCCATTGCAGATGATGTTTGCTGATGGTTTTAGATATATACTGTTTATTATTTTTAGGAAAGGTCCTTCTATTCCTATACTTTCTAGTGTTTTCAATAGGAATGGGTGTTGTATTTTATCAAAGGCTTTTTCTGCATCTGTTGAGATAATCATGTGATTTTTGTCAGTTTGCTTGTTAATATGGTCAATTATGTAGCTGGTTTTCCTAATATTGAACAATCCTTGCATTCCTGGTATGAATCCTGCCTGGTCATAGTGGATGACCCTTGTGATGACTTGCTGGAGTCTTTTTGCTAGTATCCTATTTAAGATTTTTGTGTCTATATTCATTAGGGAGATTGGTCTATAGTTTTCTTTCTCTGTTTTTGACCTGCCTGGCTTTGGGATCAGTACCATGTTTGTGTTGTAGAATAAATTTGGTAGAACTCCTTCTTGGCCTATTCTGTCAAATAGTTTGTTTAATATTGGGATTAGTTGTTCTTTGAATGTTTGATAGAGTTCATTTGTGAATCCATCTGGACCTGAGGATTTTTTTCTAAGAGGGTTCTTTGATGGCTTCTTCAATTTCTTTTTCTGTAATGGGGTTGTTAAGATAATTTATTTCTTCCTCTTTTAGTCTAGGCAATTTATATTTTTGTAAGTATTCATCCATATCACCTAGATTGCCATATTTGTTGCCATATAATTGGGCATAGTAGTTTTTAATGATTGCCTTAATTTCCTCTTCATTAGAGGTGAGGTCTCCTTTTTCATCTTGGATACTGTCAATTTGGTTTATTTCTTTCCTTTTTTTAATTAGACTGACTAGTACTTTGTCTATTTTATTTGTGTTTTCAAAGTACCAGCTTCTAGTCTTATTTATTAAATAAATAGTTCTTTGACTTTCAATTTTATTAATTTCTCCTTTGAGTTTTAGGATCTCTAATTTAGTCTTCATCTGAGGATTTTTAATTTGTTCACTTTCTAATTTTTTAATTTGCATGCCCAATTCATTGACCTCTGCCCTTCTTAATTTGTTAATATATGAACTCAAGGATATAAATTTCCCCCTGAGTACTGCTTTGGCTGCATCCCATAGGTTTTGAAAGGATGTCTCATCATTGTCATTTTCTTCAATGAAGTTATTAATTGTTTCTATGATTTGTTCTTTAACTAACTGGTTTTGGAGAATCGTATTGTTTAATTTCTAATTAATTTTCAATTTACCTCTCCATGTTCCCTTACTAATTATTATTTTCATTGCATAGTGATCTGAGAAAGTTACATTTATTATTTCTGCTCTTTTGCACTTGTTTGCAATGTTTTTATGCCCTAATACATGATCAATTTTTGTGAATGTACCATGTGCTGCAGAAAAGAAGGTATATTCCTTTTTGTCCCTATTTATTTTTCTCCACATGTCTACTAACTCTAATTTTTCTAAGATTTCATTCACTTCTCTTACCTCTTCCTTATTTATTTTTTGGTTTGATTTATCTAGTTCGGATAGAGGAAGGTTCAGGTCTCCCACTAGTATAGTTTTTCTATCTATTTTGTCCTTGAGTTCCTCTAGTTTCTCCTTTAGAAATTTGGATGCTATGCCATTTGATGCATACATGTTGAGTACAGATATTTCCTCACTGTCTATACTGCCTTTTATCAGGATGTAATTACCTTCCCTATCTCTTTTAATTAGATTTATTTTTACTTTGGCTTTGTCGGATATCATGATTGCGACTCCTGCCTTCTTTTTGTCAGTTGATGCCCAATAGATTTGGCTCCACCCTCTTACTTTCACCCTATGTGTATCTACCTTTCTCATATGTGTTTCTTGTAGACAGCATATGGTAGGGTTTTGGACTCTAATCCACTCTGCTATTCACTTGCGTTTTATGGGTGAGTTCATTCCATTCACATTCAGAGTTATGATTACTAGCTGTGTATTTCCCAGCATTTTGATTTCTGCTCCTTTACCTGCCTTTTCTTCTTTCACTATTTCCTTCTACACCAATGTTTGCTTTTGAACAGTCCCCCTTGTTCCCACCCTTATTTTACTTCCCTTTCTACCCACTTCCTTATTTACCCCCCCTTATTTTCCTTGTAGTCTTTCTAAAATTAACCCCCCACTCCCTCCCTCTCTTGTACTGCTTCCCTCCCCACCAGACCATTTGTTACCCTTCTACTCCCCTATAGGGTGCAAATATATTCTCTGCCCCCAATGGATTGGATTGTTTTTCCCTCTTTGAGTCACTTTCAAAGCACATAAAAGTTGAGTATTTCCTGTCTCTGACCTCTTTACCCTTCCAGTGTATTGATGTTCTCCCCCCTCCCACCATGAGCTTCTTTATGACCTATAAATTTACCCCCATTTGTTTCTTTTCCCATTTCTTTTAATATTAACCTATTTTTAAGCTCAAGTTATGTATATATATATATATGCATACTCATGTGTATGTATTTTTGCATGCATATATCTATATACCTATTTATGTCTTGTCCTTTCATCCTATACAGTTTGTTGCTGTTCCCTCTAAGTATACTTCTTTTTGCTGCCCAGGTAATAACAACAGTTTTTAAGAGTTATCAATGACCTCTTTTCTTATAGGGATACATATCATTTTAACTTATTGAGTCTCTTAAAAAATTTTTTTGTTTTTCTTTTTTCCCCTCTTTTTTAATTACCTTTTGATGATTCTCTTGAGTTCTGTGCTTGGACATCAAATTTTCTGTTCAGGTCTGGTCTTTTCTTTACGAATTCTTGAAATTCTTCTATTTTGTTAAATGACCATACTTCCCCCTGTAAGAATATAGTTAGTTTTGCTGGGTAGTTGATTCTTGGTTGCAGACCTAGTTCCCTTGCTTTCCGGAATATCGTATTCCATTCCTTTCTTTTTTTCAGTGTGGATGCAGCCAGATCCTGAGTTATCCTCACTGTGGCTCCTTGGTATCTGAATGACTTCTTCTTGGCAGCCTATAATATCTTTTCTTTGGTCTGATAGTTCTTGAATTTGGCTATAACATTCCTGGGTGTTGTCAGTTGGGGATTAAGTACAGGAGGTGATCTGTGGATTCTATCAATCTCCACTTTTCCCTCTTGTTCAAGGATTTCGGGGCAGTTTTCTTTAATAATTTCCTGTAATATAATGTCCAGGCTTTTTGTTTTGTCATGGTCTTCTGGTAGGCCAATAATTCTTAAATTGTCTCTCCTTGAATGATTTTCTAAATCCTCTGTTTTGTGAATGAGATGCTTCATATTTTCCTCAATTTTTTCATTCTTTTGGTTTTGTTTTACAGTGTCCTACTGCCTTGTGAGGTTTCTCGATTCTAGTTGTTGTATTGTGGTTCTTAAAGACTGGATTTCATCCTTAGTTTTTTGGTTGTCCTTTTCCTTTTGGTCGGATTTTCTTTGGAGGTCATCATTCATCTTCTTCACCTCATCTTTCATCTGCTTTGCCTCATCTTTCATCTCCTTTGCCTCATTTTCCAGCTGGTTGATTTTGGCTTTCAAGACACTATTTTCTGTTTCCAGATGACCTATCTTAGTTTTTAAGTTCTTTTCCCAATTGTCTTCAGCCTCTCTTAATTGTGTTTTGAATTGCATTTTGAGTTCTTCCAAAGCCTGTATCCAATTCCCTGGGATTTCTGATTTTTCCTTTGCTGGGTCCTCCTCCTCTGTTTCATTCCTTCTTTGCTCATTACCTGTGCAGAAGCTGTCTATTGTAATTTATTTCTTCTTTTTCTGTTGTTTGCTCGAGTTTACCCCTTCTTTGCTCCCCGTATTTGGCTGTGCTCTTGCTCCTCTCATTTTGTTTTGGTTTTGGGGCTATCAGTCTCCCCTCTTGGAGCTTTGTCAGATCTCTTGGTACAGTCTCTAGGGGAGGAATGTTAGCTTCCCTGTCCTCTGGAGGCTTTTGATTGGATTGAGTTCAACTGGGCTGGGCTGTATGTGGTATGAAGCTCTGAGGCTCTGAAGACTCCTGGAAGGCTGGGCCACCCAGGCTCTCTCCAGTTCTCTCTAGCTGCTTCTCCGCTGTCCGCAAGTGCCTTTGCCCGCCTCCCTCAACTCTGAGGAGTTCTGATGGAATTATGTTCAACTGGATTGGTCTGGATGTGCCCCAAGGCAATGGTGAGACTGGAGCCCAATGGAGGGACCCAGCCACAGCCGTCTCTCCCTGGCTTCCTCCCCACTGTCCAAGCTGGATGCTCAGAGCCTGGAGCCCCACTGCTCACAAGTTAGACCCTGCAAACCAGCACCTTTGCCTGCTCAGAGGTTCCCGCTGCTACTGGGGGCTCAGCCCTCTGGGTTGTGGGGGAGGGGTCCTGGGACCTACCGTCTGCCTTCCCCTTAGCCCTGAGTATTCTTGGATTCCGGCTTTTGCGGGGCATACCTTTTGATTTGAGTCCAGAAGGAGGGTTCCCCGCTTCTATCCTGTTGTTCAGATTGAATTTCGGTGCCCTAGGAGCATTCAGTCTGTATCGGTTAAGGAAGGGTCTTCCACGAGGTCTGAACTTTTGCTGCTTGCTAAGCTGCCTTCTTGACTCCACCTCCCACGTCGCTCATCTTCAAAGGTGGTGGTGGCATGGTTAATGTGGGTTCGCCAGCTGCTTCTGTCAGAGGCAGCGAGTTCTAGTTGCATTGGTGTAATGCCAGCCCACTTCAAGTTGGACTTTAGCTGATCCTTGAATCTTTTCTTTGGTCAGCCTTGTTTCCCGAGTCCAGCTGACAGTTCACCGTAGAATACCTGTCTTGGTATTAGCTGTGGGTCCATGCGGATGACGTGTCCAGACCATCGTAGCTGGGTTTTGAGGACCAGGACTCCGATGCTGGTGGAGTTGGCTCTGTCGAGGACTTCCTGGTTAGTGATTTGGTCCTGCCATCGGATCCTCATGATTGACTGGAGGGAGCGTTGGTGGAATTGCTCCAGCTGTTTCATGTGCTTCCTGTACAGTGTCCATGTCTCGCAACCGTACAGGAGCAAGCTGAGGACCACTGCGTTGTATACTTTGAGCTTTGTCGCAGTGCTTACTCCCCTGTGTTGGAGAACTTTGCAGCGCAGCAGCCCGAGTGCCTGGCTGGCCTTTTGGATCCTGGCATTGATCTCGTGGTCTAAGGACCCGTCGTTGGCGATGGTGCTGCCCAGGTACTTGAAAGTGTTGATGTTAGAAAGCTGCCTGCCGTCGCTTGTAATGCACGGCTGGTTAGTTGGTCTCCCAGGTGTAGGTTGGAACAGCACCTCTGTTTTGCTGAGGCTGATAGTCAGACCAAACAGTTTTGTTGCGGTAAAGAACCTTAAAGTTCTAACTTCACTATAAACTAAGAACTAAGTACCTTTATTGTTTAATCAGGAGATTACAATTTCATCTTCACCATAAAGTAAGATCTAAGTAGGGTGGAGTAATTTAAAGTTCACAAGACATTCCTGATTTTTGTTAGACTAAGTAGGGTAGAGAAATCTAAAATTCACACAAGGAAAATTTAATTTTTTACAATCACTTCTTGGCCCTGAGACCTTTCAGTCTGGCCCATGGACTCAGGACTTGGATAGATGAGGTTTTGCACTATTCTTGCCTAGAACTAACCAGGCTTCGGTATCATCTCCTGAGAATTTTTTTTAAACCCTGACTTTCCGTCTTGGAATCAATGGGGGTTAAGTGACAGGGTCACACAGCTGGGAAGTGTTTAATGTCAGATTTGAACCCAGGACCTTCCATCTCTAGGCTTGGCTCTCAATCCACTGAGCTACCCAGCTGCCCCATCCTGAGCATTTTTAAAGCACACCACTTCCAGGCGATCCCTGTCTCTGACCATCTTCTCAGCTCTCCCTTTTATAGGCTGTCAAAGATATGTATCAACTATCAAAATCAAACAAAAATATATCAATTTTTTTTTCCCAATTAGAGTGTAAACTTCCAGAGCCTGCAAGGCAGGAACTAACTTGCTTGTGTTGAGCATTTTTCCCCCTTGGTAGGCTCAGCCCTTAGCACAGTGCCTGGAATGAACACATTCTTATTAAATGTTCTCTCCATCTTTCTGAATTGCTAATTAAGTTGTGAAACTCTGAAAGGGGAACAAGGCAAGATGGTGATGGCAACAGGATGCCAGACTGTCATCAGAACCTGATACAGTTTGAACCATACCTGTACATTCATCCATCCATCCATCCATCCATCCATCCATCCATCCATCCATCCATCCATCGAATTAGCTGTCTTTGGCTATCTGTCTTTCATCTGTGTCTGTCATCTACATTTGTGCTAATTGTGGCCCAATGAGAAGACAGAGATTCTCCACAAGCCAGCACTGCTCCTGCCATACCGGGAACCACTGGCCACAGCAGTGGAGAAACTGTGAACGCTGTGGGTAAGTTCCCTCCCGTTGGCAGTCTACTTCCCAGGGAAGCCCACATGGATGATGAGGTTGGTGCCCACATGGCCAGAGCTGGCTCAGGGTTTGGGAGGCTCCTAAGGAAGGCAGGTGGGGAGAGAAGAGGCATTGGGCTGCCTACCAGATGGAAGGTCGACGTTGTGCTGACTTCATCATCATACCCCTGTCAAAACTGGGCAGCCGACCAGTGCCATGCCAGGAAATTGAAGACTCTCAGCAAGACTCTGAAGATCACCTGCGAGGTGAGGTCCTTTCTCAAGCTGAACTGCCCAGCATTCAGATTCTCCTGCAGAGAGCACAGCTCAGCTCCAATGGGCTAGCCAAGGAGTTTGAAAGCCAAATGTACCTTGGCTTAAAACACTGTTTTATAGAGGGCACCCACAAGGGAAGTTCTCACCCAAAGGCCAGAAGCACAAGGACCCTCTCAAAGTCTCTCTGAAGGACTTCAGTATCAGTTGTGAGACATGGGAGACACCGAGGCAGGACAATCCAGTATGGCGTGCCTACCTCAGAAAAGGCTCTGTGAGCAAGGAAGAATTGTAGTAGCTCAAAATAAACTCAAAATGTGCAACGTTAAAGACATCTCTATCCCATTCATTCATTCAAGCTACTTGTGCCCAACCTGTGGTCCTCTCTTGTTTGTTTGGTCTTTAAACCTCACCTTCCATCTTAGAATCACTACTGTATATTGGTTCCAAGGCAGAAGAGCAGTAAAAGGGCTAGGCAATGGGAGTGACATGACTTGCCCAGGATCATACAGCCAGGAAATGTCTGAGGTCAGATTTGAACCCAGGACCTCCCATCTCTAAACTTGGCTCTCAATCCACTGAGCCAACCAGCTTCCCCTACACAATAGTCTCTTAAGAGGAGCCCTTGTTAATTGCTCCCAAGCCATGATCAACAAGTCTAGCAACATATGCTCCATTTGGAAGGACCCTGACGAATTTCTGAATTCCCTCGAGTTTTGCCCACAGCCCTTCCTCAATCACTTATCATTAGGTTTGGGGTCTGCATAAACTAATACCAGACAAGAGAAGCTGAACCAGGAGGATGATCCATGCAGATCCAATCGTGGAGTTTAAAATGATAGTAAAAGCCAGTTGGACTCAATCATTCCATGACCAGTTTTTTCTGCTTTCAGTTGAGAGGTGGGGGGGGCCACAGGAGTGAGATGGGGTATATGCCGTCAGATACAGCCACTGTGCTGGTCATTTTTTTTACTTGTTTTTCTGTTTTACTGTTTACTTGTTTTACTTGTTTACAAAGAGTTGGTGGGAAGGCCAATATCCAAAGATGTCTCCAGTGAAGAATTAAAAAAAGGAACCAATAAAAAAGTTTATATTGAAGTAGCCCCAGAAAGGCCCAAGATGGAAAAATTACCCCTGTCTGCATTTTTAGGGGACAGACCTGGTTTTTCCTTCCCTCCAGAAGGACAAGATGTTTGGGGCAGATAACAAAATGCTTTCTGCTTAGTTTGGGTGGCAAGAGACAAAAGAGGAATTTCAGGAACATCAAAGGGTCAGCAAGCTGATATTTGACTTAGTACAGATAAGCACTCCTTGGATCACAACCCAGGATGGACTCCTTGTCTCCTACCTAAAATTCTTGCATTAAGGTCCGTTTATTGTCAGATAAGAACCTGTATGTGTAACTTGTATCTGGGAAACCTATTTGTTCCCTAATGCCGAACCTGTGCAGTATTTCATTAGGGAATTCGATCCCAGCTGGTAGTTTCTTTATTTCTCTCTTTTATTAATAAATTATGGTTCCAATAATCAATATTCTAGGTGTTTGGACTCATTTGTGAAGTGTCCCGCTTCAATATATTTATAAAATTAGATCTGGGACTCTGAGTTCTGATTATAATCATGTTTGCTTTACACTAACAGACACTTCCAACACTCGAAACATCTTGCCAATTTGAAACTTAGTTTTGATCCTTTGGGTCCAAGAAAGACTCTGGAGGGGCCCTGAAATGAACCAGCCAGATAAGGGAAGCTGACTATAATGGGAAAGTCCACCAAGGAATGCTTGGAAGAATTGGGGAACTCCTCCATGTGGACATTCCCATCCAGAATGTTGACTTCAGCCTGCCCATGTTTGCCCTCCCTAGGACATTTGTACCCATGTGCCCAGTTTCCTCCCGGAAGGTCCCACCAACAGCTGGGGCTCATCCCTACCTTCCCTTGACATTTCTATGTCGCTCGATTCTTGCTTGTCTCTTCTTGGTAACCTGTTACAATCTCATCCATGAATCTTTGGACATTTGATTCCCAAAAGAGGAAGCCATCAGATAGCATTTCCTTTAAATGCTCACTTTTCAGAGCCTCAGGGGGAGGGAGGGATTTGCCCAGATTCACAGAGCTGATGAGAAGAGAGCCTTTCATTGGATCCCAGGACCTTGGGCTGATACTCAAGTGGGCTTTCCACCATTCCATATTTTTATGATGTCCATTTTACCAATATAATAAACTCAGAGAAATAGGAGCATCAGATCCAAGATTAAAACTGAAAGGAGATTTGACCCTCTCACACATTTTACAGATAAGGAGAGTAAGGCCCAGAAAGGAGAAGCCCCTTGCCCCAGGTTCCACAGCACTGGAAAATAGGACTCCAGAACCCCAAGTCTGTGAGACATTTTAAGGCTACATTTCCCCGGGCTCTGTCACATTACTGGGAGAAACAATTCAAGCTATGAAGTACCCAGTTCATTTATGGATGTTAAAAACTCACAGAAGAGGGGGAAGCTAGGTAGCATAGTAGATAGAGTTCCAGACCAAGAGTTCAAAGGACCTGAGTTCAAATTTGACCTCAGACACATCCTAGATATGTGATCCTGGGCAAGTCACTCAACCCTATTGGCCTAGCCCTTGCCCTTGTCTTAGAGTAGTTCCCAAGACAGAAAGGGATTTAAAAAAGGAAAAAAATATATGGAGGTGACAGCTCTATGGATGCTGCACCCTTCAGACTCAGGAATCTGTTCTTGGTTTGGTGACAACCTGCCAGTGGCCTCAGGGCTAAAAACCAGTTCTGCAGTCTCTAAGAAAGCTTTGCTATTCCTGAGCAAATTGAGTGAGAGACCTCTAGACTCCCAAGGGAGCGCTCTCTCCCTCCTTCCATGAAGCTTATGTAGAACATTAATTTTAAATTATGTAACCATGGAAAACCATTTACAAATTAATTAAAAATAAATACATGAATCAAGAGGAAAAAAGAACATTCGTTTTATTCTTTTCTTATGGGATTAGAGAAGGCGTTATCCACACCCACACCCATTTGGGACAGCCTAATAGCCCTATAGGCTCTCTGCCACCTGGGGTGGGGATCCCATTGCCCTTTGCCCTGGACTCTCTAGAGAGGGGTTCCCTCAATGACCATGGATGTGCTGGCACTTCTCTTAGGAACTGAATGTGTCCCTGGTCGAGTTTTTGCTCTGTTTTCTTCTGTCCAAGTGATGCTGACTTAGAGGCCAAGCCCAAGGGCATAGCTCCATGTGTGAACTAGGACATGAACTTGAATTCATGCCAGGGTAAAGAGGGAGGAAGGATTTATCAGACTCCGCCAGGGGCACACCCACAACACATATGAATAGACAAAAAATGCAGTAGTTGGTGAACAGATGAATAAACAAAAATGTAACTGTTGAGATAGGGCTAGTTTTGGAGAGAGGAAGGAAGGAAGGAAGGAAGGAAGGAAGGAAGGAAGGAAGGAAGGAAGGAAGGAAGGAAGGAAGGAAGGAAGGAAGGAAGGAAGGAAGGAAGGAAGGAAGGAAGGAAGGAAGGAAGGAAGGAAGGAAGGAAGGAAGGAAGGAAGGAAGGAAGGAAGGAAGGAAGGAAGGAAGGAAGGGAGAGAGGGAGGGTTTTTTTCCTAATAGTAGTGATAAATTTCAATTTTTTCTATTTCCTTGCAAAATGTACATGTCAATAAATCAGAACCCCAATCTGATAGGTGTGAGATGGTATCTCAAAGTTGTTTTGATTTGCATTTCTCTAATCAAAAACTATTTAATTTAAGTTATTAAAATAATAATGGAATGATTTAAAGCATTTTTTCATATAGTTATATTTAGTTTTGATTTCCTCATGCAAAAACTGTCTGTTCATACCTTTGGATCGTTTATCAGTTGGGGAATGGCTTGTATTCTATATTTGACCAAGTTCTCTACATAGCTTAGACATGAGATCTCTCTCTGAGAAATTGTTTACAAAAATCTCCTCCCACAGCAATAGAAAGAGTGCTTGCAGAAGGCCTATGTGTAAATCCACCTTCAAAGAAAGAACTAATAGAAAAAAGGAAGGTGTGGCTTCATACACACATCCGGTTTTTTGTCAAGTGATGTCTTCTTTAAAGGAGGGCGGGAGCTAACTAGGTATTTTAATGTAACAACTAAACAGATTAATTAATTAGCCAATGAATTCATCTGAACTCCCTGAGAATGACCTCTCTGTAGTTCCCGTATTGGTGAGCTGGGCTCACATTGTTGTCATAAATGTTTCTGTTTCTGTTAACAAACAAGGCCAAAATGACTCAGCCACTTATCAGATGCTTCTATATTGACATGTTGTTATTATTTTTATTACTGTGATTATTGTTGCTCATGGGAACTCCCTTCCCCAGCTCAGATTGCAATCCCTCCCTGACTCCATAGTTGAGTCTCAGAGAGTGGGCTGAGGCTCCAGTGACTCTCCTGTGGCCACCCCTCTAGGAGATGTTAGAGATCAGATGGGATAGAGGTCTTTCTTCCTTCAAGCCTAGCTCTCACACCCTCCCTCTCACAGGACTCCATCACTATTTGTCCCATTAAAATGTGTCATTCCTAGAGTCTCTCCCCCTGGAAGGCCAACACAAAGCACCAGGAGCATTGCTTGGGGTGAGAAGCTTATTTAGCCAAGCCAGGAGCCCTTGTGAATGTTTCCCTCTATTTCGCCATCCATTCACCCACCACACTACTATGTGCTAGGCACCATGTTGGCAATGGGGAATACTAAGACTGCCCTCAAGAATGTGCATTCCACTGGATTCTCCCTGCTGGGGCTCATCCTTCCCCTCTCTCTCACCTGGAGAGGACAGTTAGAGCCTCTAGTAGGTGCACATCTGCCTCACCTCCCCCAGACCCTCCAGGATGGCTGCCACAAGGAGGGAAAGAAGGAACAGGGTTTGCACCATTTCCTGTACTGAAGCTGTAGCTGCTCTGGGAAACAATTGTCTTCCTCCCACTTTCAGTCTAGACCTTCGTGGTTCTGTCCAGGTGGAATCTGGGAAAGCAGGCTGGAAAATTAAAAGGATGCATACTGATAGGCAAAGTGCAATTCCTGAGCTCTGGACAGTCTTGGGCAAGGCCCTTTGAGCTGAAACATTCAGATTCCGGGCTGTCAGAGACCCAGAAAGCATCTAGTCACAAAGGAGGAAATTCAGGGCCAGAGCAGGAAGTGATTGACTCAAGATTTCAGTGCTCAGGAAACTATAACTGCGATGGGACAGCTTGGCTTCTGTACCACTGTGCTGAAATTTAGAGGGTGCTCAGAAAAACTGGTTAAATTGGAAGCTGGCTTACTCCCATCCCCTCTTTCACCCTGATGCCCCAAGCCAGCTCCTTCCTAACCTGCATCCACCTGGCTCACACCCCTAGCAGCAGCCTCCTGTTGTCCCTCCACCAGGGAGCTCGTCTCTCCTAGGTCTCCTACTTCCCTAATCTGATTTGGGCTGGTCCTGTATGTGTTTTGTGGCACATATCCCTAGGTATCAGCGTGACTAATCAGAACTGTGGTGGCAAAGATGGCATTCTACCCCCAGGTCTTTAGCTCCCAATCTAGTACACCTTTCCCTACACCACTCAGCCTCTCCAAATAACGGGGACCACGCCATTTATGAAGAACTCTCTGCCCAGGGACTCGACAAAGGGGTCGGTGCTAATAATATGTCTTGGGTGGAAGTGAGTGCCCATTTTGCAGATGCAGAGACTGAGGGCTTCGAGAGCAATCAGGCAGGATTCTAAGCCAGGCTTCTCAACTCTGAGTTTGGCACTGCCTTCACAGAACCCACATTCTTCCTCCTGTGAAATGGAGGGGCCGGGCTACCTTATCTTTCATGTCAGAAATGGTCCTGACATCCTATTCTAGGCTCTATGTCTAAACTGAGACTTGACTCACTGGTGATGCTCTTAGCAGCTGCTGGCTCATGTGGCCTCAGAAATGAGTCCCTCGTTGGGAATGATGACTCAAGGTGGCAGCTGGTAGGAGGATCAGCCATCACCTGGATGTGAGGGAGTGTCTACACCAGCCAGTGCTGAAAGGTCAGAGACTAGACCTCAGTGGCCCATCATCCTTTCATCAAGGCAAAGCAAGCCGGTCCAGCTGACCCAATGAACATTCATGAAGGGCCTACCAGGTACAAAGACAAAAACCAAACAGTCCCTACCTCCCTCCAAGATCTTATATTCTACTGGGTGGGAAACCATACGGGAACAAGAAAATGAATACAGAATAAGACAAAGTCACTTGCAGAAAAAGAAATTGGGAATTCAGGAAGATAGGGACATTGGGGAAGGCTTCCTGTAGGAGGTGGCACCAGAATTGTGCAAAAAGGAAGCAGGGATTCTATGAGGCTGAGTAGAGGTGGGAGGACACTCCAGACATGGAAGAGATAACCTGTGCAAAGGGAAGAGATGGAATGTTCAGTACAGGGAGCAAGAAGGAGACTAGAACAGAGGATGGGGCTGGGGAGTCCTAGGAATGACCAGAAAGGGAGGTGGAAGCAGGATGGTAAATTTGTGGCTGAGGACCTCTTCCTCACACACACAAGTAACCAGACTGCTTTGGAGAACCCTCTAAGCTTGCAGTGATTATATTTGGAGCTACAAGGGACCTTCAAGCTTATCTGGTCAGTGAGGCAGCTAGATGGTTCAGTGGATAGAGGGTTAGGCCTGGAGATGGGAGATCCTGGGTTCAAATGTGGCCTCAGCCACTTCCTAGCCGTGTGACCCTGGGCAAGTCACTTAACCCCCATTGCCTAGCCCTTACTACTCTTCTGCCTTGGAACCAATGCTTAGAATTGATTCTAAGATAGAAAGAATGGATTTTTTAAAGATTGTTACCTGATCTAACCAAGCTCCCCATTTTCCAGCTCAGGGAGCTGACAGCTAGAGATAAGTGGTGACTTCCCCCAAGAGCCTCCAAGGAGAGGTGGGAGAGGAAAGACTCAAACCCAGATCTTTGGACTCCCATTTTGTGAGGCGCCTTAGTCATTTCACCAGCTCTTCTCCTACTCTGAGCAGCTGCATCTGTGATGCTCCATTTAGCGGGAGAAGAAGCAGAGGCAGCCTTACTGACCCTCCCTTCTCCTTCGTTGCAAAGATCCTGTCAAGCTCTAGCTTGCCCTTCACACCAGCCAACAAAACAGGAAATGCCTTCTTTCTACACACAATTGGACAAAAGAACTGTAAACGTCCACCCTCACCCCCATTCCCCTTTGCCATCAGGGCACAAATATCTACCCACATGCCTGGGGAAAGTCACTTAATGGGAGACGGCCCTCACTTCCCTCATCTGTAAAATGGGTGCAGACTGGGTGGCCTCTAGGTGCCTGCCTGTCTCAGGATCCCGTGGTCATGTGCTCTGTGCCATCTGGCTGAAGGCCCTTCTTACCTGCTTCCTGTATGCCCCCCCTATGGGTGAGGGCATTTATTCATTAGCTACATAACATTTCAACACGCCAGTCACAGCAATTATTCCACACCTACGACGCTAAGCATTAATCGGTGCTAAAATGGAATGAAACTCTCCCTACCCTGGAGAATTTGTCATCATCAGTTTATGACCTTCGGGGAACACCTCCTGTCCAGGTGGCTGCTGACTCATCAATCTAGGACCTCCCAGTGTGGCAACTCCATCCACCTCAGCAGAACAAAACCCAGCTGGGGTTTAGGAGATAAATCCTGGGCAGCTGGCCAAGGCACTAAGGAGTCAAATGACCCTTGGAGCTAGAAAGCATCATGGGCAAGTTGTTAGCAGCCATCTTCTTGTCCAAGCCCTAGTGGATCTAGCCATTAGGCAACACTACCTTCACAGTGATATAATTACTCTGTAATCCCAGTGGTGGATTGTATAGAGCATTAGACCTGAGTTCAAATCCAGCCTGAGATACTTGAGAGCTCCATCACTTGGGCAAGTTCCCCAGATTTATAAAACAGGAATAATAACAATAATAGCACCTACATCCCAGGGTTGTTAAAGGATCAAATGAGATAACAGATGCAAAGAGCTTTTCATGTATATACATATAACAGTCAATAACGGCAGCTGCCCCTGCTTATTTGTCTTAATGATTATTTGGAGACTTGCCTGCATTTTCCAGTGATTAAGACTCTACCTGGAGTTCAAGTCCTGCCTCTGACCCTGGAAGAGCCCCAGACAACTCTCTAGAACTGCCGGTTGCAGAGAAGGTGCCAACCTGCACTGGAGAAAGAGTTTTCTCCCCAAGCCTTCCTTTTACTGATGAAATCACTAATCTGGACCAGCACATGCAACTTCCTCCCAATATTGCTGGTTGCTCCCTTGGGGTCCAAACAGAAACATTCTCATCAATGTGGGTCACAGGTCTCAGAGTCAAGAAGACCTGGGCTCAAATATGCCCCCCCCCCGCCAACCCCTTACTACCTCACTGGACTCAGTTTCCTCATCTGGTCATTGAGGAGGGCAGCCTGTGTGGGCTCTAAGGCCCCTTCCAGCCTCAAGTTAAGACCCCAGGATTTTTCATCCCTTTAAATACTTGAAGACAGCCATCATGTTTCCCTTGAACCTTTTCTTGCTTGAGCTAAACGTTCCCCATTCTTTCAACTGTCCATCCATCCTCTTGGCTTCCCCTCGGGGGCTCTATTCTCTTAGGAGTCAGGAGCCTTAGGGGACAATGTTGAGTCATGGACCCCCCCCCCCAAAGAGCCAAGACCACACCTTGGATATTCCTCCATTGGAAGTGTTGACTGGGCGATTCCCCAGATTCTCCCAAAGAGCAAGTCTCAGAAATTCCCAAATCCGCTGACAACCAGCAATCATTTGTGCTGGCAAATTCAACCCAACAACAGCAGCCAGGTGGGCATTTTTCCTTTCTGAGCCGTGCTTTTCCCCACAAAGGCCAAGTCCTGACCCCCAAAAAGGAGCCGAGAAATGTGCTGAGCGAAGCATGGGATGAGAAAAGCTGGTCCGGGATATTCAGCCGAGCAGGTAAACGGGGCATCGCTTCTGAGCTAGAAGAGACTTTGGGAGCTTTCTAGGCCAATCCCTTCAAGGGACAGGCCTGGGGAGAAGAGTCCGCCTGTCCAAGGCTCTACAGCTCCTCCGTGACAGAGCCCAGGTCCTTTACTGCAAATCTTCCCCCTTGCAGCCTGCTGGTTCAACCTGATATGCATTATGCATTATGTATTCTCATTGCTACAAACTGAGAGGTTGAGAACCGCTGATCTAGTCCAACCTTCTCACTTGACAGATGGAGAAATTAAGGCCCAGGGAGGTTAAGTGACTTGCCTGGGTATAAAGTCCCTAATGTTGGACCAGTGACAATGGCCAGAATTCTTCATTGTAATAGGATTTAGAGACTCCCTATACCTCCCTAGCTTTCCTCTTTTCTTAATTATCAAAACCCTTTTGTCTCCCTGTAGAGACCAGAAGAAAAATCCTCCAGGAGCCCTAAGAAGGGGTTATTTCAGAGGCAGCAGAAAGGAGAAAGAAAGGGAAATTCTGCCCTCCCCATAGGCACAGGGACAAGAAACAGGTGGAATGAGTTATCCTGGCTGACATTTCTCTATCACAAGAAGGATTGAGAAGGATCACAGAGGGCTTTAGGATCAGAGAAAGTTTCTTGTAGAACATAGGCTTTTAGTTGGGACTAAGAAGAGACCAGAGGAAATCCTTAACACTGGGATGGGGCTAGGGGGTGGAGAGAAAAAGGTCAAGTGGAAAGAGAACCAACCTAAGACTCTGAAATGTGTCTTCTGGAACAGGGGCCTTCACCATCAAAGGCAGAAGAGAGTCCAAGTGGCCCAGAGCTTTGGGCCTTTGGTCAAGAAGACGAGGCACTTGACTTCAGACACTTACTAGCTGTGTGACCCTGGGCAAGTCACTTAACCTCTGTTTGCCTCCATTTCCTCAACTATAAAATGAGAATAGGAATAGCACCTACCTCTCAATGTTGCTGTGAAGCTCAAATGAGATAATAATTATAAAGCACTTAGCACAGTTTCTGACCCATAGTAGACACTACATAAATGCTTGTTTCTTTCCTTCCTTCTGTGCCAAGAGGGTCAGAGGGAAGATCTGGGGCTTCTCTCAGAGACAAGAAAAAATCAGCCTGATGGAGGGTCTCTAAGAGCTAGCTGGGGAAGATATGTATGGTAGTTCCTAGTGAAGAACAAACATTCTGTTTGTTTGGTACTTTCCTGAGCCTTTAACTCAGACTGATAGCTCAAGAGTGAGCAAAGCCAGGGAGGAGAAAGTTCAAGAAAGCCAAAGGATTAATACTCAGTGCTGGTCTTTATTATGGTGAAGAAGGAATACACACACACACACACACACACACACACACCCTCTTTTTCTGTGTCCTTGCTTTCTTGGGTGTGGTATAAGTTAAAACAAATTTAATTTATGCCTCATTACTCTACCCAATCTGCCTGTAACTTGCATCAAATGCAGGGGATCATGTAGGATTAGAGAGTGCTGGTCTACCAGGCTGAGGATCCTACCTCCGGTAGACAGAGGACGCCAAGTCCCAGGATCCGTGTCTCAGAACACATCTCTGAGTTCCAGTTCACAGACTCATAGACTTCCATCTAGAACGGACCTCAGATGTCACCTGGTCCAGCCCACTCATTTTACCTACTTGCTCAAGGACTCACTGCTGCAAAGCTGGTACTACAAATGTTCTTAACCCCATTTTAGAGATGAGGAAACCAAGGCACAGACAATTTCAATGACTTGCCTAAAATGATATAAGTAGGCAGGGGCAGAAGAGGAAGCTGAAAGTAGGTCTAATTTACAAATTAATTTATGATTAAATTAAAAGGATTTTGACTTGGTTTCTGGTTGCCTCCCCAAAACAATAGCTTCCTGTTCTTGGGTGGCCTTCTTTGGAAAGCCAACTTCCTGAGACCCCCAGAGGGTTCCTAAATCCCCTCCTGAATCTGTCAAAAGAACAAGTGGGCTCTTCCAGGTTCTCTGACCCCTGGACATGTCTTATTGCCATTTAGCTCAGGGTGCCCCCTTCTGGCACCAAGACGCTGTGCAATCCCCACAATATGCAACGCAATAACTTGGCCAAGGTGGGAAGGTGCCAGGAGAAACAGACTTCCCTTGTAAAAGCCATTTACTGCAAATTCCCAACAGCCTTTGTGATGGGCAGAAGATGGACCATGACACAGAGTGATGAGGCCCTTTGAATGGAAGGAACCGAAGATTCCTTGCTGCTTCCTTCTCTGCCACAAAGTACTTTACAATTTCCCCAAAGCTCCTCACAAATATTTGCTCTCTTTGGCTTCTGGCAAGTGACTATTCCAGGATGTCTGATACCCATTTATCATCAGAAGCAACTGAAGTAGAAAGGACTTGGGTGACTCTCTAACCCACGATCTGCCAAGCAATAAGCCTCTGTGACTGGATTCAAAGGCAGGTCTCTCCTGAGTCTGAGCCGGCCTTCCTGCTGCCCAGGGGCTTCTCTCTCTGGGTAACCAGCTGGTTTCAGATGCCTTTGTGAGCCCAAGGAGATAATCCAGACTCATGGATGTTGGAGATGGAAAGCTCTGTGAGTGTCCAAAGAGGGGACAGCGGTCAGGGCTCACACAAAAGGAGCAGGTGTTCCAGGCATGGGGAGAAGGAAGGATGCACGATTTGGGGTGAACGAGGTCTTACACTGGATTCCATGGGAGTTGAGGAGCATTCACTAAGCATCTGCTACACCAGAGGTACCTTGAAGCCCTGAGAAGACCATGAAAGGCCAGGCCTTCCGAGGAAGGGGAAGACAACAAGTGCAAGAATAAGCATGGAATGGCAAAACAAATAAGGATTATTGGAGAGTGAAGAGAATAGGGCCAGCTGGGTGGGTGGGAGCTTAGAAGAGGGCTAGGGATCCAGAGACAAAGTCAGGAGAGAAAGCATCCAGGGGGACAGCTCCGAGTTACCACAGTCTCCAACGATCTTCAACTGAATTGCTGTGGGCGGGTTCTTTGCACAATGTGGCCCAGAACAGTATCAGTGCTGGAAATATCTGGAGGGTGGACATGAGGACACAGAAGAAAAAGGAGGTGAGCCTGGAGCTCTGAAAAATGAATGGAGCACGGCTTATGCAACCACCTCCCATCCTGCCAGTCTCCAGCTGTGTCTCATTTGCAATGAGCGCTCATCCAACAATTTTGAAAGATCACATATAGAATGACATTTCGGGACAAACTGTAGGACATTTGCAGGAATCTGTCCAGCTTGGAACACATCAAAAGGCCATGAAGGAGACCCCACCAAGCCCAGAAATGGAAATCTGCCTATTTAATGGGATAAACCAAAGGTTTTTCTAATCCCAGCAAAATAATATACACAGTGATGGCCAGAATGGAAACAGAATGGGCACCAGCCCAGGCTGAATGCTGTGATGTGTGATGGCCAAACTCTTCTAGAGAAGAGATTAGGAAATGTTCGCTCTTCCTTTTGGGGGAGAGTTGGGGGACTCCCAGTGTGGAATGTGCCATATTCTCCCAGTCAGGGTTCATTGAGTGTGGGAGTGGGTTGAAAGGGAGGGAGAGAGGGGTGGAGATGAAGTATATCTGGGAACGACTGAATTTTTAAAGGAAAAAAGCTTCAACAAAAGTTTAATCTCCAATCCATCCAATAAGCATTTAATTAGCACCTACTATGTATATGATGGGGCAGTCAAATGGCACAGTAGATAGAATACCAGGCTTGGAGTCAGGAAGACCTGAGTTCAAATCCTACCTCAGATATTTACTAGCTGAGTGATCCTGGGCAAGTCATTTACTGCTGTTTACCTCAGTTTACCCAACTTTAAACTGAACTGGAGAAGGAAATGGCAAACCACTCCAGTATCTCTGCCAAGAAAAACCCCAATGAGACCATGAAAAGTCAATCATGACTAAAATGCTGAACAACAACAAAACATATGATACCTACCATGCTAGATGCCAGCAATATGAAGGCAGAGAGGGGAAACAGGGAATGATCATTTATATAGTGTCTACTAAGGCACCGTGCTAAGTGTAGTTCTAAATATTCTCTCATTTGATCCTCATAACCACCCTGGGAGGAAGGTGGTGTTATTGTCCTTTTTTTTTTTACAGTCGAGGAAACAGAGGCACACAGAGGATAAGTAACTGACCCAGGGTCATATAGCTAATAGGTATAATGGGTTGAATTTGAACTCAGATCTTCCTGACTCCAGGTCCAGCATTAGTTGCCCCAGTGGAAGAACTCTTGCCTTCAGGAAGCTTCTAATCTACTAGTTGGACAAAATATGGAAACTGATAAGTAGGTGTAAGAGAATTTGAGAAGGGAAATGAGGGGGGCGGAGAAAGGTTTCTTGTGGGAGGAAGCCTAAGAGCTGAGCCTCCAAGGAAGCAAAGAACTGTAAGAGGCAGAGAGGGGAAGGAGGCACATTCCAGGGCTGATGCCAGAGAAGAAATAGCAAGTTCAGACACCAGTGGGACAGGGCCAGACAGTGCAGGAAGGGGAGTCTCATGCAAGGTACCTGACCAGCTGCAGCCTAATCATGGAAGACTGTGAACGCCAAAGGGAAGAACCTAGAGGCAACTGGGAGCTACCGAAGGTTCTTTCTTTGAAAAGGAACTTTATTCGATTCTTTTCTTTTTCCATCAGCTCTTTTCCCTCTCCATTCCCCACTTACTCAATCACACCTACCCTAGAGTGTGCTCTGAGCTTTGTAAATCACTGGAATCTTCGTTGATCCTCACCACAACCCTGAGAGGCAGGCAGTAGTTCTCTAGTGTTATTATGCCCATTTCAAATATGTATAAGGTGAGGCTCTGAGAGGGAAGATGATTTACCCAGAGTGAAATGGCTACTTAAATAACATTTTAAATCGTGAAATAGGTTCTGAAGCACTCTCTCCTTTCTCCTTATCAGATCAGGGTCGAAAGAGCCAAATCGGGAGCCAGGAGATGAGGCAATTGTTAGGGCCACAGATTTAGGTCACCCAGCCCCAAACATCCATTTGACAGATGAAGAAATAGAGGCTCTCCTAATTTGTGCATCTTGAGTGGCTCACTGACATGATGATTTATTTTTCCAAAGTCACATCGTTCATGGAACTCCAAATCTAACCCAGTGGTTTGTCACTTCTGACAGCAAGTTCTAGAGCAGAAGAAAAACCGGTCCTGGGGCCAATTCACTTGTCACAAGTGGCTGAAGCATCTTCTGCCTTTTATACTGGGGCACAGGGAGTGAGACCCATCTTTTGGGCTTTGCAATGAGGCTTTTCTGCTCTAGCACCATTGATCAGCTCACATGCATTTGGTTGCTGCTCACAGTAGTGGGTACCATTTGTCCTCCTAATCTGGAATGTCACTCTGGTTCTTGGAGCCCCATTGGTTGAGCTGGTGGCAATGGAATTCCTTCGCCAGTTCAGAAATATGGAATTGATAGGTAGCTCTCCTCTGATAGGTCGACGGCCCTGCCCCCAACACCTCCAAGCGTCTGGTACTTCCTTGATTAGGAATTATTCTCCTTCCATGGTCACTGTAGGGAGGCACAGATTTGGTTCTAGATGGATGGCTTATAATAAAGACCTAGATCCAGAGTGATGCAAGCTACGATTTGGGCCAATTTATCCATTAATCAATGAGCATTTATGATGCACCTACTATGTACTCACATTGTGCTAGGTGCTATGGATACAAAGCCAGAAGTGAAGAGTTCCTGCCCTCAAGGAGCTTACATTCTAGTACATATATAAGCATATTCAGAATGGACATTAATCAATCACCAAGCATCCTTTGGGCACCTCTGCATTCCAGGCACTGTCCTAGATTCTGGGGATACAAGGATAGAAGGTAAATAGTCCCTGCCATTTTCATGGAGAAGACAGTGCATGTGTATATGTCACAGGGATGCCAACCCAGGAGAGAGAGAGACAGAGACAGAGACAGAGACAGAGAGAGACAGAGACAGAGAGACAGAGAGACAGAGAGAGGGAGAAACAGAGAGAGAGGGAGAGAGAGAGAGAGAGAGGGAGGGAGGGGGAGAGAGAGAGAGAGAGAGAGAGAGAGGGAGGGAGGGGGAGAGAGAGAGAGAGAGAGAGAGAGAGAGAGAGAGAGAGAGAGAGAGAGAGAGAGAGAGAGAGAGAGAGAGAGAGAGAGGGAGAGAGAGAGGGAGAGAGGGAGGGAGAGAGGGAGGGAGGGGGAGAGAGAGAAAGAGAGGGGGAGGGAGAGAGGGAGAGAGAGAATGACTGGCATGGGGCGACCCCAAAAGGACATACAGTTGGATGAGGCAGTTCACTGCCTTTCTTCCTGGGTAATATTTTCCCACGTGTGACTGAGCTGACTCACTCAGCTTTGACCTCCTTTCCCAACACTTATCTCACCCCTTGGCTTTGTTTATTTAGCCACAATGCCTTCTGGTTTGACCTAACATGACTCCCTCCCTCGAATTAGCCTTCATAGACTCAGGCGCTCTCTCTCAGCACTAGAAAGGACCTCAGAGGTCATCTGGTCATCTAGTCTAGCCCATTCTCCTCTCCAGCCGCCCTGACAATGATCACACAGCTTCCTGGTGATAGTGTCTCTGATGAGGAACTCATCCCCTTCCTCATGAGGCTGGCTCTTCCACTTTGGGGCTGCTCATTCGGCCCTAAAGGATGAAAGCAGGGGGAGCCCAATCCTTGTTCCATGAGTCAGCCCTTCCATATTGAAGGCCAGATGTGGTACTCCCTTCCCTGGCCCTCCCTGCTCAAGTCTTCTCAGATTAACCATCCCCAGTTCCTTGGATTTCCTGATTCCAGGCCTTTGACCTTCTGGCCATTCACCTTTCTCTGCTCCAGCTTATCGATGTCCATTCCACAAGGTGACACCAAGCACTGGACTTGGTGCTTGGGTTTGGCAGGCAGAGAGAAGAATACTATGGGCTCCCCTTTCAGAGCATGAGCGAGGCTCCCTTGGGGTTCCGGGGTTTCCTTTCCACTGCTCCCCATGAAGCCTGAAATCCTCATTCCTTCTGGGGAGATCAGTCCACACCTTCAGGGCCAACTCCCATATGGGCTCAATGGCTGGGATCAACGGAGCCCAAGAGTTCACCATTTTCTTTTCCTTTCCTGTCAACTCTTAATGTGTCTGAAGTTCACTTTTTCTCGGGAATTAGCCCTGACACTCTCAATCTGTATGCATGCAGCTGGCTTTTTTAACCTAGGTGTGAGTCTTTATATTTATAGCTCTTAAATGTCATGTGATTCCATCGAACTCAACTTTTACCCAATCAAACTCCTTGGAGATCCTGATTCTATTATTAAACAACTTTGTGGCATCTGCAAATTTAAGAAACATGGCACCCTTCTCTTTATCCAGGTCACTATGTCAGCATCAAACAATCTATAGCCAAGAAGACTCCTGGGTCATTTCAGAGAACTCCTTCCAGGTGGGCATGATTTTATCAATGGGTCTAGCCATTCAGCCAGGCCCAAACTCTTTCTATTAGCATCCAGCCTGTATCTCTCTCTCCTAGCTGCAGCGACAGCAAGAGTGATTTAGTCAAAAATGCATTGCTCAAATCAAAATAAACTGACTACACAATCCCCCAATCTGTGTCTAGGAGCCTTATCAGAGAAGGAAAGGAGTTTAATCTGGCTTTACTAGTTCTTGAACAAGAAAGGCTGGTTCTCAATGGTCAGTGTTTTCCTTTCTAAAATTTTGCTAAGAATCAGTCAAGCTCCCTGACCAAAGTCAACAAGCATTTATTAAGTGTTTACTGTATGCTAAGCATTTATAGGGTCCATATTTGTCTCCTGTTTGATGATCATTTTTTTAACTTTATGAATTTCTTTTTTCACTTTCTAACAAAGCTTTATTCTAATGACTCGTCTGTTTTTTTTTTTAAATTAATTAATTAATTTAGAATATTTTTCCATGGCTACAGATTCATGTTCTTTTCCTCCCTTCTTTCCTCTCCTGCCTCTGGGAACTGACAAGCAGTTGCACTGGGTTATACATGTATCATTGTTCAAAACTTATTTCCATGTTATTCATATTTGCAGTAGATGATCTTTTAGCATCAAAATCCTAATCACATCCCCATCGAACCACGTGATCGATCCTATGTTTTTCTTCTGCATTTCTGCTCCCACCATTCTTCTCTGGATGTGGAGAGCATCTTTCTCATGGGACCCTCAGGATTGTCCTGGACCATTGCATTGCTACAGTGGGGAAGTCTATTATATTCAATTGTGCTACAGTGTATCCGTATCCGTGTACAATGTTCTCCTGGTTCTGCTCCTCTCCCTCTGCATCACTTCCTGGAGGTTGTTCCAGTCTCCATGGAATTCCTCCAATTCATTATTCCTTTCAGCACAATAATATTCCATCACCAACATATACCACAATTTGCTCAGCCATTCCCCAATGGAAGGGCATCCCCTCATTTTCCAATTTTTGGCCACCACACAGAGCGCAGCTATGAATATTCTTGTACAAGTCTTTTCCCTTATGATCTCTTTGGGGTATAAACCCAGCAGTGCTATGACTGGGTCACAGGGAAGGCCTTCTTTTAGCACCCTTTGGGCATAATTCCAAATTGCCCTCCAGAATGGTTGGATTAATTGTGAATTTTTGGGGGGAGGACACCGAATACATCAGGCAAAAAACAAAGAGAAAACCGTTTGAATACAAAGTATGATTACAGCATAGGAATACCCAAAAGCACTGAATGAGAACAATTTTATTATTTAACATGATACCAATTTATATTCATCATCTCCCCAAATTGAGAAACTCTTTAATTCCAAGAATAGTTTCCAAATTGAGAACTTTAATGTAAATTTGAAAAAAAGTTCTACAAATTAATAAACAAACCCACTTGAATCCTTGCATAAAATATGCGAGATGTACCAGTCACCTCTCTCATAAACAAAAGATATTGGTGCCTCTCTTGGCCAGTGCAGCTTCTCTCATTCCTTCTTCTCCATTGTTTTCAAAGCTCATCACAGACCAGTCCTTTGGGTCCCTTAGATGTCATTCTCCCCAGGCTCGAGATTTGAACTCACTGAAGACAGCTGGCAATCCTCTGAGTCCCTCCTCACTTCATTTGCCTTTCCATTTCCTATTAACCATTTCTCTTCTGCCCTTTTTTACTCACATATCTTCCAGGGAGCCATCCTTGCGGAGATGCAAGTAGCTGCTCCCCAGCACCTATCCCAGCAGCCCCAGCTACTGAAGACTCAGAAGGAAAGAAGGCTCTGGCCACCCTGGTCCGTGGCTCTGACAAATGGCTCAGGACGAGAAACTGCGAAGATTTTATTAGTGCAGATGACCCAGCAGCAGAAGGGGCTTGAAGACTTTCCCTCTGACACCCGGCTGAGACCTCTTACATGGGTTGTCTTCCATTAATGGAATGTGAAGTCTCATTTCCAGAGCTTGGCACAGTCCCTGGCACATGGTAAGTCCTCAATAAACACTTTTTCTTCCATTCGTTCATTGACATCTGGAAGATCCCTGTAGCTCCCTCTTCCTCCCCAGTCTGAAGGTCATTTTCCTTGGTAGAGAAAGCCAGCTTGGACCACACCATCTTGCCCCCAAAGTCCTCCTGCCCTGTAGCCGCTGCAATCACTGATCCACTCCCCCACCGCAGCCCCTCCAAGTCCCATGAGGATCCCACCACCAACTGGCCCTTGTGGTTCTCTGCACCCAGGCTGAACTCTGGCTCGCCATTCTTGGAGGGACGCTCAGTTGCTAAGCAGCCCAGGACGGGTGACTTGATTGGAATAAAATCAAAACTATGGAATGTTTCTTGGACTTGCAAGGAATCTGTGAGTTTTCCCTTGTGTCCTCGTGCATGCCAGAGCCAATAGTCAAATGCCTTTGCCTACCAGGCCTCCGTTTCTGCTCAGGAAAAGAAGGGATCTGACCTCTAAGGTCCCTCCAACCCCAACTCCATGTAGATGGTTGCGACTGGAAGGCCTCTCCCAGCTCCAACCCTCTGGTCCAATGAAGTGGTGGGAAGGCGCTTGTGAAATGGTCCTGCCTAATGACTAGAGCTGGAGGTAAATCTGCCCCAAAGCCCGAGTGGCCGGGATACTTTTGTCATTGGAAATGTGGGGAGGAAATGGAGGTTTGAGGACAAGAGCTGGTGCGGTTGGTGGCTGGCCATTCGTCATGGCCGTGGGCTTTGTCCATCAGTGCCCATTTTGCCAATAAGAGGACGGGTCCAGAGCCAGAACTTCCAGACACAACAGAGAAGCCAAGTGACCAGGAGGCAGGAAGAGCAAAGCTTAGAGAGCAGCCTGGTGTGGCCGTGTGGCCCAGAGGGTAAAAGCCACAGGCCTAGGAGTTGGCAAAGGCCCTTCCCCTCAGGAGCGGAGTACTTTGCTGTCATTTCTTGAATGCAACTATAAAAGAACATGTGTGTTGCAATTGTGTGTGTACATACACATGCATGCACACACACGTAAGCCACCTCTCCCTAGTAGACTCCAGGAGATCAGGAATATCTTCTTATTTAACCTTTGGGCTGTCCCTGGTACCAAGCTCAGGGACTGAGGGTGGAGGAAAAGGGCAGAGAGTCAATCAAATGGCAATCTTAAAGCACCTACTCTGTTCCATTCTAAAGCTGGGCATTCAACAAAAGGCAAGGAACCTGCCCTCCAGCTCACAGAGCAGAGCATTCCTCAAGTGGAAAGTCCCTCTGCTAAAGCAAAAGTAAACCAGTAATTCACATGTGATAAAATCTTAGAAAGTGGCCCTGGGGGGCATTAAGAGATTAAGTGACTTACCCAGGGTCACACATTTGGGGGAGGCATGTCTGGAAGCCAGGTCTTCCCAACTCCATCCCAGAAGCCATCAGCAATAGCCAAGCAAGCAACTTGTGTCTTTTTAGGAAGTCCCATGCAGAGGGACAGTGGGGGGACTTGCTATCCCTTTCCGGCCCAGGTGCTTCCTCTATGTCTCTATTTATGAATAGAAGAGCCCACAGATCCCAAAGGGAAAACAGAGGCCCGAGGACAAGGCCAGCCAAACTTGAACATTTATATCCCAGGCAGGGAGGTCAGAGGGGACTCCCGTCACCAGTCTGCACTGGTCTATATGTGAACCACCATCCCCTTCTAGCACTGCCAGGGAATGACCATCTGACTCAAGGATGGAAGACCTCCGCTAGCTCACTGGTCCTTGGGACAGCTCAGAGTATGATGCGGTTTTCCCTGACATCCAACCGACAGCTTCCTTTGGATGGCTTCCACCTCTGCTCCTAGACTGCCTTCTGGGGCTGAGCAGAAAAAGGCCGACTGCTCCCTGCCCCATATGGAATTCCTTCAAACACTTTGAAGACTGCTGCTATTTGTCCCACAGCCTGCACCTTCTCTGACTTAATATCCCCTTCTCTAGGGCCCTTTCACTGATTGGTGATGGAGTATGAGCAGACTGACCCATTTAGGTGACTTTATTGACTGACTGTCCTAGACATCAGACCCACACCTTCCCTCCATCCTCTGCAACAATCTAGTCCTCCACTCTGGCTGTCTCACCATTTTGTCCCCATAGTACAAGTAGACTTGAGCAGGTAGGTGGCACAGTGGATAGAGCAATTGCAGGGAGGTAGGAAGACTCATCTTCTTCAGTTGAAATCTGGCCTCAGACACGTAACAGCTAAGTGGCCCTGGGCAAGTCACTTCACCTTGTTTGTCTCAGTTTCCTCATCTGTAAAATGAGCTGGAGAAGGAAGCAGCAAACCATGTATCTCTGCCAAGAAAACCCCAAGTGGCGCCATGAAGATTCAGACACAACTGAAAAATGACTTAGCAACAACAAAGGACAAGTGTAGTGACTCCACTGTTATGGATAAAGAAAATATTAGAGAAACGTCAGTGGATCATCCCCTTTTTTGTCCTTTTGTCTTTCTTCTAGGTTCATCCTACAAGGAGATGATCTGGCTCAAATCATTGGGCTCCATGCCAACCTTTCTGCAAAATCACTTTTTACTCCACCATTCCTTGTTGTTTTAAGTCAGGGTTATTCATGATTTCACAATTTTATTCTTCCATGAGATTTTGCCAATCAATTTATATTCTAAATTGGTGTCCCCTGTTGGCTGCTATATCTCTCCACTTGGCAAGGGGACAAGCATTTGCTGGTTGGTTTCTAGGTTCTGTTGGCCTGCTTGTGATGGAAACTGCAGTAGCCGGACTCTGTAAATGGTGATAGTCTCCATTGTTATCTGTTACTTTATCCATTTCCCATGTTCAGAATCTCATTTAAGTGGGTCTGGATTGACCTATTTTATGGTTTTTAGAGCTATTTAGAGCTAGAAGAGAACTCCGAGGCTACCTGGTCCAGTTCCTTATTTTACAAATGAGGTTATAGAGTGGCTTCCTCAAGGTAGTACATTGGTGAGGCTTGGATCAGAACTCAAACTTCTGACTCAAAGCCACTGTTTCCATCCTACTCTGCTACTTTCTTTAACATTAAGCCCCATTTCCTTATCTTTGTTATTTTCTACAGATTCTTTTATCTCTAATCAATTAAGGGTCTAACTGCATGCAGACTACTTTTCCTATTTCTTAAGATGCTGGCAGCTAGCTAGGTGGCTCAAGAAATAGAATGCTAAGCCTTGAGTCAGGGTTCAAATCTGTCTTCAGACATGTTCTTGTTGTGTGACCCTGGGCAAGTCATTTGACTCTAGTGGCCTAGCTCCTACCACTCTTTCTTTGGAGTGATATGTGCTATCGATTCTAAGACAGGAAGATCCCTTTAAAAAAAAGACATTGGTTTTACTTTATCTGGAAGAAGGGAGGTATTATGACATTTATTTATTGCCTGGATTCATTCTGGATTGCCTTATCAAATGCTTTGTAGGATTCCTTTACCTTCCACCCTTGGCCCTAGATGTTGAAGTCTAAGCTATGATAATCTTCATTTAGAACACTGCATCTCAGGTGACTTCCTCCTTGATGTCTGCAATGCGCATCTCCCCCTAGTCTTGAGCTTTTTTCAAAGCTCAAATGCCACCTCCTCTTTGCAGTCTTCCCTGATTTCCCTCTGCTGCTAGTGCCAACTTCCCAGATACTGGGATTTGCTTTGTGTCTTGTTCACACTTACATCTCCGTAGACATTTTCCCTCCTCCAGAGAACACTGGGCCCATTTCCTTCTTGTCTTTTCATCTCCCCGCCTAGAATATTTACTCTGGGCTTGCTGATTGCCTGAATTATCTTCTTGGTGGTCTTTTCAAATGAGTCATTAAACACTGAATAGACCAGCTTCCTTAGAGAGGATTTCCGTCTCCATTCATTGCAAGGACTTGTGTAAAAATCACAGCTTTTGGATTTCGGGGTTAGCTGGGCAGCTCATTCACTTTCCCCCTCACCTCTCTGAGGCAGCTGGACCGGGAGACCATCCCAGCTGTGTGACCCTGGACAAGTCACTGAATCCCCATTGCCTAGCCTTTGCTGCTCTCCTGCCTTGGACCCCACACTGCTTCTAAGACAGAAGGCAAAGGTTTAAAGAAATGAAAGAAATGAGAAAAGGGGGGTTCCGGGAAACCCGGGAAGACACAAAAACTGGGCAAGAGCGCAGGCAGAGGAAGCAGGAAGCCAGGGATTAGGCAGTAACCCCAACGTCTGCTGGGAAGGCTGGCCAAGCCCTTCTGGGGCACTTTTCTCCTTCGGGGGGGGTCCACCTGACAGCCAAGAAGCTGGAGCGTTTACAGCAGCCACAGCCAGGCAAACCCTCAGGGCAGGCAGGGAGGCGAAGCCGTCTCGAGGGTACCCGGCAGGTCTCAAAGCCGCCAGAGGTAGCGGGGTGCCTGCCTTAGGCACGGGCAAGAGAAGAACCCCAGCCAAGAAGGCTGCGCTCCCCCCAGGTCATCCTCTGAGCCCGGCCAGCTCCGGGCCGCTGGGCTCTGGAAGAGAGCGAGGCTGCCCACCTTGCGCCGTCCCGCCGCCTCGTTTACAGCCAGTTTGAGGACTTCCGCCGCTCTTGCGGGGCTCTGGATTCCAGCTGCAGACCAGCCGGCTTTGGGGCCCAAAAGTTTTCTTTTCCTCTTTAACCTCCAAGCGGGCGGTGGGAAGGCGACCGTCGAGGCTCTTCTCTGAAGACGAAAGTACTACGAAGGCGGGTTCCAACAATGAAGGAGCCTTTAGGGAGCAGAGGCGGGCTCGGACCCCGGGAACAACGGGGGCCCGAGCTAGGGACTGCCTGGTGACTTTGAGAGTGAAAAGAACAGGAAAGTCCCTCCGCCAGTGCAGGCTGCCCCGCTGGAGGCCAACCTCCCTCCTCGGGCTGCTTCATCTTCAGCAGCAGCCCACCGCTCCGTCCTGGGGCTAGGAGCGCTCCCGGAGCCTCCCCGCCCCTTCCTCCCTATCCGAGCCACTTTCAGCTCCAGCCCCAGAGCCCGAGGAAGGTACCTCCATTTACCTGCTGGAGGCCTCGAGATGCTGAGGGGGCGGCCCCGCCCCTGGGAGGGGGAGGAGGAGGAGGCGGGCGGACAGGGGCGGGGCCGGGCTCAGGCGGCTGCGGGGCGGGGCCGGACGGGGGGCCCGGGAGTACCCGGAGTCTGGCTGCAGAGGAAGAGGTTTGGTCCTGGCCAGCCTCTGGCGCAGGTAGCTGCTCGGGGCAGGGGTCCGGGAGGAGGCGGAGCCGGAGCTGGAGCCGGAGGCGAGGGTGGGGGCCGGCCCGGACGCACTATTGCCATCCCGAGAGCAGGGGAGGAAGAAGTAGGCGCCCCGGGATCCTGCGGCCGCTGGCGGACTGGGGAGCGGCTAGGCGTCCCGGCTCTTCCTCTGCTCCCCGAGGCCCTCTGATGCCCGGCGGGCCCGCGGGGGACTGACCGGCCCCCGGGCCCCGACGAGGGACTCTGCGCATCCCGGGCTGCCGGTGAGCTGACGTGTGAGTGCGTGTGCCTATGTTTATGAGTGTGCGTGTGCGTGCGTGGGGCCGGGGGGCGCTTGTCCGCCGAACTTCTGCACGTGTGTCCTTGTACTGAGGGGGGGGCTGGGGGAAGGGCCGGGGGCCGGGCCCTCTGCGGGCGGGGGCTCGGGGGGAGGGGAGGAGAGGAGAGGAGCGGCGCGGAAGTGTGCGCAGTGCCGGCGGCTCCCTCCTCCCTCCTGGGTGGCTACGGAGTACCCAGGTGTCCCGGCAAGGAAGCGAGGCAGCCAAGTAGGGGAAGGGGACCTGCTCAAGGTCACCCACACCCCGAGAGAGGAACGCGTGAGCCAGGCCCGGAGCTCAACTCCCAAGCCGGTGCTGAGCCGTTCTGTGGCCGCTCTGGGGAGGGAAGCGAGCGGGCTGCGGCCCCTTGGGGAGCCCGGCTGGGTCTGCTACCCAGCCTGCCACGCTCCGGACCAGCCCTGGTGTGTGTGCGTGCGTGTGTGCGTGTAAGAGTAAGTGTGGCTATGAGTGTGTGAGAGTAGCGTGGAGGAGAGGATGTGAGTGTGAGGAGAGGCGGGGAGAAGAGGTCCCTGGGCTCCGGGTCGGAGCAGTCCCGGAGCCATTCTCCCGGCTCCTCCTGCTCCCGATCAATAATTTAAACACTAATTGAGCGCCGTCAGGACTGTCTCCGCGGAGACGCCGGAGGAGCGTTCACTTGGGACTTCTCTGGAGGCCTCGAAATTACCCCTTTGTGTTGTTGCCTTCGATTCCAAAGCTTCCACCCCTGGGGATGAAAAAGCCTCTTCGTGTTATTAATATTTTATTAGCGCAGAATAGCAGGGAGGCAGCCTGACCTCACCAAGTCCTCCCTCCCGCTTTGCTCCTTGGGGCTTGGGACTTGCCCAAGGTCATGTAGTCAGGAGCTGGAGGCAGCGTGGAGAATGATCTTGTACTCCGGTCCACAGAACTGTTATTGACGCGTGAGCACAATGCTGGCCAGCGAGCTGAATGATGTGGGGCGCGAGTTGTTTTCTGGATGGAGCGCCCAGCCCTGAATGCTGCTGGTCACCCTGCCACAGCCCTGGGTCCAGGGCCTTCCTATTATGGGAGGGGAGTAAACAGCAAATGGCCAGGAGTTTTGCTGAGTTTTTCTCCCCAAAGTTTGGCGTTTTACTCCTCTATTCCTTCTTGTCTCTCTGCTTTCGTTTCCATTTCTTGTGCCCAAGTCTGGGCTTCTGGCCGGCTCCCTCCCTCTCTGCCTGCTTTCCCTGCCTTTCTTCTCTCCTCTCCTCTCTCCATCCTTCCTTCTCTTTCTTGGGCCTTGGAGCCACTTTCCAATTAATGCTGGGAGCTCCGCCACTAAATTTAGCTCCCTCGGCAGTACTCTGGGGCCAGGCCGGCATAGAATTTTGGAGCTGGATCGGAGCCCTCCCTTGTTTTGCAGGGGTTGACCTGGAGGCCCAGAGTTGGGAGGGAGCTAGACTCTGGCAATAAGTGGAAGAGGGGTGGGCTTGGAGGCAGAAGGAGACAGATAGCCAAATCCCTGCTCCAGTACATGTAACTTGGGCACTTCTCGGAGCCTCGAGAGCCTCAGTTTCTTCATCAGAACAATGGGGATATAAACTTTTTGCTATCAATTCAGGAATCCTAGATTTGCCCATGGAAGAGCTGGACTGAGAACCCAGGCATCCTAACTCCCAGCCTGGGCCTTTTCCTCAGGACAAGGATGCCTCTTTGGGGAAATCTTGACTGAAGGCTCCTGTGCCTTTCTAAGTGTCCCATGGCCACAGTGGGCCTCTCCTCCCCCTTCAGGGATTCACAAGCCGGGGCATTAAAGCATGTACTCAGACAAACTCTCTTCCACGGCCATCACTGGTTAACTAGGAAACACAGCCATCTCCCCTTGCCCCATGGGTCATGGAACAGAGAAGGTCCTTGAGACTCAGAGAGGGGGGTTGACTTATCCAAGGTCACAAAGCCACAATCACATGCTTAGGACCTGGAAGATGCTTTGGAGGTTTTCTAGTCCAATCCATGGCCAGAGGCAAAACATCCCACAGGGACTAAGTAGCAAAATTGGAATTCAGATCAATAGCCTCAGTGCCCTTTCATTCTCCTAAGTGTCAGGAGGCCAGGACCAAGCCTGGACTCCAGGTCTTCTTCACCCATCCCAGAGGGCTTCTCAGTAGATATCACCCTCAAACCCAGCTCCTTGTAGGTACTTAAGAAAGGTTTATTGACTGAATGTGAATCCCAGAGATTCTGGCACATCTGCATCCAGGAAGGGAGTGTGAGGGGGCCCGATGGGCTCTCCCCTTCCCAGGGAGATTGAGAGCCAGAAAAGGCCTCGAGGTCCATCCTGTCCAAACCCCTCATTTTACAGATGAAGAAATGGAGGCTTAGGGAATTTAGGTGACTTGCCCAAGGTCACAAAGTGGGATTTGAAACTGGGTCACACTGTCAGAGCCAGCACTCTCAACCCACATGGCCTTCTTATTCAGAAATGGTTCTCCTTGTGTAGGCCTTTGGGCAGGGGGACCCATTCACCCCCACCCCTACAGATACCCCCCACATGCCCTGATTCAGCCACTTGTCAAGGAGGCTGTAGGCCACGATTCCCAGCCAGAGTTCGCTGTTAAAATTCTCTGCATAATTACTCCTAAAGTTAAAAATAACCAAATCCACATGATTTTGGCCCATCGGTGCAGGTTGCTTAGCGACGTGGGTTCAGGGTGAGGTTTGTGCCTCCTTGGTAACCTGCGTGCCGGAGACGAGTATCATGGCAGAAGCCTGACCCCAAGTGCAAAGAGGGTGGGCTTGAGGCAGAAGGAGCCACACGTCCAAACTCCCACTCCAGCACTTACGAAGCCTCTGAAGCCTCAGTTTCTCCATCAGGAGAATGAAGATAGAACCCTTTTGTTACTGACTTCAAGAATCCTAGATTTGCCAGTGGACGGGACCTCAGGGTCCAACCTCATCACTTTAAATGTAAGAAAACCAAGACCCAGACAGGGCCAGTGGCTCGTCCATGGTTACTGTTCTAGCAAGGGGCAGAGCGGAGATTTGAACTCAGGTTCTCTGACTCCTAATCTAGCAGTGTTCGTCGTACCAAGTTGCCTCTTCAAAGTTCTTTCAGGAAAATAATTTGTCAGATGAAAAAGACTCTAAAAACATGAATGACTGCCTTTGAGGAGCAGGATGTCGCTCTGCCTGGAGATGAGGCTGTGCCACCTTCAGCCTGAAAAGGATGCGTTTCTTCCTTTTGTCCCCTGTCATTGCTGGCCTCTCTCTCTCCACAGGGCTTTAATTCTTCCCAGGCTCTTTGAGGGAGGTGTTACGGTCCCATTTCACAGATGAAGAAACCAGGACAAGTGAGCTGCTCATAGTGAAAGGATTATATCCCCATTTTCCTAATGGAGAAACCGAAGCTTTAGAGACTCCAGGAGGGGCCCAAAATCACATAATGTGTGAGTGTTGGAGCAGGGATCTGGTTTGTCTCTTCTGACTCCAAGCCCATCCTTCTTTCCACACCTACTCCAAGCGAGGACTTGAACCAACATCCCTTGATTCCCAAGCTCAAGTGTCAGACTCAAAGGTCCTGGGTTCAAATCCTCTCACTGTACCAGTGGGTGAACTATTGACCTTAACTGGGCCTCAGTTTTCTTACCTTTAAAATCTGCTGCTTCTTCCTGAGAGCAGAGATCAGCCTGTGGATTTGATGCAAGTAGGAATTAAAGGTCTAAAAGGAAGAATATTTGGGGGAGGAGCAAAGCTTCTATGTGGAATTCAGCAGGCTTGACGGTGGGATGGATCAGAGTTGAAGATGTGGGCTTAGGACAGATGGAACAGAGGAGATTGGATGGGTCTGATGGGACCAGGCTCTAGAGAGCCTTGAAGGCCAGGAAAGGGAATGTAATTTGACAAGTAATAGGGAGCTCTGGTGGTGAGGAAAATAAGACTTGTGGAAAGAAATGACTTTTCCAGAGTCACCTAACTCCTCTTTGGTCTCAACTCCTCATCCAAGACTCTCTAAGAAGATTTAAGATTGTGTTCCTTTTAGAATCACCTTGAAGTTTGCTCCAATTTCCCCCAATTTCAACATTTGTATGGATTTCTACTTTTTCTGCTCTTATTTCTGAAGGCCCCTCCTCCAGGGAACCATCCCTTGTAACAAAGAATTTAAAAGGGAAAAAGAAGCAAGCATTTCAGTTAAATAAACCAACATGCCAAGCACATGTATGCCATGTTTCACTCCCAACGTCCCCCAATTGTACCAAGAAGAAAGAAACGCATTTTCTCGTATCCTCTTCAAAGCCAAGATTTCAGCAAAGCTCTTGGCCAGTTCGTTCCCTCATGCTCTTCTCGTGGGCACTAGAGGGAGGTCTGAAGGGCAATGGCTGCACACTTAGGTGCTGGGGAAGCTGTTCAAATGCCTGTAACAAGAGGGGCTTAATTCATGGATGGTTGTCAGCCTGTTTCTGTCATTATCATCAGTGATCTGGATAAAGGCATAAAGATGGCGGGCTTGTTGAGGTTATGGATGTTGAAAAGGCACTTAGGGGATGGGTAACATATTGGGCAATGGCGTCATGATCCCAAAGGAGTCTAGCAAGTCAGAGCAGTGGAAGTTCACGGAGCGAGAGCAAGTCTTATACTTTGGTCCCCAAAAATCACTTCCCATATCCCGAGATGGAGAAAACAGGACTTCATAGACGATAGTCTGCAAAATGGCGGAGCACTAAAGAACAAGCCAAATATGGAGTGAAGTTGTATTCTGATGGGCCATTGGGGCAAGGAGGTAGCCAAGGAAGTCACCGAGGGTTCTTGGAAGCTCTTCTCAGAGGTCTCACAAACTCTGCTGGGTTTAGCAATGCCGAGAGGCTTCCAGGATGAGCTGGGAGACAGACTGACTGGGTCTCCTTTTCAAGGGCCAGCCCAAAAGTATGGAAAGGCATCGTCTCCCGTGGGCTGCCTGTGGTCATTCCTTCTATCATGCCTGTTAGTATTTCAGAACGTGGGAGGAGCCAGTGTCCTCTGGCCTGATCAGACCATGTCTGATGGATTTCCTTCTGGATGCCGCCATTTGGGAAAGGCATTGAAAAGCTGGGGATGTTCAGAGGACTTCGGTCAGGATGAGGAGGGGCCCTGAGAGTATGTCACTAGGTAATGGGGCTTGTGAAGAACCCCTCCCTGAAGGTCTTGGATTCCCACATGTCAGTCATCCATGCAATCTCCCTTCTCATCAAACTAACTTACTTCCTGCTCTCTGTGTTGGAAGCAGTCCTGAAAGCCTCCCTTATTAAGAGGTGATATTGGTTGGCTCTACAACTCCCTTTCCAAGATCCTTGGCCAAGCCCACAGGAAGGACCCAAAGGTGGCCTGCCTTGGAGAAATGGACTAAGGGGCTAGCCAAACACCCTTGAAGCAGGTGGAGCCAAGGCCACTCGGAGGAAGTGTTCTCTGATCCATCCCAGGGGGAGGGTCTCCTCTGCCCCAGTACGGATCCCCCATCGGTCCCCGGAGAGGAGGAGCCCAGGAAGGGATAGAATGGTGGCTCGAATGCTCAGCGATACATTCCCCCAAACTGTATTTTTATGTGTCGAGACTTTTCTTCTTCAGGATTCCTATAACTGTTAGTTGAGAGAGGCGTGCCTTAAGGCTTGGGCTCCTTGCTGGCCTCTCCCCATGCTAGAAATGCTGGGATATTTGATAAATCACTTAAATAAAGGCCTTTCTGGCAGACTCGAACCTAAAACACAGAAGGCAGCACTGGATTCACATGAGGATGAATCGTCTTCCTTCAATCCCTGAAGGCCCCGTGTGCCCCAAGCCAGGGATGCACGCCCCTCTGGCTCCCAGGCAGCCACCCCACAGTAGGCGGCTCTTTCTGCATCCCGTTGGGCTTCACCACTTTGTGGCATTGTTTATTTCTCAGGGTCTGCTTCCAAGCCTCAGTAGGATGGAAGCTTCTGGAGGAAAGGGTGCTTTGGTTTGGGTCTTTGCACTCTGGCTCCCAGCGTGATTCTCCTGGTGAATGAATGCATTTGGAATAAAGGAGTGTGATAGAGAGGATCCCTTTTCAGGGACAGGCCAGACTAGCAGTCACTTCCAGCCCTGAGATCTGGGCCATCCTTGGGCAGGGTGTCATGGCGGCCAAAGCCGGAGCTCTTCTGGAACCCCATCGCGTCCATGCCTGCTGCCCCTGGACAGGAGACGAGCCCAGGGACTCACGGGCTACCTTGTGCCTCTCTGCTTCCCTGACTGGGTGCGGGGGATGAAGAATGTGTAGCACGAGGCATCTGGTTGCCATGGACGGGATGTATTGGAAGGAAGAGAGGTGGCGATGGGTGCTCCCCAGGAGCCTCCCCGGACTGAAATGAGAGGACATAGGCAGGGAAAGTGAAACCTTTCCAGGAAGGGATGGTTTGGGTTTTGCCTTTGGACCCCGCGTACCTACCAGCGCGCCTAGAAGGTGGCAGGCGCCTCAAGCATTTTATTAAATTGATTTGATTGGTTTTGGGGAGCAGAAGGAAGACTGAGTTCGAGTTTGGAGACAGCGTCTGAGATTAGAACTAGAAAAAGCATGAAAGCTCGTCTCAACTGACCCTTTGCATTTTTTAATTTCTTAATGCTTTTGTCCTCATGGACTGATGTCATCTTGGACGTCTGCTCTTTTTAAAAATTCTTTACATAGTTATTAAAACAGTAGTTTAATCCCTTATTTTATGGGTGAGAAAATGAAGGCCAAGGAAGTTAAATGACTCACCCCAAATCACACAGTAAGTAGCAGAGGCTGGATTTGAACCCAATTCCTCTGCCTCCGGAACCAACTCCCTTTTGGTTTCATGATCTCAGTATTTCATCAGTGATCGCTGGAACGCTCAGGTCTCCTGATTCAGCCTCAGGATCCTCTTGCTCATCCTAAATCTTTAATGGGACTCAATTTGCAGTTTTCCTGGCAAGCCACATCGAAGAGAAGGTTCAATCTGATGATGATCAGACTTCTCCTTCCCAAATAGGATCTCAATGCACTTAATCTTCTAGAGGACCCTGTGAGGTTGACCAAGCAAGTGTGAACCCCATTCTACATGCAAGGATGCTGAGGTTTCCAGAATTTGTCACTTGTGACATTGATTGAGAGCTGAAAGAGACCTCAGAGGACATCGAGACAAAATTTTTCATTTTGCCAATGGGGAAACTGAGGCTTGGCGAAGTTACAGGGCTTGTCTATGGTCGCCCAGGATCAGATAGACAGTAGCCCACTGAGGCTACCTAGTGCGACCAGTATCTGACTGAAGACTCCTCTGGGGAGCCCTAAGTGCCGAGAAGTTTTTGCTGGCTCCAAGCCCAAATCAATCTCTGTATCTTCCACCATTGTTCCTGGTCCTTCCCTCTGGGCCAAGAAGAGCCAGGCTGGCCCCCCTTATCTCCGTGGCAGCCCAGGAAAGGCTCCAACCCAGCGCGCCTGGCCCTTCATTGGATCCTTCCTTGTTCTCTTTCTGGTAAAGGCAGAGAAATCGTGTCTTGTGTATAAGGGCCCCCGATGACTTTATTTTCCCAAAAGGGCCCCTCCTCCCTTGCACACATGCTCCAGGGAGTCAGCCACACACCCTTTCCATTAGCCCTGCTGGTTAATGGACTGGGCACCGGGCCCTCCTCCACATTGTCTGATTGGACTATCTCCACTCACTCTGAAACGGGAGATCTGCCATTAGTCATTTTTCATTAACCCTTCCTCATGACCAGGCAGACTGTGGGGAAATTTCCTGTTTGTTCTGTCACCACGAGGGTCCAGAGAGAACCAGCACCCACTTTGGCTTTGGCTCTGGCTCTCCCCCATCCATGCCTGCCTCTCCTCTCTCTCTCTGTCTCTCTTTCCTTCTGCCATCTCTTCTCCCCCTCCATCTCCATCTCTTCTCCTCCTCCATCTCTATCTCTTTTCCCCTGATCTCTCTTCCTCCCCTCTCTTTCTCTCTCTTTCACTTCCTCTATCTCTCTCTGTCTCTCCCCCGTCTCTCTCTCTCTCCCTCTACACTCCACCCCTTTCTGTCTCTGTCTCTCCCCTTCTCTCTCTTTTCCCCTGATCTCTCTTCCTCCCCTCTCTTTCTCTCTCTTTCACTCCCTCTATCTCTCTCTGTCTCTCCCCCGTCTCTCTCTCTCCCTCTACACTCCACCCCTTTCTGTCTCTGTCTCTCTCCTCTCTCTTTCCCTTCCTCTTCGGCATCCATCCCCCCCAGCTCACAGCCCCAGGAGGAGGCCTGAAACCCCAGACTTGAAGGATTTCTGTGGTTTGATTCATCTCGCTAGAACGATCACTTCCTGCATGTAACATGTTGTTGTGAGCGGGGAGCAGGGGGTCTTCTCCCCTGGAAGACGAAGGCCGAGGAGTAGAAATAGTCGTGAGATGAACAGCTCCTTTTGTCCAGTGCAGGAAGGCTTACAACGTGCTTCGTCTCCGTTATCTCACTTAATCGCCTCATTGGCTCCTCTTTGGGCATCCTCTGGGCTGTGGGGGAGTGAGCTGGGTCCTTTGGGGGTCCCTTGACTCTAAGGCTTCCAGGTGTGGGATGTCCTGTGCCTTACAGCCACCCAGCATCCCTGGAAGAGGGCTGTGACCGCCAGCTGGCTCTGTTTCAGGCTGTGGTGTCTCCTATCCAAAATCACCAGCTTCCGAGGTGATTTCCAAGAGACCGAGACTCAGGCTTGTGTCCTCGTTCTCCTTGGCTCCCCCGGGGGACAGGACATCCTCCTGTTAGAAGACTTCCTGTCAGAGGGCTGCCTGCTTCTCCCCCAGGCCACCTAATTTTCCATTCTTCCTTATTTATAGAGCCCTCTGGGAGAAATGGAAAGGGCCTTCGAGGGCATCTAGCCCACCCACACTCGCTTCATGGAAAACTGCAATTCAGAGTTGGAAAGGTCTTGCTCAAGGTCTAACTTCAGGGCTTAGTGGCAATGTACAGACTCAAATCCGGTCCCTTCTGCTCTAACCAGGAGCCATGAGCAGGGGGAAGTCTTAAGGGTCATCCAGTTCTACAGAGGGGAAACAGAGTGTCCACAGGGAGACTAAGCCCAGGTTGTTCCAGTCCTACCTCCTTCCTTCCCCGTCACCATCTTGTATGTACAGTTGTTTGTTGGCATGCTGGCTTCTCCATTAGAACGAGAGGCCCTCCTTGAGGGCCGGGGCTGCTGCCAACAATCCCCTGTGGATGACATCATGGCAATTTGGCATTTTCAGTGACGCCACTGTGTGCCTCGGAGAGCCTCATAGCTGAATGGACCACAAGGACATGGTGGTGTTTGGTCCACAGTGTAGACTCCAGCTGGGTTCTCCCTTCAGGCTGTCTTCTGCACTACGTGGCAGTGGGGTTAGCCTGTCAAGGGAATGGGGACTGAGGGAATCTGGAACTGGACAGAGATGGAGGGCGAAGGAGGGAGAGGGAGCTTTTCATGACGGTTCCCTGCCGCCTGACCCCTTTCAGAGGGAGCTTTCAGGGAGAGTTGTCGCAGGACCTGGGTTCAGATTCCACCTGTGACAAGGAAATCACTTTAAAAGACTGATATATATTAATTTAAGGTCGCCAAGGAATTCAGCTATGTAATTCCTAAATGAAAACTCAAGTCAGCAGTCAACCTTTTATGGAGTTTAATTACAAACAGGAGGAAGAAAGGTATTAGAGATAGAGAGAGAGGGAGAGAGAAAGGGGAGAGAAGGGAATAGGGCTTAAATACCCCTTCTGTTTAGGCTGGGCCAAAAGGTCCAAGCCCTTAAATAGCTGGGGCAAAGAAAGGAGATCAGTCCCTATCACTCACGTGACCAAAATGGAGAAACAGTCTCAGGGGCCTCCACCTCCAGCTTCCTTCAGAGCAAGCTTCTCAGAGCACAACCTCTCAGAGCAAAAACTCTCCAACCAACCCTCTCATCCTCAGACCCCGCTATCTTTAAGGAAGCCATCCAAGTTCCCTCCCCTCAGTTCTCACATCTACCAATCACTGTCCATGTCTTCCCTGTGCCAATGGTGGCTCTACCTTAACCCAAAACTGCCCAGAGGTCTGTGGCTTTGCACATGTCTGTTGAAGGTCATATTCTCAAATAATTAAATCTTGATCTTTTGCTACAGCCCTTCCTAAATCCTGTTACCCTGAGTAGGGTGGAGATTGGAATAATTAAATTTTTATCTATGCTGCAGCCCTTCCTAAATCCTGTTAGGACTGAGTAGGGTGGAGATTCTAATTTCCAAGACCTGGTTCTGTCATTCCAAGTATCTCTATTGTATCAATTCTAAAATCAATCATGACTCAAAGAACTTCCTGTTCTATGCTTAAGCATAGGTCAAAGCCCTTTCCATTGTTCAGCAAAAGGTTTCTGTCCTAAAGTAATCTTAAGTAGGGAGGAGAAGGAACCTCCCATGCCAATGGGGTTCACATTCCAATAGACTATCAGTAAGAAATTTTCCAAGTATGAAATTTCCCAATGGTGAAATTTCCAACATTTATAAGTCTAAGAAATTTTAAGGTTTACACACCTCAGCCATTTCTTGACTGTGAGATCCGAGGAATATCAGTCTGAGTCTCTGTCTTCTAAAGTTTGGACTGGACGAGCTCTCCATTCCCTGCAGCTCTAAAAGGGTGCTTCCATGACCCGAGTCCCCTTGGCCGTAGGACCTCTGATCAGTATTTCCTAGGGAGTCATTGCCCGAAGCTTCCCCAGAGAGCAGGCAGGATGGCTCCCCCAGGACGTGGCCGGCCCCTGCTCTGCCGGCAGGAAAGGAACTCTGCAGACATCCTCCCCCGGCCAGCACCCTCCCATTCTACACTGGCCACCCTTGTCTCAGGCAGGCTCTCTCCTCTATGCTCTTCAAGTCCTGCCCCTTTTCTTATTCAAGAAACTCTTCTGTGGCCCGAATGCCAATGAAAGGAACCGGAAGGCTCTCATCAGATTTCTGTGGGGCTGCAAGATTCACAGATGTCCTTCCCAGGCGCCTGGGAGGGCATTTCCCCAGCATTAGCTCCATTTTAGAGGTAAGAGACCTTCCTCAAGGCCCCTCCTCTAGGGCCTGGCAGGACCGGCACTCAAACCCGGGCCTCCTGAGACCAAGGTCCGCAGCCACTGGCTACTGCTACTAGCCTGACCTGGGATGGGACAGATCAGAGCTGGGTGCCTGGGGCCCCTACCTGTAAAACGAGGAGGCTGGGCTCGATGGCCGCTCAAGGCCCTTCCAACGCGATGTCTATGATCCTCCGAGAAGAGTGCTAGGGTCGGGCCGTGGTGAGAGCCCTAATTAGAAGGCCAAAGCCCTGGATTCCAGGACTGGCCTTAGCTTTCACCATGTGAGTGACCATTAGCAGCAAGTGGCTCCGTCTCCCTGGTCTCAGTTTCCTTAGCTGAAGTGACAAGACTGAATTGGGTGGCCTCTCCAAAGTTCTGGTTCACCATCTGTGACCTCGGAATGCCAGGCTCCTCCCTCTGCAGGCACACGAGAAATCGGGGAATCGTCTAATTAACTTCTCCCTCCCCACCTCTCCCTCCCCCCTTCCTCCTTCCCTCTCTCCTTGAGGGACTGACTTGGGGTAAGAAATCCATTTATTGATCGGCCAGTGACACAAGCAGGTGCCAAGATATACTTGGGGGGCTCATTATTCCCCTGAAGGTCCCAGGACACCCCAAGTTAGTAAACAGCTAATTTAGGAGGGGATCCCTCAGAGTCTCATCCCTTCCATATCCAACATGTACCCAGGAAAAGAGCCTTTGCCCCCTTCGTTTATTAACCAAATTCCAGTAGCAGGGAAGTCATTCACTGGGATTCCTACATGGAGAAATCCCCTCGTTCCCAGGCCCATCCCCAGCCCCCCGAGTTTGCTCCCAGAGACCCGTCTCTGTGGCAGGGAGGCGGTAGAGCTGGGGCATCGAGGGGGGTGCCCTAGGTGGGCTGGCGAGGTGTCTTCCACGTGCCTCATCTCTGGCGTGCCCCAGGTCCGTTCTCCTGGCAGCAGTGCCCAAATGTGGCCAGCTCAGAGCCCAGAGAAGGCAAATTGCCTCCTGGATTCCCTGCTTGGGCGAACTTTCAGGTTCAGGGGCAAAGAAAGGGAGAAATGGAGGCAGGGGGAAGCAGGAAGAGCCTCGGAGCTCACCAAGCCAGGAGTGGTGGCTTTACTCTCCAGCACTGAAGTTTGGGGATGGCTGTGGGAAAAGATCTGCATGTGAAGCTGGGGGGCTAGAGGAGATGGGATGAGGGGGGCACCGAGGCTTGAATTAATTCTTATTAATAGCTCACGTTTGCATAGTGCTTTCAAGTTAGTAAAGCACTTTACAGTTCTTATCTCATTTGATCCTTACAACAAGCCTGTGTGGTAGGTTCTATTATTACCCCCATTTTACAGATGAGGAATTAGAGGCAGGCTGAGGTTAAATGATACTGTATATTGATACCAAGGCAGAAGAGTGATGAGGGCTAGGCAATAGGGGTGAAGTGACTTGCCCAGGGACACACATCTAGAGAGTTTCAGGTCAAATTTGAACTCAGGACTTCCTGTCTCTAGACCTGATTCTCAATCCATTGAATCACCTAGCTGCTCCCTTCCAATCACATTTTAATCTGGCTTGGGCCACACTTGGGAGTGTTGTGGGCCACTTTGTCATAAATGATGTGAATGATGAACCAGCAAAGGAGAATGAGAAGGAATCATTCCCCCAGGGAGGAGGAGAAGCAAGAGAGAACAGAGGCCTGAAAACCACAGGAAAAGGGAGGGTCCATGAGGCAAGAGTGGGCTAGAGTCCCGGATGCTGCAGAGGGAAACAAGAGCCAGGATGAGAAAAGGCCATGAAGAGCCTGCTGGTAATCTTGGAGAGGACTCTTTCAGCTGAGTGATGAGATCAGCAGAGAAATTAGAAAGAGGTGAGGAAGGAAGGAAAGGAGGAAGGGAGAGGAAGGAAGAAAGGAAAGGAGGAAGGGAGAGGAAGGAAGAAAGGAGGGAAAGAGAGAAAGGAAGGAAGAAAGGAGGGAGGGAGAGAGGAAGGAAGAAAGGGAAGGAGGGAGAGGAAGGAAGAAAGGGAAGGAGAGAGAGGAAGGAAGAAAGGAAAGGAGGGAAAGAGGGAAAGGATGGAAGAAAGGAGGGAGGAAGAGAGGAGAAGGAAGAAAGGAAAGGAGGGAAGGAGGAAGAGGAAGGAAGAAAGGGAAGGAGAGAGAGGAAGGAAGAAAGGAAAGGAGGGAAAGAGGGAAAGGATGGAAGAAAGGAGGGAGGGAGAGAGGAGAAGGAAGAAAGGAAAGGAGGGAGGGAGGAAGGAAGAAAGGGAAGGAGAGAGAGGAAGGAAGAAAGGAAAGGAGGAAGGGAAGGAGGGAGAGGAAGGAAGAAAGGAAAAGAGGAAGGAAGGAGGGAGGGAGGGAAGAAGGGAAGGAACCTCCATTTTAGGTTTTTCCCAAAGCTCCCCTGCGCCTCCAGTATAGGGCTGACTCTTGGGCCCATTTAAGCTTCCCCCTCTCTGGAGGTCTTACTTCCCCAAACTTGCCTGCCTGCACTCACTAAGGCTAGAAGGGTGGGCTTTAGCAGAGGCCTCTCCCTGGCCTGGCTTCCTGGGGCTCCCAGACCTGAGTCAGCTTTGCTTTGGGCCCAAAGGCTATTTTTAGGTTGCCTCAGGCTGATGGGGCCGAAGGGTGCAGACTGGAGTCCCTGCTCTGGACTGGGCCTGCCCCTGGGCCCTTCTCTCCTGTAGTGAGGTCCCTCTTCATCCAAATCGCACCCTTCCTTTGCGGCCGCCCACACAGAGCCCTCCAAACATCTGCTCTCAGCCTTGGCCTCCTTGAGGCACGTTCTGAGCTTCTGGCTTTGGACCGAGACCATCCGGCTTTGGACCAGGAGGCTTCAGTTTCCTACAGTGGAGGAGCTGGCAAGGTTGGGAGGAGGGAGGCTCTTGCTGGCGTTGTCAGAGTCTCCTGAAGGATCTGGAGGGCTTCAGCCTGGAGAAGACTCAGGACGGCCACAGAAGCAGCTGTTGGCCTCCTGTTGGGTCAGCCCAGAGCCCGATGCAGAGCGGGCATTCAGGGCATTCAGTGAGGGCTGGTTGTAAGGAAAACGCCCTCGTGATGAGAGCCGCCCCCAAAGGTGCCGGGGAGGGGGCTGCCGAGGATTTTCCCTGGTTCAGGCTTCGTGTTCTTTCCCTCCCCTCCACCCAACGAGCAGTTCCCTGGGTGTGACGGGTGTCATCAATCCAGACCTATTTCCGTATCGCTGGGATCTCGGATCTCTTTTTAAGATCATCTGATGTATTCCCAGGGAGAGGCTGCACCCACTGGCTGGACCTCTTACAGCCTGCGCCACGGGGAAGGGAGGTGACCTGCCCAGGACTCGAGCCTCAGGGTCTCCCCCTCCCCGGCCCAGGCTGGGCATCCCCTGCATTCATTTAGAAAGTAGCAACGTTCAGAGCAGAGATAAATCGAGGGCCGATGCCGCTTCCTGCTGGCCAGTCAGAGCTTTCTAGAGGAGAAGGTGGTTCCTGGAGGCCAGCGGCGTCTTCCCTTCGGCCTCTGCTCTCTCCCCAGACCCCAGCATGGTCCTGGCGTGGAGCAGACCCTCCGCAAAGGACTGCTGCGGTCCCTGCTCTCCTGGCCTCGCACTGACTTCCCTGCTTCTGTCTTTTGTCAGCAGATGCAGAGCCTGAAAAGAAACTGAGCCTCCACCATCATGGAGCAGCCTTTGACTGTGAGCTCTCTGGTATGTCGCCAGCTCGTGCTGGCCTTGTTCAAAAGGTGACACTGTGCATGCGCTTCCACACACACACACACACACACACGCATCATATTCTCCTGTCCTCTCACACGTACACACGTGCTTACATATGCTCTCACCCTCCCACTCCCTCTTTGTATGGGTCTCTTTCTCTCTCCCTCTGCCCCTCCCACTCTCCCTCTCTCTTGCCCTCTTGCCATGAGGCTGCCTCTAAGAGCGCTTCTGCAGCCACCTGGCACCCTCCCCAGCTCCTCCTTTGAGGAAGTGATTAATAATGCTGCTGCCGACTCCCTGGGACTAAAAATAGCCGGGGCTGCTCTGCATAAGGCTGCAGGCGCCTGAGTCTGGCTCTCAGGGAGAGAATGGTCACTCCTGGGGGCTTCCTTCCTCCCTCCCTCCCTTCCTCCCTTCCTTCCTCCCTCCCTCCCTTCCTCCCTTTCTCCCTTCCTTCCTTCCTTCCTTCCTTCCTCCCTCCCTTCCTTCCTCCCTCCCTCCCTCCCTCCCTTCCTCCCTTTCTCCCTTCCTTCCTTCCTTCCTTCCTTCCTCCCTCCCTTCCTTCCTCCCTCCCTTCCTCCCTTCCTCCCTTCCTTCCTTCCTTCCTTCCTCCCTTCCTCCCTTCCTTCCTCCCTCCCTCCCTCCCTCCCTTCCTTCCTTCCTCCCTTCCTTCCTCCCTCCCTCCCTCCCTCCTTCCTTCCTTCCTTCCTTCCTTCCTTCCTTCCTTCCTCCCTCCCTCCCTCCCTCCCTTCCTTCCTTCCTCCCTTCCTCCCTTCCTTCCTCCCTCCCTCCCTCCCTCCTTCCTTCCTTCCTTCCTTCCTTCCTTCCTTCCTTCCTTCCTTCCTTCCTTCCTTCCTTCCTTCCTCCCTCCCTCCCTCCCTCCCTCCCTCCCTCCTCCCTTCCTTCCTTCCTCCCTTCCTCCCTTCCTTCCTTCCTTCCTTCCTCCCTCCCTCTTTCCTTCCTTCCTTCCTTCCTTCCTTCCTTCCTTCCTTCCTTCCTTCCTTCCTTCCTTCCTTCCTTCCTTCCTTCCTTCCTTCCTTCCTTCCTTCCTTCCTTCCTTCCTTCCTTCCTCCCTCCCTCCCTCCCTCCCTCCCTCCCTCCCTCCCTCCCTCCCCTCCCTCCCTCCTTCCTTCCCTTCCTTCCTTCTTTCTTCCACATGACAGTGAGGGGGGGGGGGCTTGTGTCATGGGGTCTGATGGGCCACAATGATCTGTGTGTCTTGAGACCCTCACCAAATGGTCTGGCACCCCCAGAGCCGCTCCAGACCCTTCCCAGGCACCTCAGGGACCTCTTCCAGGCGGGGAGCCTGGCTTCTTTCAGCAAGAAAGTCCAGCTCCCAGCCCTGGTTCCGAAACCTGACCAAGCAGCTCCCCAGCTCCCTGCCAGGACGAGCCTGGCTCACCCGCTGTTGTTTCTCCTCCCCAAATGCCGTTGTGGCTGCCCATGTTTTAGTTCTCTTGGAAGGGACAGCAAACTCCCTGCCCAGGTGCAGCCTCCAGGCCTGCAGGAGCTGCTTTTTCATTGAGAGCCTCGAGTGAGCGACGGAGAAGCCCTGCAGAAGGTGGCTCCTTTGGAGGCCATCAAAGCCTGGATGTGAATCCTGCCTTTGATAGTCGCCTCAGTGTCCTCTTCTGTAGAATGGGACGAAGGGTACCTCCATGGCTTCCCCCTCTGGGTTACTGTGATGATCCGATGACTCAGAATTCCTACTCAGGCCTCGGACTTGCCTTTTCTCTGTGTTTGTTTCTTTTCTATTTTGATAACAAGATAGAATATTTTTGTTTTTCATTTTGATAACATATTTCCCCTGGGAGGGGGGAGAAAGGGCTTTCCCAGGTCTTGTGCAATCCTGCCCCTGCGGGGGGGGGGGGGGCTCAGGAGCCCTGGTTGGGAGGAGCCTGGGGCCCCCCAGCTTGGACCGGACACCTCAGAAGAGAGAAGGAAGGAAGTGGCATGGACGAGGTCTCTGTTGTGTTCGGGCTGTGCGCTAAGCACCCTCCCACATCCCAGCACTGCCCTGGGAGGGAGATGCTGCCCTCGTGAGCCCCATTTTACAGATCATAGAACAGAGGCAGCAGGAGGGGAAGCAGCTCACCAGGGTCACGGCTGGGTGGTGTTTGGGGCCGGATTGAGTTCTGGAAGATGAGATGGCCCCCTCCAGGCCCCCTGGGTGCCCCCCAGAACCCTGAAGAGCTCTTGACGTGTTTTAATCTGGTTTTAAGGCCATCTAGTTGGCCCACTTTACCAGTGAGGACAGCCTCGATCACCTGGCATTGGGCATCGCCATCGGTAGCATTTGAACCCAGGCCCAGAAGGCGAAGGGGCAGCCCCAGTAGAGATTTTTAAACAAAGATGCAGCTTTCCTCCCTCCCTGCCCGGTAGTGTTCCCTCCCCGACTTCTCTGGAGACGCCGGCGTGGCTTTGCCGCGTGTCCCCGTCATGCCGTCAGCCCAAGGTCCCAGGGGGGGGGGGATCCCCGACTCTGAGCCTCTGTTGCCTTACAGAAGAAGCTGGCGGCGGGGCCGGACCACACGGACGTGTCGCTGAGCCCGGAGGAGCGAGTGCGGGCGCTGAGCAAGCTGGGCCGCAACGTGTCCATCAACGAGGACATCACGCCGCGCCGCTACTTCCGCTCCGGGGTGGAGATGGAGCGCATGGCAGCTGTGTACCTGGAGGAGGGGAACCTGGAGAACGCCTTCGTGCTCTACCACAAGTTCATCACGTGAGTCGGGGCCGCCATCGTCACCCCCTGTGACTGATGGGGAAACCGAGGCAAGGCGGGGAGAGAGGGAGCCCTGCAGGCTGGGAGACAGCTCAGATCTGTGAGGCGAGTTCAGATCCTGCCCCCATGGGCCGGGCTCTGGGCCTGATGGTGGTGGTGGTGGCCAGCTTTGGGGACGTCCCTCGGCCAGCGGGGCCCCTGCTGGGCATGCTAGGAGGGGGGCATCCCTGCTGCCCTCCTGGGGCCGGAGAGAGAGCAGAAAAGCAAGACCAGGCCCTGCTGAGGGGAGCCCGAGGAGGCCTGGACGGGCCTCTCACCTCCCAGGTGTTTGGCTCAGGGAAGGGGCGCCTCCCCACCTGGCTGGGGAAGCTGCCTGTCCCTGAACCGTCTTCCCCTTCCCGGCTTCTGAGGAGGGAACTCCAGCCTCCGGGCTGGGCCATCAGCGGGGAGAGGAAGGGAACAGACTTGAACCCGGGACTTCTCTCTCCGAAGCCCAGCCCCAGCCTCCCCGGGGAGCGGATACCCCCCCCCGGCACCCAGCCCCAGCCTCCCCGGGGAGCGGATACCCCCCCCCCCGGCACCCAGCCCCAGCCTCCCCGGGGAGCGGATACCCCCCCCCCCGGCACCCAGCCCCGGCCTCCCCGGGGAGGGGATCCCCCCGGCACAAGCCCAGCCAGCCGGGCTCGTGCGCCTGACGGTGCCGCTTCCCTCCTCTCCCTGTCCAGCCTGTTCGTGGAGAAGCTGCCCGGCCACCGCGACTACCAGCAATGCGCCATCCCGGAGAAGCAGGACATCATGAAGGTACGGCGGCCCCCAGCCCGCTGCCTGCCGCCCCCCTTTCCTGGGCCGGGGTGGGGAGACATCAGGGGCCCCCGAGGGCGGCCAGTCAGTCACTGGAGGGAGGGAGGCGCCTCCTTCCGCTCGCTCCATTCGCACTCGCAGCCGGCCCCCTCCCTCAGGAGGTCGGGGCCGTGAGATGGCGCCCCAAAGCCCACAATGGGCCGAGCCAAGCTGTGTTCCAGAGTGCAGACGTGGCTGAAGGGCTGGAAGGAGGCTGGAGGGCAGAGCCGGACTGGGCCCCCCCCTCCAGCCCCCCAGGGGCTCCTCAGGGCAAGGGGGACCCCTCGGGGAGGGCCGGCGGGGAGAACCCCAGGCAGCCCCTCCCGGCTCTCCAGAGGCTGACGTCCCCTGGCATCCCTGCCATGCCCGGATGCCCTCTGCCAGGCCCTCGATGCCATCCTCCTCCAGCCTTGCAGAGAGACCCAGACGTGTCCAGGGAGGGACCTGCCGGTGTCCACTCTCTCCGCTAGGCCGAGAGGCTTCAGCGAAGCGCCCAGCCGGGCCCCGGGCACACGAGCACGAGGCACAGCCCCTGCCCTCAGGGAGCTCCCACCGAGGCTGGCCGGGGAGAGTCTGGGGCTGGGGGAGGCCCCCGAGGCTGGAGGGGATCCAGGAGTGTCGGAACTAGAATCCAGAACCCCCCTTGAGGAAACGCCTTCTACCTTCTCTGCAGTTTAGAGTCAGTCACTCTGGGGCACCGACAGGCTGTGTGACTGGCCCCATGCCACAGCCCATGGGTGTCCGACGTAGGACTTGAACTCAAGACCTCCCACTTCCAAGGCCAGCTCGGTAGCCAGGATGCTTCTAAATGTAAATATGAAGTCGTTCCTCCGGGGCTCCTTCGGCTATTCTATTCCATTCTCCCCAGGTGGTTCTTTTATGGGAGAGGGAAGTCCACGGTCCAAGTGGCCCCTGGGTCTGCCCATGGCATCTCTGAACCCGGCTCATAGTCCTTGTGACCCTGGATGAGTCACTTCCCTGTCCCAGGATGTTAGCTGAACCCATCAGAGAAGGGAACTTTCTCATCTGTTCCTGACACCTTGGCCAGAGGCCCTCCGTCCCTCGGCCTCCAGCCAGGGGAAGGAGGCTGCCAGTCAGAATCAGAACAAGCCTGAATCCCTGCCGCTCACCACCTGGTAGAGTCTGAGCTGTACTGTGAAAAGCCAAACTGGAGTCCAGGTCCTGAGTTCAGATCCTACCTCGGCGATTTCATCGGCTTGTGACCTTGGAGGAGTCCTCTTAACCCCTCTGAGTCCGGTCCCAGCCCCCCAGGTCTGCCTCCCCCTCTGTGCGAGAAGGACTGGACTCCAGGCTCCCCGAGTCCCCCTCAAGCTCTCGCTGGGAGCCCTGGGCGGTCCAGCGTGGCCTCTGCCTTTGCCCTCCCCGGCTGCTGGGTCCCCACTAACCACCGCTCACGTGTGTGTGTTTTTAAAAGAAACTCAAGGAGGTCGCCTTCCCGAGGACGGACGAGCTGAAAAAGGATCTTTTAAGGAAATATAGCGTAGAGTACCAAGAATGCTTGCAAAGCCAAGTAAGTGGCACCGCCTCGGCCTCCCGCTCGCGGGCTTTTCCGTTTCCTTCCTGCGGGATGCGCAGCTCCAATTCCGGGTGTTCTGAGGAAAAAGGAGCTCCGGGACGAAGTCACGCCCGTGAGAGACCCCTGTCCCCCCTTCGGAGGCCCAGCGTCCCCCTCCGGAGGCCCGGAGGCCCCCCGGAGACCCGGCATTCCCCCGGCTCTGGTCTCTCCCTGCAGCCAATAAAGCCAAGCGCTAGGAAAAGGCTATCGGCCCCATCTGCCCCCTGGTGCAAGGGTCGATGGAGAGGAGGGAGCCCAGAGCCAGCGTCGGCTCATGACAGGCTCAGCCGTTGGTGGGTCAGGAGTCACCGAGGGCAGCGTTTAGGTTGGGCGTTGGGCCCTGCCGGCAGGGACAGAAGCCTGACCCAGGCGGAGGGGGAAGGAGAGTGGCCCCTTGCCAAGACCCCAGACTCCCCAGCACGAAGGACCTCGCTTGCTTTGCCATTTCCCCGAGGCACGCTATATGGGAGGCTTCCCTCGCTTTGTCACAGCAGCCCCTCCACATGGACTTGGGCCCCACCCTTTCCACAAGCCTTCGTGAAGTGCTCGCTCGCCCTCCATCCAGCTGCCCAACCCTCCTTGACCTCGGAGGGCTTCTGGCCCCTCCGCGCAGCCAAGAGAATCTAAGGCGCAGAGGAGGCTCAGGACAGACTCGGGGAGGAGGCAACCCTGGCCTCGATTATGGAAGGGAAGTGGGCTGGTGAGAGATGGAGAGAAGGAGAAAAGAGATGCCAGGGAGGAGGGATGGAAAGATGGAGGGCGAAAGGCAGGAGGCCAGTGCGGGGTGGGAGTGGGAGAAATGGGGACGAGGCGGGAAAAGCCAAAATGGGGCCAGATCCTGCTGAGCTTGAGAGCCAAAAAAGTTTGGCTCTCGGTAGGTAGGTAGGTAGGTAATAGGGAGCCATGGGAGGCTGGGGTGGGGAGGGAGGCAATACAATCAGACCTGCTCTTCAGTCAGTTCTCCTTGGTAGCTTGTTGGGAGGGATGGGGAGGGATGTGGAGGCCACTTGGGAGACCAGCTAGTCCAAGTGGAAAGGGATATGGGGGCCTGATCTGTTGAAAGGAGAGAGAAGCCATCCTGCCAAAGGTTCAAAAGGTAGTGAGAGGGAAAGAAGCCCTAATAGACCACCAGCAGGAAGGCTGATTTGGGTGGTTGTGAGATCACTGAGGCAACAGAGTTCAGTTGGAAGAATGCTGGGTTTTCAGTTTGAGGATCTGGGTTCAGATCCTGCCTCTCTGTCTTACTACTGTGAGACTTGAGCCAGTCAGTTACTGGGGCTCTCCCTGGACCTCAGTTTCCCATTGATAAAAGGTGAGTGTTGGGTTTGATGCCCTTTAATGTCCCTTCTAGCTCTAAATTTAAATTTAATTAAAAAACAATTTTTGACCAGTATTTATTAAATGGTTTCTCTGTGCTAAGAGTGCCCCTCATAACAAGCCCTGGAAGGGGGGGAGGTGTTATGATGATCCTCATTTTACAGTTGAGGAAACAAAGGCAGGCAGGTGTTAAAGTGACTTGGCCAGGACCACACTGCTAGTATCTGGGGTTATTTGAACTCGGGTCTCCTTGGCTTTTCCCTCTTCCCCTGGGCTCTGGGTATCTTGTCTCAGCATCCATGGGGTGGAGCTGGCTTTGTCTATCTTTGTTTGCATAATGTCTCCCCCTTAGACTGGCAGCTCCTCGAGGGCACAGACCGCCTCTCCCTTTATTTGCTCTGCGGGTATTTAGCTCGGAGCTTGGCACCTAATAGTCACTTAATCAATATTTACCAATCCATGGATTAGCCACCGGGCTGGGGCTGGGGCTTCCAGGGTCCCTGCCTGCCTGCCTCGGGCAGGGGATACAAAGAGAGTCGGGAACAATCCCTGCCCTCAGGAGCTTCTACCAGAGCCCGGAGACCCCTAGAGCCAGCCGGGAGAGAAGGCGGGTCCAGAGAGGCAGAGCCTGCGCCCGCCCGCCTGCCCGCCTGCCTGCCTGCCTGCCTGCCCGCCCGCTCGCTCTCCTGCCCGCCCGCCCGCCCGCTCTCCTGCCCGCTGGGGTAGCTCTATGGCCAACTACCCCCGGAGCATCCTCACACCTGAGCCCAGCTCCTCTAGCCCTTTGTGAATCCGGGAAACCGCCGCCCCCCCGGGCCTCAGTTTCCTCCTGTGTAAGAAAGATGATGCAAGCTTGGGGTCTCTGTGGGAACGCCCCTCAGAGCGAAGGTGGGGATTGGGGAGTGGCCGCCGCTTAGGACAGCCTGGCTCCCTTCAGGACCGCTACAACGCCGACTTCCCCCAGAGGCTAGAGCAGCAGCGCCTTATCGAGGCGGAGAAGAGGCGTATCGCCCAGATGCGGCAGCAGCAGCTGGAGACCGAGCAATTCCAGTTCTTTGAGGACCAGCTCAAGAAGCAGGAGCTGGCGCGGGACCAGCTGCGCGGCCCCGACGCCCCGGCCATGCTAGCCGAACAGATCGACGGCAACGCGCTGCCCTGCTTCCCGCGGCGGCCCGGTGTCTGCCCCGACCAGTCCCCGAAGAGTGACCCGGGCCAGTCCCCGCCGGTCACCAGAGCCCTGAAGCCCGCTGCCACGCTGAGCGCCGTGCACAGTAAGTGAGGGGCCGCCCTATGCTGTGGGCGCCATACTGGTGCGCCTCTAGCGCGGATGGGGGGCGGGGTTCGGACCGAGCCTGCTGGAGCCTTGGCTTCCTTGGGGCCCCCCGGAGCGGGCCAGAACCAGGCTCCAATGGGACCGTGAATAACGACCCCTTCCACACCCCGGCTGGTGCCGCTAAGCACAGAAATGGACCGGAAACTGGGGGAGTTGGGGGGACCTGCCAGCAGAGGGAGCTGTTCAGAGCAATGTTCAGCTGTGGCTCGCTCCCTCAGTATGTGACGGCAGGGCCTTAGTGTGGCCTGGTGGCACCATTTCTATTCCAGCTGGACACCCCTGGCCTATGCTGAGCACGTGACCATGAGCTCGCGCTCGCTCATTTCTCTCTGCCTGCCTCCTCCCTCATGTGTGCGTGTGCTTCAGGGCTGTTGTTCATCTAGCTCGGATACGTTTTTACCTTCCATCTTGGAATCAGGGCTAAGCATCATTTTTTCTTTTTAAGAGAGAAAGGAGGAAGGGTGGGGGGAGAGCCAGAGAGCCAAGGAGACAGAGACAGACAGAGACAGGGAGGGAAAGGAGAGAGAGAAAGGTAGGGAGGAAAGGAATGAGAGAGAGATGAGAGAAAGATAAAGCTAAGAGAGATGAAAGATAAAGGAGAGAGATAGAGATGAGAGAGATAAAGGAGAGAAATAGAGATGAGAGAAAAAGATACAGCTGAGAATTAAGGGAGAGAGATGAGATATAAAGCTAAGAGAGATGAGAGAGATAAAGGAGAGAAATAGAGATGAGAGAAAAAGATAAAGCTGAGAATTAAGGGAGAGAGATGAGAGATATAAAGCTAAGAGAGATGAAAGATAAAGGAGAGAAAGAGAGGGATGAGAGAAAGATAAAGCTGAGAGATGAGAGAGAGAAAGGAGAGAGATGGAGATGAGAGAAAAAGATAAAGCTAAGAGATGGGAGAGAGAGGGATGAGAGAAAGATAAAGCTGAGAGAGATGAAAGATAAAGGAGAGAGATAGAGATGAGAGAGATAAAGGAGAGAAATAGAGATGAGAGGAAAAGATAAAGCTGAGAATTAAGGGAGAGAGATGAGAGATATAAAGCTAAGAGAGATGAAAGATAAAGGAGAGAAAGAGATAGAGATGAGAGAGATAAAGCTAAGAGAGATGAGAGAGATAAAGGAGAGAGATAGAGATGAGAGAAAAAGATAAAGCTAAGAGATGAGAGAGATATGGGAGAGAAAGAGAGAGATGAGAGAAAGATAAAGCAGAGAGAGATGAAAGATAAAGGAGAGAGATAGAGATGAGAAAAAAAGATAAAGCTGAGAGAGATGGGAGAGAAAGAGATAGAGATGAGAGACAGATAAAGCTAAGAGAGATGAAAAATAAAGGAGAGAGATAGAGATGAGAGAGATAAAGGTAGGGAGGGAAGGAATGAGAGAGAGATGAGAGAAAGATAAAGCTAAGAGAGATGAAAGATAAAGGAGAGAGATAGAGATGAGAGAGATAAAGGAGAGAAATAGAGATGAGAGAAAAAGATACAGCTGAGAATTAAGGGAGAGAGATGAGAGATATAAAGCTAAGAGAGATGAAAGATAAAGGAGAGAAAGAGAGGGATGAGAGAAAGATAAAGCTGAGAGAGATGAAAGATAAAGGAGAGAGATAGAGATGAGAGAAAAAGATAAAGCTGAGAGAGATGAAAGAGATAAAGGAGAGAGATAGAGATGAGAGAAAAAGATAAAGCTGAGAGAGATGAAAGAGATAAAGGAGAGAGATAGAGATGAGAGAAAGAAAACTGAGAGATAAGGGAGAGAAAGAGATAGGGATGAGAGAAAGATAAAGCTGAGAGAGATGAAAGATAAAGGAGAGAGATAGAGATGAGAGAAAAAGATAAAGCTAAGAGAGATGAAAGAGATAAAGGAGAGAGATAGAGATGAGAGAAAAGATAAAACTGAGAGATAAGGGAGAGATGAGAGATATAAAGCTAAGAGAGATGAAAGATAAAGGAGAGATAGAGATGAGATAGATAAAGCTAAGAGAGATGAGAGAGATAAAGGAGAGAGATAGAGATGAGAGAAAAAGATAAAGCTAAGAGATGAGAGAGATATGGGAGAGAAAGAGAGGGATGAGAGAAAGATAAAGCTGAGAGAGATGAAAGATAAAGGAGAGAGATAGATATGAGAGAAAAAGATAAAACTGAGAGATAAGGGAGAGATGAGAGATATAAAGCTAAGAGATGAAAGATAAAGGAGAGAAAGAGATAGAGATGAGAGAGATAAAGCTAAGAGAGATGAGAGAGATAAAGGAGAGAGGTAGAGATGAGAGAAAAAGATAAAGCTAAGAGATGAGAGAGATATGGGAGAGAAAGAGAGGGATGAGAGAAAGATAAAGCTGAGAGAGATGAAAGATAAAGGAGAGAGATAGAGATGAGAGAAAAAGATAAAACTGAGAGATAAGGGAGAGATGAGAGATATAAAGCTAAGAGAGATGAAAGATAAGGAGAGAAAGAGAGAGATGAGAGAGATAAAGCTAAGAGAGATGAGAGATAAAGGAGAGAGAGATGAGAGAAAAAGATAAAGCTAAGAGATGAGAGAGATATGGGAGAGAAAGAGAGGGATGAGAGAAAGATAAAGCTGAGAGAGATAGAGATGAGAAAAAAGATAAAGCTAAGAGATGAGAGAGATATGGGAGAGAAAGAGAGGGATGAGAGAAAGATAAAGCTGAGAGAGATGAAAGATAAAGGAGAGAGATAGAGATGAGAGAAAAAGATAAAACTGAGAGATAAGGGAGAGATGAGAGATATAAAGCTAAGAGAGATGAAAGATAAAGGAGAGAAAGAGATAGGGATGAGAGAGATAAAGCTAAGAGAGATGAGAGAGATAAAGGAGAGAGGTAGAGATGAGAGAAAAAGATAAAGCTAAGAGATGAGAGAGATATGGGAGAGAAAGAGAGGGATGAGAGAAAGATAAAGCTGAGAGAGATGAAAGATAAAGGAGAGAGATAGAGATGAGAGAAAAAGATAAAACTGAGAGATAAGGGAGAGATGAGAGATATAAAGCTAAGAGAGATGAAAGATAAGGAGAGAAAGAGAGAGATGAGAGAGATAAAGCTAAGAGAGATGAGAGATAAAGGAGAGAGAGATGAGAGAAAAAGATAAAGCTAAGAGATGAGAGAGATATGGGAGAGAAAGAGAGGGATGAGAGAAAGATAAAGCTGAGAGAGATAGAGATGAGAAAAAAGATAAAGCTAAGAGAGATGAAAGAGATAAAGGAGAGAGATAGAGATGAGAGAAAAAGATAAAACTGAGAGATAAGGGAGAGATGAAAGATATAAAGCTAAGAGAGATGAAAGATAAAGGAGAGAGAGATGAGAGAAAGATAAAGCTGAGAGATAAAGGAGAGAGACAAGAGATATAGAGATGAGAGAAAGAGAGAGATGAGAGAGATAAGGGAGAGAGATAAAGATGAGAGATAAAGCTAAGAGAGATGAAAGAGGTAAAGGAGAGAGATAAGAGAGCAATAAGACAGATATAGAGATGAGAGAAAAAGATAAAGCTAAGAGAGATAAGGGAGAGATAAAAGATAGAGATAAGAGATACAAGAAAAGGAGAGATATGAGATGTAGAGAAAGAGAAGAGATAAAAGAGATAGCAATAAGAGAGATAAGAGATACAAGAAAAGGAGAAATAAGGGACATATAGAGAAAGAGATGAAAGAGATAGAGATGAGAGAAAGATAAGAGAAATAAGGGAGAGATAAAGAGACAAGAGGAAGATGAGAGAAAAGAGAGAGAATTGTATAAGCACCATTTCCAAGGCAAGAAGAGTGGTAAGGGCTAGGAGGTTGGGGGGAGGGGGGTTCAGTGACTTGCTCAGGGTCACACAGGAAATATCTGAGGTCAGATTTGAGTCCAGAACCTCCCATCTCTAGGCCTGACACTCTATCCACTGAGCCACCTAACCGCCCCTACTCTGCACTCTTTAACACAAAATGAAATCCAGTAGGAACTAGGACTAGGCTTTGCCTGGGGTACTCATTCCATGTGCTTTGCCCTAAGAATGATCCAGGACATTGCATGGGCCTGGCCTTGAGGTCCTCGTTTCTCCTTTCTCTCTTAGACCTGGTGGTGGAGGGTCTTCGATGTGTCCTGTTGCCCAGGGATCTTTGCCCCCGCTTCCTGCTGCTGGCTGAGTCAAACACAGTGAGGGGGATAGAAACCTGTGGAATTCTCTGTGGAAAACTGGTACGTTCCTCTGTGCAGGCAGGGTGTTGAGCTTCACTGTGGGAAGCGCAGAGCAGAGGGTGCTGCTACCACTAGTGATGGTGGTAAGCATGGACCTCCCAGGAGTCCTTTAAGCTTAGCAAAGGGCTGACAAGCTTCCTTGTTTGTGCTCACAATCTAGCCTCAAATCCTCTGTTAGGGAATAGGCTGCAAAGGCTGTATCCTCATCACTAATGGAATGATCACAAATAAAATCTTTTTATAAGGAAGATAGTGAACACCTTTAGCTTTCAAAACCAGTATTGCAGAATAAAATAGTCCTGAAGGGAGGAGGGAAGGAGGAAGAAAGGAGAGAAGAGAGGAGGGAGGGAGGAAGAGTAGGGAAGGGAGGGAAGAAGAAAAGGAAGTACAGAAGAGAAGAAAGGAGGGGAGGGAGGAAGGAAGGAAGGAAGGGAGGGAGGAGGAAAAGAAAGAAGGGGAGGAAAGAAGGATGGATGGATGGAAGGAAGGAAGGAATCAAACAAAGGTGGGCGGGAGATGTTGTTGCATGGCTCTGGGTCACACAGGAGACTCACCCCTTGAATGACAAGCTTTGCCTCAGATCTTGGGTACAAGGCTCTTATCCCTTGGGTACTTCCTGGGCTGGCACCTAACCTTGGCAGCGGACAGGGTTCTCTCCCAATTGCCCAGGGAGACAATGCTCCTTTGTTTTCTGGTGTGAGGATGATTTCTGATGAGTGCCTTCTCACTGACCTTCCCCCAGACCCATAATGAGTTTGCCATCACCCACGTTATTGTGCCAAAGCAGTCAGCTGGCCCAGACTACTGTGACGTAGCCAACGTGGAAGAGCTCTTCAGCGTCCAGGACCAGCACAGCCTTCTGACCCTGGGATGGATCCATGTAAGTTTCACACTTCCCACCACCCCAATGTCCAGGGTTGTACCTTCAGTCTTGCCAGTTTTGCCCGTGAAGTCATGGTGGTAAGATAGAGCCATCTTCTTTTGAGTTCTCCCGATAATTACTTCAGATAAATGCTGGAGAGGCCACAGTGACCCATAGTGGCAAAGCCTTGACCTAGAGAAAGCCTGAGTTTGCTAGCCATTCCCAGATAGATGCCCACAGACATAAGTCCCATCATTTCTTGGAACCTCTTTCTCAGTAAAAAGGGGTAATAATGGCCGCAGGACCTTCCTCACAAGCATGTTACAGAAGCACAGAATCTAAAGCTGGGACGAACCTCAGAGACTGCTCTCTATTCCGAACCCCAGAAAATTTCCCTCTCTGCCAAATGGGGAATATAAGTCCCACCTGGGTGACTTGGGGCTTACCCCTTATCACTCTTGCCTGGCCCTTATCGCTCGTCTGCCTTGCAGCCAATACAGTGTATTGATTCTAAGATGGAAGGTAAGTTGGGGTTTGTTGTTATTTTAAAGTGGGTTATTGAATGGCTCATGCTATACAGGGGATTTCTTGTTCAGATACAGCTTAGGATAATTGTCTTTGAAGCACCTTCCAGCTCAGGGGATGCTGTTTGGCCTTTGTCCTTTCATGGGACTGGAGGACCCTTGATCTAACACTCAAGGGACCCAACGGCTTATCTAGCCCAATCACCCTCATTTTACAGCAAAGGAAACTGAGGCACGGGACAGTTAAGTGATCCCTGTAGTTAAACAGGCAGTAAGCATCAGAAGAAGAACTTAAACTAGTTTCCTGAATTCTCCATGCAATGTCCACTCAGCCCTGGAAACCTTCCTGTACATTTCACGAATGAATGGCCAGCCAGTTCTCCAAGAATCAAAGTCCTTGAGAATGGTGGTTCCTGAAGAAAGCCAATTCTGAAGCATAGCCAGGAGCTTCTCCTCGTCTATGGGTTCCTAAAGTTGGGCCCACTCCCACCATGTATTTGCCCAGGGTGCTTCAGATGCAGAAGTTGGTCTGCCTAGCCACAAAGATGAACCAGCTTTGGCTTCCATCCACGGGTTTAGAGATAAAGCTATTTGGAAGTCCTGGGTGACTTCTTCGGGGACACTGACCTGCCTTGTCCCTCAGAGAGAAATGTCCTATCGGTGACATCCCCAAGCCAAACAGTCATGTTGTCCCTATAACAATATACAATAATATACAATAACTTCAAATATTATATAGGATTTATTAATAATCACTAGAAGTAACAAAATAAAAACACGTGCCCATGGCTAATCTACATGCTCAAACAACCTGCTCCACAAATGTCTCAGCCCAGGAAGGAAAGAAAGCTAGCCACGGAAGACCACCCAGTTTATCTCCTATCTACGTCAACACATAATAACAGGAAGTCAGTGGGCTCCAGGGAAATGTAGTTCAAAGGCACAAGATTTCCAATTACGTACTACTGTGGAAGAGACTATTTATGACAAGAGCAGCTTGGGGCCACCATTCAGAGAGAAGGCTTCCCTTTGCATTCAATTTTAAACCAATAGTAACCAGGTTTATAAACTTAACAGCAACATCAGAAAAGATCTTGAGGCATTTCTTCATCTGCCCCTTTTTTTACTGTAAAACAAAGGGTCCTGGATGGTTTTTTGTTGGTTTTTGGCAGGTTTTTCTTCTTCAGGATTCCTGTAAAAGTTATTTTTCATCATCTTGGGATGAGGACATGTCCTTGGCAGTGGAATGGAGGGGAGGGATACAGTCATTGAGACCTCTCTCTAATACTTGACTACTATATTTAATATTAAATTAAATCATTTCTGGTCAATTTATACCCCCAGAAAGATGCCAATTAAAGGAGAGGGTGTTATTGCACAAACATCTAAGGTCCAGCACAGCTAGTTTTCACTCAGTTTTGAGATTTTCACTTGAAATGATTGAAGCAGCTTCTTGACTAACTTGGACATAATGTCATTGCATTCGGTCAGAATCTGAGCAATGCTGCTGCCCCAATGCATCTCCCTTCCTTCAGAGCAATTGTTCCATCCTGCACATCCAAGTGGAAAATGTTTAAGGAGGGAGTCTTTTCTTTTGTCTTATTTTATTTTTTGAAAAATTTATTTAGTCAATTTAGAACATTATTCCTGGTTACAAGAATCATATTCTTTCCCTGCCTCCCCTCCCTGCACCCCTTCCCATAGCTGATGCACAATTCCACTGGGTTGTACATGTGTCTTTGATCAGAACCTATTTCCATGTTGTTGATGTTTGCACTAGGATGATCATTTAAAGTCTACATCCTCAATCATATCCCCACTGACCCATGCAATCAAGTAGTTGTTTTTCTTCTGAATTTCTGCTCCCACAATTTTCCCTTTGAATGTGGATAGGGTTCTTTCTCATAAATTCCACGGAGGGAGTCAATGGAGGCACCTTACAGGAAGGCATTGGTGTCTGGGTTTCAGTCTTTGTGTATAAAGGGGCCCAGGAGATGTTTAAAAAGTGAATAAAAAAGGGTCACAATGTTAAGGTGGGAAGTCACTGGGATCTCCTGAAGGGATCAGAGGGTCATCTGTGGCTCTGATTCCCTCAGCCCTGGCTTAACCACCATTTTGGACTTTACTCCTTCCTCCTGTACCATTGATGGATAGTTCCTTAGTGCCAGCCCCTAGACATGGGGAGGACAGTCCTAAGCCAGGAAGGAAAAAGTGGGGTATAGAGGAATATGGACAGGACAGCCTCCCTGCCTAGCAGCAAACACATGGCTACTGCTCCAGTGGGACTGTCTGCTCTAGCCTGGGGAAGCCCATTCTACAGATGCATTACACAGCCCTTGGCCATGCCAGAGGTTTTGGCTTCTCTCCTGAGGACAGAAAACTGAAGTATGGCAGGAAACAGTCCCTTCTTTTACCAGGAGGAGCAGGAGGAGCTGCCATTCCATCTCCCCTTGGAAGAGACCTTGACCTGAGAGGTATTAGGGGTAAAATTAGGGTTGTTGACTAAATATATTATTTTAGTGGTTACCAGGGATTTTAATTCAATCCCAATAAAATACTCAAGTCAGTTTGGGATTTTTATGGTAGTTTAATTACAAGAGTAGGAAGAAATTAAGAAGAAGAAAGAAAGGAAAGGGAATTGGACTGCTCTGGCCCAGTCTGAGCCAAGCAGGAATTCAGAGGCCTCGGCCAAGGGGCCTCTCCAGAAAGCCAGGGGAAAGGGGAGTCAGTCTTATCACTCACCACATGACCGTCTAAAAGGAAGCAGTCTGAAGAGCTCCTCCAGGCTCAAGTTCTAGGGCCAACGCCACCAAAAGCTCTCACTCATAGGAAGTGACATGAAATAATAAAGGCAGTTCTTTACATCACTTCCTATGTCTCACATGTGCCAATGGTGGCTTAAGCTTGGCTTAGGACAGCCCAGGAGGTCAGTCAGATGTTTCTAATTTGTCACTTGCTAGCTCATGTCAGTCATAGGCCATCCTCCTTGACACTTAATCCTTAAGTGGGGAGTGTATACATTCCTGGTTGCTAGAATTCTAAATACTAAGCAGGGTGGAGTAAAACTAAAATTCACAATCCCCCCTGATGATGATTGGGGGACTAGTTTCCCCAGTTGATCACTAAACATAATCATCCTGCACCTCTAAATTCTTCTAACTGCAGATGCATACCAAATTTTACCTTCTAAGAGGAAACGACATAGTTAGAGAGAAGAAGGGAATAGAAGAGACAGAAAAACCAATGTTTTGCAGGGTGCATTGACAAAAACCAATTGGGAGCAGTCCCCTTTTGGCATAAGAGTATGCATTTAAAATAAATGTTCAATCAACCTTCAGTTCAAGTTCACACACACACACACACACACACACAACCTTCAGTTCACACCCAAAGTTCATTCTCGATCTTCTTGATATAGTGTAGGTTTTTCAGGCATCTTTATGTAAACAATTCATTCTCTGGATTTAGGAGTTAGCAAGCTTCCTTCCTTGAAGATCTTTCTGGAACAAAAATTTTAAATCTTGGATTTTTATTAAAATACAATCTCCCCCTGAAGTGGGTGTCACCCATTTCAGCTCTGGATGCAATGTTGAGTTATGGGGATATATGAGTCAATTATCAAAAGAAAAGAAGAAAAAATACCAAAAACATAAAGGAAAAATGGAAGAAAGTTAAATTTTTGGGAGAAAGAAAAAAATTCAAAATCAGAATCAAAATATCAAAATCTATGTATATAAAATTTTGAGTAAACAAGAATAAATTCATAATAGGCCCTTGTATTAGGGTCCAATAAATTTCTAACAAGCCCTTGTATTAGGGTCCAATTAAAGCAATTTCTATTCCACAAGTCTGTAGGACAGAATGCAGTAATATTTCACTTACCCATTTGCAGACAAGACTACAGGAAGTTGTCATACTATAAGAGAGAAAAAGACTAGAATTTTATGTGTGGTAGGGAAGTGTCATTCCTTGGTCTGATTGTTTTGTCATTCTCAGGGATAGGGGGAGCCAGAATGATAGCCAAACTTCGGTACTTGTCTGTGAGTATTTCACAAAGAGTATGGATACAAGGAAGTCCTACGATTTAACATATGTCAAGCATCGCAACCTCGAGTCTCACACGAGGTTCAAGTCCCTTTGTAATGGTTTAGAAGTTCATCAATCCTACCTGGATTGGTTTCTTTGTTTTTGACCCGTGTGCTCTTTTTGGCACTATTCAGGTTAAGTATGTGCTCCTATGGCACTGTATAGATGAGTCTGAGCTCCTTTTTGATCCCATTTCCTAGAATCAGACACAAACATTAATCACAGTCCCATAACATTTTATCAATAAATGAAAAACTTTTGGGTATGCATTAATATTGCAGCACACACACACATACACACATACATACACACACACATATATATATATTTTTTTAATTTATATTACTGCAGAATAAAAAATAATAATATTGATTGTATGTACCTTAAGTACAAGAAATGAGAAAGGGAATTAAGTATTTTAATCAAAAGAAAAGCAATAATAAAATAGAATTCAAAAATTCTATGTGCTCCACAAAAACAGTATCCACTTGTCTATGGATTATTATCTCCAATGCATGTGATAGGATACAGTCAATCAGTCTCAATACTGGTGACATTTGCTTCAAATTCAAATGCAAAAAATGAGAGAAAAAAATCAAATACTGTATGGCACAAGTAAAGTGCAATGAAATAGTACAGGTCCATCAATAGGGAAGAAAAACAAAAATGTTTAAAATGTATATATTTCATAATCACAGGGGTGCTGTATTCAAAAATCCATTTCTTCTATCTTCCTTATTCTTTGCTACTATTTGGAGGAGAGACAAAACTAAAAACGGTTAATATCTACAAAAACAATAGAATCTAAGGGGCACCACCCTCTGTCCCACATGGAGGGGCAGTAGCACTCTTACTATTTATTGGACAAGCTCCACTTAAGTTATATTGTTGTGGAGTCATTTGGTTTGAGTTATCATTTCCCTCATTTCTGTTCCTATAGTTATCATTCCTAAAGTTGTGGTTTCTATTATCATTATTAAGTTATTTCTAGAATTATTATTTCTGTAGTTGTTATTAAACTGCATATTATTTCTGATTACCTTGAATAAATTTCTATGCTCTGTCATTCTGTGGCCCTTCTTCTCACAGAATTGGCAGAATGGATCGATAGATTCCTGGAGAGGGGCAAGTGCCATTGGTTGAGTATCATGCCCTTTTTCCAGTTTATCAATTTTATCTCTTAAATAGTTCAATTATTTCCCCATTTTCTCTATGAGATTATTATTCTCTTCCTCTGTTTCTTTGTTTCCCTTTGAAACATATATAGCAGTTTTTCTCAAATCATCAAGTGTGAATTTTAAATTTTCTATGCCCTGATTAGTCTTTTTTTTAAACCCTTACCTTTTGTCTTGGAGTCACTACTGTGTATTGGCTCCAAGGCAGAAGAGTGGTAAGGGCTAGGCAATGGGAGTCAAGTGACTTGCCCAGGGTCACACAGCTAGGAAGTGGCTGAGGCCAGATTTGAACATAGGACCTCCCGTCTCTAGCTCTGGTTCTAAATCCACTGAGATACCTAATTAGTCTTAAAAATCCTAACAAACAGGAATGTAAACACCCCTACTTAAAGATTAAGTGTTGAGGAGGATGGCCTATGACAGATATGTGCTAGTAAGTGACAAATAAGGAACAGCTGCCAGACCCCCTGGGCTGTCCTAAGTCAAGCTTAAGCTACCATTGGTACATGTGAGACACAGGAAGTTATGTGAAAAAAAAGTCTATATATTTGCATCACTTCCTCTTGCCGGCCTCTTTGGTGGTGGAGGCGTTGAACTCTGAGTCTTTCATGGGGACCTTGCTCTGGCTGGCTCTTTGTGCTGGGAGACATTTTGGCATCTTGGTGTCTTGGTGTGGGTCAGGTGAGGCATCTTCCCTGAGCTCTCTCAGAGTTTAGACTGATTCCTTTTTTTTTCTTCCTTTACCTTCCAAAAACATTATCCTCTTAGGAAGCCAAGCTAGTGTTTGTTTGTTTTTTATCTTCTGAGGAGGCCTTGTGCCTAGCTAGGCCTGAGAAATCTTATACCCCTTTCCCTCTCTCTTCTTAATTCCTTCCCTCTATATTAATTAAACCACCATAAAATTCCCAAACTGACGAGTATTTTTATTGGGATTGAATTAAATCCCTGGTTACCGTTAGTATAACATATTAGTCAAAAACCTTTAAATTTACCCCTTACACAAGATCCATTTCAGGCCACCTTGGGCAATGAATTCTAAAGTAATCCCTGATCACTTTGCAAGAGTTATTGACAAAGTGCCTTTTAATTTGTCTTATGTAATTTTCTTTAGAAAGGTCAAAATCTAGATAGCTCAATTATTCTATCCATGAATCTGGAGGGTGACTCGTCATCATTTTGCTTAATTTTTTTCAAATTCCATCCATTTATCCATGCTCTCAGAGCACTCTCTCATAGCAGTTAAAATGGCCTCCCTATAACAATATAGTTGTAAATAATCCTCAGAGTTGTTATAGTCCCATTCAGCATTCCGAGATGGCCAGTGGGTTGCATTGCACCCCCAGACTTTATTGACATGAGAAATTATTTTATTTTTCTCGCGTTCAGTTAAGAAAGCCTGGAGTAAGTTTTCAACATCTTTGTAAGATGGATTATACTGAAAAAATATGTCTGCCATCTTTTTCATGACCATAAAGAGATGTTTTTCATATGTGGGAACATTTTGTGTGAATTCATTTATTTCTTGGGGATTAAACAGTATATGGTGCCTTAGAGTCACCATATCCCCATTGTGTCCTATTTCAGGTACTTCTCTTAGAGGAAAAAGGCCTCTAGTTGAACTTGGTACGTGTGAGTCAGACTAGAAATAGTTTCTTTAGAAGGACAAAATTTCCTTGGGGCTCGAATTGGTTTTGGGGTGGGAGAAGGAACAGGAGAAACTGGGATTTCAGAAGTTGGGATTTCAGGAGAAGGGTCTTGGGAAGTAAGTTCAGCCAAGTTTTGTAGACCACGAGAAGCAGACCAACAGCTGAGCTATAGGAGAGGTGTCTTCCATCTCCATTTTGGGCAAAGGAATTGCCTCATTTAGAGGTTCAGAAACAGGATTGTAAGAGTCAGACATGTTTTGGTTCAGTATTTGCCACTTGATCCTGTGAGAAGTATTTATCCAAGTGGTTTTGTATGTTTTTTCTGAATTTTAGCTTCAAATTTTCTCAAGGTAGCATTTCTTGACACAATATTTAGTAGTATAAAAATGAAATGACCTAAAAACATAAGAATTGGGAGGCATTCTGAAATCTTTAATGTCCCTGATTTTTCAAATACCATGAAAATTTCGTAGAATGTAGTATTCATTTATATATATGTGTGTGTATGTATATTTATATTTATAAATTTATAATTCTGGTTTTAATAGATATCACTACTGGCTAGGGGTTAAAGTCAAGGAGTGAAAACAAAAGATATGGGTGTAGTGTCCTTTAAAAGAGCCTTTTAATCCAATCAACTTATATAGGCCAAAAAAAGGACAGAAAACAAAGCCTTTTGCCTGAAGCTAAGGCTGAGTTCTTGTTTAATTTGGGAGGGGTCACAAGCCTTCTCTTTTTCCTCTTCAGGGTTTCCCTCTTTGAACAAAGCCTCCACTTTTCCTAGCTGGTCTCACCAGGTTTTTTACTTTTCACTTAATTTTTAAAAACTAGAGACACGTGGGGAGCAGGACAAGGTCAAAACTTCCTCCAGGTTTTTCTCACTGCTAGTTAAGCATAACCTAGCCAGCTAGTATTGTCAGTGAGGGTTGGCTAATTGGGTTGTTTGCTCCCTAAGGGAAGGGAGGTCTGGAAACAGCTTCCCCAGCTAAGACCTCAGGGTCCTGCCAATTATGGTTAAAAAACAGCTGTGTTCAATTCAAATTATGGAGAAGAGAAAAATGTTTTATACTCACCTGATCTCGTAGCTGTGTTTTGAACTGCTGAGTTAGATGCTTAAAAGACTGATTGATTAAAAAAGGTAATAAAGAGAGAAAGCAGAAAGAAAGTTTTCACAGAGATTTGAGGGTACTTGTCACAACCTTCATAGATTAGCCAGACTGTTAGGGGTAAAATTAGGGTTGTTGACTGAATATGTTATTTTAGTGGTTACCAGGGATTTTAATTCAATCCCAATAAAATACTCAAGTCAGTTTGGGATTTTTATGGTAGTTTAATTACAAGAGTAGGAAGAAATTAAGAAGAGAGAAAGGAAAGGGAATTGGACTGCTCTGGCCCAGTCTGAGCCAAGCAGGAATTCAGAGGCCTTGGCCAAGGGGCCTCTCCAGAAAGCCAGGGGAAAAGTGAGTCAGTCTTATCACTCACCATGTGACCATCTAAAAGGAAGCAGTCTGAGGGGCTCCTCCAGGTTCAAGTTCCAGGGACAACTCCACCAAAAGCTCTCACTCACAGGAAGTGACGTGAAATATGAAGGCAGTTCTTTACATCACTTCCTGTGTCTCACATGTACAAGTAGCTTAAGCTTGGCTTAGGACAGCCCAGGAGGTCAGTCAGATGTTTCTGATTTGTCACTTGCTAGCACATGTCAGTCATAGGCCATCCTCCTAGACATTCAATCCTTAAGTGGGGGTGTATACATTCCTGGTTGCTAGAATTCTAAAGAGTAAGCAGGGTGGAGTAAAAGTAAAATTCACAGAGGAAAAGGAACCCTCCCCCCCAGGGTTTTCTCAAGAAAAAGCTTTCCTTGTTTTTTCATAGACACACCCAACGCAGACGGCATTCCTGTCGAGTGTGGACCTTCACACCCACTGCTCCTACCAGCTCATGCTGCCAGAGGCCATCGCTATAGTCTGTGCACCCAAACATAAGGAGTGAGTCTGGGGGCCCCCTGGGAATGGAGGTCCATCCATGGGGACTGCATGGAGGCAGAGAGACAGAGAGGGGTAGGGGGTTAGAGAACGGACTGGACCTGGGGTCAAAAGTGGCCTCTTACATCTGCTCCTGAGTGACCTCAGACAAGTGTTTGTGCTGAGCACATCACAATTATTCTCTCCTCCAATCCTCACAACAACCCTGAGAGGGAGCTGCTATTGTCATTATACCCATTTTACAGATAAGGAAAATAAGGCAAACCAGGGTTAAGTGGTAAATGTAAAATTTGAACTCAAATCTTCCTGAATCCAGGCCCATCGCTCTCTCCATTGTGCCCAGCCTCAGTTTCCTTTTCGGTTAAAGGAAGTAGTCAGTCCACTACTTCTGCTCTAAATCAGTGGCCCCAGAGAACAGCAGCTTTCACTGTCTGGCTCCTTCCCAGACTGACTAATTACTCATTATTCCTCATTAAGTTTCAACCAAACAGATCTGCTTGCTCTTCCTCAGACTTTATTCCTCACATCCTGGCCTTTGTACAGGCTGTCCCCAATAAGTGGTATTCACCCACTCCTTATTGCCCATGTTTCCTTCAAAGAAGGAACTTGGGGCCACCTCCTACAGGTAGTCCCCCATGATTTCCCTGATTTCTCCCTCCTAAGATGAGTGCATGTATCTTTCCTCTCTGGGCCTGTGGTTTCTCCCAAACAAATGGAAATCCCTTGAAAAATGGGGCCATGTTTTATTTTGTCTTTGTATCCTTCCCCGCACTCACTCCCCAGCCAAGAGCCTTGGCCCAAATCAGTGTTTGCTGAGTCAGATTGGATCAGATAATCCTGGGAGATATAGGGTAGACATCACCAGCCATGGCCAGTTGTGGCCACGATGGCTGCTCTCTCCTGAGCTGACCTCTGAAAAGAGAAGAACCAGAAACTCTCCCCCTGTAACCTTCTCTGAAATTCCCTTCCATCTCCCAAGTCTCCATCTGGTCTGCATCTACTTAGGCCCATGGCAGAGGCCAGTCAGACTAGGAGCTCGTTGAAGGCAGGCATTTTATTCACTGCATGTGTACATAGATCAGAGGTTTTTCTCTCCTTCCAGCACCGGTGTCTTCAGGCTCACCAATGCAGGCATGCTGGAGGTCTCTGCTTGTAAAAAGAAGGGCTTCCATCCTCATACCAAGGATCCCAGGCTCTTCAGTGTAAGTAGAGGATCGGATCCTTTCTGGAGGCTAGAGTGCCAGGAAGCCCTGGGTTCAAATCCCACTAAGTGTCCCTAGTTAAATGACTTTCCCTCTGTGTCTTAAGCAAATCCCTCTAGAACTTACCTGCTGAAGCAAAGACAATTTGCAGTCTGTTATAGTGGAGATGTTCACCTGGGAGCTTAAACTAAGCTCCCTTGTGTGGTGAGCAATTCAATATGGCACCATCATTGCTGTTGAATGGGTGGCATCATTCACAGTGACGCAGCCCTTTGCCTCATGTCTCCCATCATGGGTTTCTGACCTAGTGGCCCCCAGTGAGTCAGTTCTAGGCCTACTCTTCCACCACCCTGGCGCAGTGTTGGTGGTTGGCTTCATGGAAACATGCCACTAGGTGAAGTACCATAACAGAGGAGGGTTAGTTCCGTGGTGAGGCTATAGCAGATTACATGGGAGGGAGGGGGGGGGGGATGTATTCATAATGTGAAAAATGCTTCCTTGGTGTCATGAAGATAAAAGCAGATTGCTCCCGGACGCCATTTCCTCTTTTTTCTTCTTCTTCCTGCTTTGGAGTAATGTTGAGCAGCCTTCCCATAGAACCCAAGAGCCATTTACCTATCAGATTCCTGGAGGTCTGGATGCTGCCAGTCCACCCACACCATCTGAGAAAAGGCACAGAATTTGCATCAATCTTAAGTGTATCATAGTGGGGAGAGAGCTGGCCTCCTAGCTAGGAAGTCCTGGGTTCCAGTCTTGCCTCTAACTCCCACTGGCTGGGTGACCCTGGGTGCTCTAGACCTTTCTCTAAGACCAGGAGGTCCAGAAAAGGTGCTGGCCTCGTTGGTAAAGGGAGTTCCTGGCCTGGAAGTTCCTTCAGCAATAAAATCACAGATCCACCCCCATGATACTTTGCCACTATATTTTGGGTAGAAATCCATGTTTCTCCTGGCTGTAAGGAGGACACACACTCGCTCACTCCCCACCACCCTTCCCCCCCTGAGGAAAACCAGCCTGTTGGTGCCGCATTCTTTAGTATTAGATTGAAACCCTGGCAGATCCGGGGTTGGGGCCTGTCAACCTCTCACCAATTGTTTTCTTGCCTAGACCTGCCAGCATGTGGTGGACCAAGATCGCAGCATCACACTGCTGGATCTCAGGTGATCTCAGCCTGAGGATGGATGGACAGACGCGTCCAGGCAGATGCCCAGCCCCTGTGGACACGCGGCTGCCAGACTTTCCCAAGATGTCTCCAGAACTGACGTTTTATATTTGTACGTTTAGATCAGATGGTTTGGTATTTATTGTTCTCCGACATTTTGCTCTTTTCTTTTGGGAATGATCCAACTCGAGGTGGAGCTGGTGGTAACGGTCAGTTGGAATTCCCGCAGTGTACCCAGAATAATAAATTGAGTGGCAAATAGCACCGTCGCAGTGGGGTTTCCATGGGAGATTTGGGCTGTTTCACTGAGGTCTTGGCCTCCCCCCCACCCCCAGCCCCCAGCCCTGATAAGTGTTAAACCAGAGTTAAATGAAATTGCTGAGGAAATACCCTGGACAGCTCTCGCGGGAGGGGGGAACAGGAAGACATCTCATGGGGGACCCTGAGGCCCTTCTGCCACCATTTTGCTCAGTTTCCGGCTTCGAGGCATCCAAATTGGAGCTGAGCTCCCCATAGCCAAAGGATGAACCCCTAAAAAGAGATACTTCATGTCTATGGACACCAGAATGTTTAGGGAGAGACCTGCAAGCCTCGTCAAGAAATGGGGCTTAAAAAAGTAGAGAAAAGGATCCAAGGGCTTCCTTCTCCATCTTTTGGGGAAGCTAGTTGGCTCAGTGGATAGAAAGCCAAGCCTGAGTTCCAATCTGGCCTCAGACATTTCCTAGCTGGGTGACCCTGGGCAAGTCATTTAACCCCCCATTGCCCAGTCCTTATTACCCTTCTGCCTTGGAACAGATCTTTAGGATGGATTCTGAGACAGAAGGCAAGTGCTTAAAAAAAAGAATATGGAATGGTAAGACAAATCGAGGGAAGAGAAGATTTTGTCCCTCCGTGCTGGCTGGCTTTCAAGGCTTGAAGGGCTCCACTGTGGAAAGAGGAAGAGGCTCATTCCACTTGGCCCCAGAAGGAAGAAGGAGGAATAGTAGATGCTGCAAAGATGCTAATTTAGGGCCAATGGAAAGAAAAAGAAAAAGTTTCTGATGACTAGAACTGCCCCAAAGTGGAGTGGACTGCCTGGGGGGGGGGGGGGGGCTCCCCGTCCCCCAAGGTCTTTGAGCAGAGGCTAGATGACTGCTTGTAGGAGACCCGGTAAATGGGACCCACTTTCAGGGATGGGGTGGACTGGATCTTTCTGGGTGCCGGGGACCCCTTTGGCAGTCTGGTAAAGCCTATGATCCCCTTCTCAGGGATTTCAAAGGAATCCAATTATGTCGAAATAGTTATCAAATATGTTTTTAATAAGTTCATGAACTTTGATGATGATCATCAGCTCATTCAATCACAACTACCTTGTGAGATAGATGCTCTTTTGTCCCCATTTTTAATTTTTATTATTTTTTAACCCCTCACCTTCCATCTTAGAATCAATACTGAATATCGATTCCAAGGCAGAAGAGTGGTAAGGGCTAGGCAATGGGGGTCAAGTGACTTGCCCAGGGTCACACAGCTGGGAATTTGAACCCAGGACCTCCTGTCTCTAAGCCTGGCTCTCAATGCACTGAGCTACCCAGCTGCCCCCTGTCCCCATTTTTTAGATGAGAAAACTGAGGCTAGGAGAAATCAAGTGACTTGCTCAGGATCACACAGCTAGTAAATATCTGGAGCTGGATTTTAAATCAGGACTAGAGTATTTCTAAGGTCTCTTTCAGCAAAAAGGTTCTGGGACTCTGTGACCTAAAGTCAGAGAGGAGTGGGAAGATAAGAGAGGGCTTTCCTGCCCTGTTATTATGTATCGTTCTGCTCAGCTACCCTGGCATCTGTTACAGTTTACATTCTCCAGCCAATTGTTCATTGCAGTTTTTACAAGTTCTTTTATTGTTCTGTTCAGTTTTCATGTTATCTCTGATTCCAAATCCCCATCTTTCTCTCCATCTCTGTCTCTGTCATTCCACATCCCTCCCTTATAACAAAGCCTAAAGGAAAGAGGAAAAAAGTTCAGCAGAACCTGCCAACACAGCTGCTGTATTGGACAGCGCTTCACCGTGTGCCTCACCTATAGCCCCCCACCTTTATCCAGTGCCATCTGGAGTAAGGGTGAGCCCCCTCCTTTGGAATGCACACAGGAGGCTTTCTGCTCTTCCGAAGAGTTATCTCATCAATTCACACAGACAGTCAAGAGCAGTAGACCCAGTCAGGAGATCCACGTTCCGATCCTTCCTCTGCCATTCAGTACTTGGGGATGCTTCACCCTCTCCCTCTCTGCAACTCATTTTCTTCATCTATTAAATGAGAGGTGGACAGCCCTGCTGAGTCTCTGCATCCCCCCTGTTGGCCTCTTAGCTGGTTTCAAAGACTGGAAAGCTTAGGAAGTGAAAGGGATAGAGAGCCACCATACTCAAAGAGCTTTGGAATGTGGCTTCCTTGGTTTGCATGGCCCCTCCGAGCTCCCCAATGTCTTTCTGGAGAGATCTCAGCACACAAGTCTGCTGTCCCCTCTGTATGTGAGTCTGGCTGCCCCTTCAGCACCCAAGTCTGGCTGCCCCTTCAGCACCCAAGTCCGGCTGCCCCTTCAGCACCCAAGTCCGGCTGCCCCTTCAGCACCCAAGTCCGGCTGCCCCTTCAGCACCCAAGTCCGGCTGCCCCTTCAGCACCCAAGTCCGGCTGCCCCTTCAGCACCCAAGTCTGGCTGCCCCTTCAGCACCCAAGTCCGGCTGCCCCTTCAGCACCCAAGTCCAACTGCCCCTTCAGCACCCAAATCTGGCTGCCCCTTCAGCACCCAAGTCCAACTGCCCCTTCAGCACCCAAGTCTGACTGCCCCTTCAGCACCCAAGTCTGGCTGCCCCTTCAGCACCCAAGTCCAACTGCCCCTTCAGCACCCAAGTCTGGCTGCCCCTTCAGCACCCAAGTCCAACTGCCCCTTCAGCACCCAAGTCCGGCTGCCCCTTCAGCACCCAAGTCTGGCTGCCCCTTCAGCACCCAAATCTGACTGCCCCTTCAGCACCCAAGTCCGACTGCCCCTTCAGCACCCAAGTCCGACTGCCCCTTCAGCACCCAAGTCCCACTGCCCCTTCAGCACCCAAGTCCGGCTGCCCCTTCAGCACCCAAGTCCGGCTGCCCCTTCAGCACCCAAGTCCAACTGCCCCTTCAGCACCCAAGTCCAACTGCCCCTTCAGCACCCAAATCTGGCTGCCCCTTCAGCACCCAAGTCCGGCTGCCCCTTCAGCACCCAAGTCTGGCTGCCCCTTCAGCACCCAAGTCTGACTGCCCCTTCAGCACCCAAGTCTGGCTGCCCCTTCAGCACCCAAATCTGGCTGAACTCCCTGGTGTCCTGATTAAAGTTCAAGGAGAAAAGATTTTCTTTCCATCATTAGTGTAAGTGACAGCTCACACCTAAGGGGTAGGAGATAGCTTTTGAGGTCCATCTCTTCTCACTCTCGATCTCTCACAGCCAGTTATTATTACTGGTCCCGGAAACGGCTGTGATCTGGAAGGTAAGAAGCTGAGAGCACAACAACAGTTGGTGAGGAGCTCGAACAAGAGGCCCAACACCAATGAGTGGAAAAGCCAGAACATTTTGCCTCTTGGTTTCCAGAGAGACCCACAAGGGAGGCATAGGGATGCTGCTAGGTAAAGCCACCAGCATCCCGTTGGAAGAGCCAATTAGGAGAGAGTTGGCCTCCTCCTGGTAGAACTTTTCTGATTCCTGAAAAGGAAGTGGACATACTGCTGCTCTTGGCAACTCCCTCTAAAGACAGCCCTGAAATTGTGGCACAAAGGGAGGGGGAAGGGGGAACCTAATTAACCAGACTTTCTAGTAGAGCTTTGTTAGGGTCAGTTCTGAGAAGGTTGTCTTTTAAGGAAGGCCAACAGAATACCAATGAAAAGAATTGGACTCAGTGGCCTCTGGGGTCTCTTCCAGTTCAAAACCCTAAGGTGGGCCTAAGAAGAGACTGATAAATGACAAGCATTGCCAAAAACCAAGTAATTATCAAGAATGCGGGGTGGGGTGGGGGGGGTTGGCACACCAAAGCAGGACAGAAGCATACTATCCAGACACAGGATAAAGAAATTTGACAACATGTTTTCTTCTTTTGAAAAATGTGCTTTTTTGCCCAAAGGGCAAAAGTCTATCTGGGGCTGCCTCAGAGTGTCTACAACACCCCCCCAAAAAAAGATGTTTTATGACTTTGTCCTTCAGCAGGGACCTTCTGCATCTGACTGAGAACTAGAGAGGTGGCTCCGAGTCTCTTGGTAGCTGCTTTTTGGTTCTTTACTCTGGGGTAGGGAAAGAGCTAAAAGTGACTCCCTCCATTGAGGGGTGGCCTAGAAGGTGGGGAGAGGAGAACTCCTGCCTTGACCTAAGTTATCTCCTTCTCTAGGAAACCTCCCTGGGCTTCTATTAGCCTACCTGAGGAGTGTGAGCATTGGACCAGATGACCTTCGAGCTCCCTTCTAGCTTTAAAACCTATCCTCTTGTGTATTTCAGAAAAATACAACAATTTCAAACCTAACAAGTGCTTCAAAGGAATTTGAAAGGTATGATGTAAGGGAGAGACCATTTCCAAGTGGAAGAATGATGGAAGACTTTATAAAGGCAGTTACGTTGAACCTTGAAGGAACAGAAGGATTGAAAAGGTAGAGATGAGGAGAGAATGTGTTGTAGGCACAGAAGATTAGTCCATTGAGGTAGGAGATGGCAAAGGAAGGAGAGAAAGCCAAAACACCATCATGAGAGCCCACTTATTGTCATGATAATTGGCAAAATATCATGATGGCTGGCACATTGGCATGATAACTGGCACAACTGCATGATGGTCCACACATTACCATGAAAGCTAGTGCACTATCATATCATGATAGCACACTGTCATGACAGCCAACATATCACCATGACTGATGACACATTGTCATCATGGGCAACACACTATTGCAATCTGGATCCACAAAATAGGGAATGTTGGCCAAATCTACTAACATGAAATCACTTTCCAAAGTAAAATATGTTGTCATGGTTCAGTCATTTGAGTCATGGCTGACAATTTGTGGCCCTCTTTGGATTTTTGTGAGAAAGATACTGGGTGGTTTGCCATTTCCTTCTCCAGTTCACAAAACAGATGAGGAAACCGAGGCCAACAGGATTAAGTGACATGCTCAGGGTCACCCAGCTAGAAAGTGTCTAAAACCAGATTTGGGGCTCAGAAAGATGAGTGTTCCTGACTTCCAGCTGGGAGCTCTATTCACTGTATACCTGCATGCCCTAAAGTACAGTGTGAGAAAGATGTAACTGGATAAGAGTTCATCTGAAAAAGATCTGGAGGGACAAGTGGACTGCAAGCTCAGGATGTATCAATGCTGTGATATGTTGGCCAAAATAAGCTAACAGTTCGATTCCACAAGTATTTATTAAGTGGCTTTGTGTTCATCTACACCTACGCTAGCTGCTGGCATCACAGACACAAAAAGTGAAACAATTCCTGCCTTCAAGGAGCTTCCATTCTACAGAGGGGAAACATTTTCACAGGGAAATCCACACAAAATATCTATTAAGTAACTTCTGATTGGGAGGGCAAGAACAAGAGCTGGGAGGAGCACAACATATCCTTTGCAGCAGCTGGTACCCAAGCAGGGCTTGGAAGGAGCTGGGGATGCTTCGAGGCTGACATGAGGAAGGAGGATCTTCTGGTGATGGCGGAAGCTATGCCCATGCCTGCACTGCAAAGCAGGGCAGGGACAATGCTGTGGACCAGCAGCAAGCAGGCCAGTTTGGCCAGAACCTAGAGTCAATAGGGGCAGTACCCCAGAATCAACCTGGAAAGATCAAATGGAGCCAACTGGCAAAGGGCTTTGAATGCATTTCACCCCAAAGACCCTAGGGAGCAACAAAACTTCTTCAATAGGGGACTTAGCTCACACTGAGAGAGGCACACTGTCCAGTTTGGGGAGAGCTGGACAGTGTTCTCTAGCCGGGCTTTTCCATACCTGGAGTGCCTTGTTCCTTCTTTATTTTTTAAAACCCTGACCTTCCATCCTAGAATCAAGACTGTGTATTGATTGGTGGCAAGACAGAAGAGTGGTAAGGATTAGGCAATGGGGGAAGGGTCACAGAAGCTAGGAAGTGTCAGAGGTCAAATTTGAACCCAAGACTTCCCATCTCTAAGCCTAACTCTTCATCCACTGAGCCACTCAGCTACCACTGGAGTGCCATATTCTTCTTTCCATCTTAGAAGCAAGACTGTGAAATTATTGGTTTCAAGGCAGTAAGGGCTAGGCAATGGATGTTAAGTGACTTGTCCAAGGTCAAATAGCTAAGAAGTGTCTGATACCAAATTTTAACCCAAGATTTCTCATCTGGCTCTCTAGCCACTGAGCCACCTACCTGCCCCCTTGGAGTGCCATGGTCTGTTCTGTGGACTCTGTTTGAGGGAGCACATCAATATTTGGTGTCCAGAGAAGAACAACCAGAACGGTGGAAGACCCCAGTCAGGAGCATGCTGGAGCCAGCTTGAATAGGCCAATTATGAATTTGAATGAAAATGAGGTTCCCTGTTAGTAAGAAAGATTTGAAGGGAGTGAACTGATGGGCTGCCTACCCCAGAGGTTCCCCTTCCTTCTCAGTGGGGCTCTTGAGGCAGAGGGGGCTCACTCCCACCAAGCCATGTACATGGCAAGCATTTGACAAATGGGGGAAAGGCAATTTGTCGAAGACTGTACAAGCACCGCAAGTGACAAGTAACTGCTTGCTTTGTGCCAATTCATTAAGACAGGGCAAACACTACCATTAACAAGCAAGCCTTACATACTCTGCTGCCCATTCATTCCTGTGAGCCTCAAAACATCCAACCAAAGTACCCCTCTGCTCAAGAACTCCTATGGCTCCCTATCACCTCCCAATAAAGAGACCCTATTGTTTTCTATTTAAAACTCAATTCAGTTAATAAGTCAATGAGCATTTGTCAAGGAAGCTGAGCCCCAACTTTTCTTTTCAATATAAAGAGCAATGGGTACATCCATCTTGGGCATGGGAAAGTGAAACATGTTTCTCCTCAAATATTCTGTTCTTTCAGATGTGAGGGAGGCAGGGTTGGGGTGTGGAAGAAGGACAAGGAGAGACAGAGACAGAGAAAGGAGAAAGAAAAGAGGCAGAGAGAGGTGGTGGGAGGTGGAAAGAGAAAGACAGTTAGAGAGGGAGAAGGAGAAAGAAAGAGATAGAGAGGGATAGAGAAGTAGAAGATGAAAAGAGAGAGGTAAAAAAGAGAGAAGAAGGAGAAAAAGAAGAGAAAGGGAGGAAGGGAGAAGCAAAAAGAAGAGAAAGTGACAGTGAGAGACAAAAAGAGAGAAGAGGGAGAAACAGGAGAGAGACAGAGGCAGAGAGAAAAGGAGAGAGAGCAGGAAGGAGAGGGAGGAGGCAGAGAGAAGAGACAGAAAAGAGAGGGAAGGAGAGAGAGGACAAAAGAGAAAGAAGAAAAGACAGACAGACAAAGAGAAAGAAAAATCGGGAGAGCTATTTGTCCTAGATATTAGGGAAGAGGGGTTCCTCACTATGGCAGGCCTCTATGGCTTGTTCCATATTTGAGAGTCAATGATGCTGATTCCAATGAACTTGGACTCAGCCTCTCTGGCTAAGCTAGAGGAATGAGGCTTCTTTGTCTCTCCCTCTCTCTGGCCCTCCTTTTCTTGTCTCTGAAAGGTGTTCAGAGATCCCATCTCTCCTGCTCAAAACCTGGGGCCTCATCCCTTTGCCACATGGACCAAATGAAGCGTTTTGCTTGTGAATCATTTCAGGGATGAAACAATGCATACGCAGAGACTCTGGATCTTTACTTAATGAGATGATGATGGCTGGGCTTTGTGTCCTTTAAGGCCGGCAGAGCGCTTTAGGAGCCTTGTCTCGCCTGGGCCTCTCCACAATCCTGTGAAGCCGGTACTATTGCTGTTAGCATTATTCTCCCATCACAGAGCGGGGCACTGCGGGTCGGAGAGTTTTAGTGATTCAGCCAGGGTCACAAGGATGTCCTAAACTGTGCCAGTGAGGGCCATCCTTCCGGCAGGGGATGGGGGGATTCTCATAAATATTTAACAACCAGCTCTAAGACATGCTTTTCACTCTAATCGGCATCATTCACATTTTGGGCTAGATCACTGACGTGTAGCACTTGCCAGTTTCCAGGGTGGAGGCGTTCGCACTGAAGCACTCCCGCATCCCTCCCAGTTCCCCAGCCCATGGTGGGGGCCTGCTCCTCCCTGGCATCCTGCCACCAGCTCCTCCTTGCCACAGCTCTGCCTCCCTGCCGATCACGCAGGGAGAGGGGCGGGGCGGGGCGTGGGGGGGGGGGGGGGAACCCGTGAGAAGCTCAGTGGGAAGGTGAAAGAGAGCAGGAGCCAAGAGAAGAAACTGCTCTCTGGGGCTTGGCGGAGACAGAGAAGAGCACAATAGAGCAGAGCGGCTGCTAGAACTGCCGGAAGCCAGACAGGATCTGTCGCTCGTGCTTCGAGCTCCCCGGAGAACCCTGGAGCCGCCGAGAGCTGTGTGGAGGAAGGCTGAGCTTCTCTACGTTGCTCTCCAGCGCCATCTACAGCTTGACAACTGACTGAGAACAGACAAGCCTTGAGGCGGTTCTGATTGGAGGAGAGCTTTGTAAAAGTGGGAGCTCATTGGAGAAAGCAGAATCCACTTCTGTGTGAAGAGCTGGCTGGGCTTGTCGGCAGCACTCTGCAGCTTGAGAATGGGGAAATTCCTCGAGGACTTGCCTGCATGGCTCTTTGCTGCCCTCTCTGGCTTGAAAGGGGATAACTCGGTAGAGCCAGGCAATAGATCTCTCCAGGAAAGAAGCCTGACGTTATTTATTACTGTTTCCACAGCAACCAGCCTAGGGAGCATCCCTGGGAAGCTGCAAGCTTCTGGGTTAGGGCTGCTGTCTCACTGAAAGAGCTGCTCTTTAACAAGACAACCCTAGCATAGAAATGGTTTGGGCATTCAGAGAGAGTGGAGAGGCTCACCTGAAAGGCATGATGGGACTGCTGCATCCTCAGTGCCCAACATACTACCAGGCACATAGCGGGCACTGATCAGTGTTGCTTGATTGGATGATTATGCCAGTACCTCAGGGCAGAGCTCTGGCTGTCCCATCCTGGTCTCTATTCTGCTGTTTCAACAAGGAAATGGCAACCTGAGCAACTTAGAGATGATGGAGGAGGAAACAGAGGAACTCTTCTCTCCCCTGAAGGAGGCATATCCTCTATCCTCTTCTGTCCAACCTGTTGCTCAACCATTTCAGTTGTGTCTGACTGATCTCATTGGGGTTTTCCTGGCAGAGATACTCGAGGGACTTGCTGAATCCTTCTCCAGCTCACTTTACATTTGAGGAAACTGAGGCAAACAGGGTTAAGGGTGCCCAGGGCCCCACAGCTAGTATGTATCTGGAGCAGGATTTGAACTTGAGGAAAGGGATCTTCACAACTTCCAGCCCAAAGTTCTATCCACTGTGCCAAGAGGGGGTTAATGTTAAAGAAGGGCTATCTACTGTCTGATTCACTCAAGCTCTTCATATCCCTTGGGCTCTTTGAGGCTGCATTAGTCATCCCTTGAAGGAACCTGACTCAGATATATGTGTATATAGGTATACATATCTGAGTCTATATTAAAGAGGGGGGATAGATGAATGAATAAACAGACAGACAGATAGATAAATAGAGAGATAGATAGACAGACAGATAAGATAGACAGACAGACAGATAGATAGATAGATAGATAGATAGATAGATAGATAGATAGATAGATAGATAGATAGATAGATGGATGGATAGATAGATAGATAGATAGATAGATAGATAGATAGATAGATAGATAGATAGATAGATGGATAGATAGATAGATAGATAGATAGATAGATAGATAGATAGATAGATAGATAGATAGATAGATAGATAATACTGATGACTTCCCCACATGGATGGCAGCTGAGCTGTTTCTCCCCTCTCTAGGAAAAAGTTTTACTTTTTTCTGCATCAAATTCCTGAGGGTATGCGTGATTGCTTCTGTGTAGGTAGGAATTGGAGTTGACCTCCCCTTGGTGCTTTAATGTTTGCAAAGTGAGTTCCACTATCAGCATTGTTGATTTTAATTAGTTATCTAGTCTAATTAGAAGCAGAGATTAATACCAGAGAAAGGATTTTGCCCAGTCCCCTTCAAGGCAAGAAAGGCCAGGGGGGAAATCGCTGTGGGCACTTTAAGAAAATTTGCATGTTGGGAAAGCAGTTGCAGAACTCCTGGCCTGTCTCTTGAACTCTCTCTCTAAGCAGGTTGCTGGAGATTTTTCTCTGGGACTATCTGTGAGAGTTAACTTTGAGAAGTTGGTTGTACCTCTGTGAGCCTGAAGAAAGCTGTTTGGGACTGAGAGCTTACTCCCAGAGAGAGAAAAGCTACCAGAAGGCGCCTCTGCTTCCTCCCACTGGAACAGCATCAATGCCTGCCTCCCTGCTGGGGAGAGTCAGACAGGCTAGTGATTTCAAAGGGTCTCATCTGACAGTTAGTCCAGGCTACTTGTGGATTTTCACATATATTTTAAGGAGTTGATATAGCCTGAAGTTCATCATTTTAGAATAGGCTGATAAAATAGAATTTCATCTGTAGTCAGTGTATGAAAGTGTCCTGTCTACCTGGTAGACAAAGAAGACACCTGGTGAGGGGCCCTTTAGATTCTTTCTTCGTGAATACAATGAGTAAGGGGAAGGGGAGACAAGGCAATCAGCCCTGGAGTCATGGCACCATGAAAAGAGCTCTGAGCATGTCCATCAGAGAAGCCTGGGGTTCAAATTCTAGCCCTGCTACTAACATTCTAGCTGGAGTTGTATATAGAGAACTAGACTTGGAGTTAGGCATATGAGTTCAAAGCCAGTCTCAGTCACAGGCTGTATGACCCTGGTCAAGTGGTTTCATCTCCTTGAATTCTTCAGTTTTCTCCCCTGTAAAATGAGGGGTTTTTATTTGATGATCTCTAAGGCCTTTTCCAACTCTAAATTTCTGATCCTCTGAACTGTGTGACCTCAGGAAAATTCCTTCCTCCCTCCCCTGAGTCTCCGTTTTCTGATCTGTAAAGTGTGTCAGATTTGCAATGTAAGAACGAATGTTAAATAAGATGCTTTTCTGCATCACGATGGGCACTTCTACCTCCGCATGTCACAGAGGCAGTGTAGCAGCACCCAAGGCCCTTGGGGGTGGGGATCTAAGACTCACGCGAAAATCTCTGGTACTACTGGGGTGGGTGTGGCCCCCCTCAGTCCCAGATTAAGTCTAGGCACCTGCTGGTGTCATGTCCACAGCTCTTCCACAAGAGGGCGCGCCTCCAGGGCAGTGGCTGGGATGTGGGATGGCAGGGAGCCATCATGCTCATTGCCAGGCTCATGGCTGGGGGCCAATTAAGACGCACGCAGTGTCCAGTGAGAGCCTTTATTCAGAAAGTTTGGGAATGGAGCTGCAAGCGGGGATTCCTGACTACATTCACAGTTGTGTGCAGAGGACAGACGGGCGGCAAAGGGCATGGGCTCAAAAGCATTTACGATGGACAATGGAGGGGCCGGCCTCGTCGTACTCCTGCTTGCTGATCCACATTTGCTGGAAGGTAGACAGGGACGCCAGGATGGAGCCGCCGATCCACACGGAGTACTTGCGCTCTGGGGGAGCGATGATCTGGTAGGAGAGACGGCAAGAACAGAGAGAGGGAACTGATGGAGAGAGGGCGCTGCCTCCAGGCCAGTGGGGCACATTCCAAGAAATATGGGATTGGGAGCCCTGGCGACCAGCTCCAGGACCCTCTTTTGCTACTGGCTACCTGCTTAACTGGGCAAGAAGGAACCTCAATTTCCTCAGCTTTAAAGTCTGGGACTATGTAGTCTCTTGAGTTCTCTTCAGGTTCTAGATCAACACTCATCTAGCCCAAACTCCTCATTTTACAGAATAGGAAACTGAGACCTAAGGCGGTTCAGGGCTTTCCTGAGTTTACACAGGCAGTCAATGGGAGAAGCAGGATTCGAACCCCTTACTCCCAGCTCCAAATCCAGGACTCCTTCTAGTGTACCATGCCTCTACTGCAGCCCTTATCTAAGGACCCTGCCAAATGTCACTGATTTCCAAAGCTATCCAAACTCCTTCAGAAGTCTGAGGACCACACACTCATTCCTTGTTGATGAAAATGACTTCTCTCAGAATAGACCTGGCATTTTCCAAAGAATCATTGAAGCTCTTTAGGCTTCAATTTCCTTATAGTGCAATGTCTCCAGTATCCTGGATTCAGATTCAGAGGAGCTGAGTTCAAATTCTACCTTGCTACTTACAGGATATATCTCCATGGATAAAATTCTCTCTCTCTCTCTCTCTCTCTCTCTCTCTCTCTCTCTCTCTCTCTCTCTCTCTCTCTCTCTCTCTCTCTGTGTGTGTGTGTGTATGTCTCTATCACTCTGTCTCTGTGTCTCTGTGTCTTTGTGTCTCTGTCTGTCTGTCTGTCTGTCTGTCTGTCTCCCCCCCCCCATTTCTGTCTCTTTCTCTCCCTGCCTTAGTTTCTTTATCTAAAAAAGAAAAGGCCCAAGTAGTCGATCTCTAAGTTCCTTTCCCATTCTCCATGTGATACTGTTAAGGTTTCTGAGAATTTCTCTTCTCATTCTGGCATGATGACAAACCATTCAGGGTCCCCTTGGTGGTTTTTGAGTTCTGCTCAGGGTGAGATTTTGCAGAGTTGGGGCTCTAGGGGCAGGGGACTGGGGGGGGGGGGCAAAACATCTTTCTTTACCTTGATCTTCATGGTGCTGGGTGCCAGAGCTGTGATCTCCTTCTGCATCCGGTCAGCGATCCCTGGGTACATGGTGGTTCCCCCTGACAGGACATTGTTGGCATAGAGGTCCTTCCTGATGTCAATGTCACACTTCATGATGCTGTTGTAGGTCGTCTCATGGATGCCCGCAGACTCCATCCCTGGGAGGAGACAGCCACAGGGGCCATGTCATTGAGGGGAGGGTGGGGGGAAGCTCTGGTGGAACAGCAAACATCCCAGCCAGAAGTGAGTAATGGGAGGAGGTTGGGAAGTCAGAGTAAGAAAAGTAAGCCTGTCCATAGACAGAGATTACAAAGTCAGAGGATTTCTTTTTACCAAAGAGCCCACCACCAAACACTTATTACATGCTTAGAGTCTTCAGAGCCCATGTGGCTACCTATGGGGCCTTGGGCATGACATTTCTCCTCTGGGGCTCAGTTCCCCACCTGTCAATAAGGTGGCTCAATTTAGTGAGCCTTGAGATCCCTGCCAGCTGTACAACAATATGTAAGATTAAAAATTTAAAAATTAAAAAAAATAAATTAAATTAAGTTAAAAAATAAAATTAAAAAAATCTCTACAATACTCCAAGGATTATATTTAATAAGATTTATTAATAATAACTTGAAACAAAAAGGAAAATCAAAAGCTAGAGAACAAGAGGGAGCTCACCCAGCAATGAACACGGGAAAAGAGAAAGAGCTAGGGCAGAGTTACAGAACTATAGGCACAAGTCACAAACACAAACGTGGGGGTAAAGAGGAAAAGGATGCTGGGAGATATAGTTCAAGGGCACACAATTGTCTAATTACACATTTGTTAAGAGCATTGGAGAGGAGGCAGCCAAATGCTAGGTGAAATCCCAAGAGGAAAGTAGCAGCAAAGGGTTGGGAGGGACATGGGGAAGCTTTCCTGGAGGGGGTGACTTGGAACTAGATTTCAGAGGTAGGAATTCAATAGGCAATGAAGGAAAGTGAGTGAATTCCCCGCAGAGGAAATAGAGCAAAGGTGTGGATACAGCAACCCCTCCAGGCAGAGGAACAAACAATCTTTTAGTTTGGCTGGAATATGGACAAGGTCAAAAAGAAGGCTTAACATTAGGATAATCCTGTTCCTTTCAAGGGAGAACAGCCACTTTTTCAATTAGACAAATCATTTCTGGATCTCCACTACATAAAAAAATTAAAAATCCCTCGATTTGTTTTATGGCTATAGAAAAGGGCACAAAACCCAAAATTAGCCTTTCATTCTCTCTTTACTACCCAGTGTATTCAGAATGGCATAGAGGAAAAAGCACTGAACTTGGAGTCAAGGAGCTGAGTTCAAATCCTACCTCTGACACTTACTGGCTGTGTGATTGTAGGTTACTCCCTTTTCCTCTATGAGCCACAGAGTCCTCAGAAAAGTGAGGATAACAATCTTTGGCTAGCTTAACCCACAAGGAAAGATACTGTGCAAATCTTGAAGCATTCCAGAAACAGGAGTCCCAATTAGCCAGCCTGACTGAGGACTAAAAAGTGGTGACTCCTCACAGCATCCTCCTCCTCATCAAGGATAACAGCAATGGTGAATATAGAGAATTGTGGGAAATAAGAATAACTAACATTCTGATAGTGCTCACTATGTGCCAAGCACTCTACTAAGCACACAAAGGAAAGGGACAAGGCTGCTGCCCAAGAAAGGCCCCAATAGAGGCTCTTACCAATGAAGGAAGGCTGGAAGAGGGTCTCTGGGCAGCGGAAACGCTCATTTCCAATGGTGATCACTTGGCCATCAGGCAGCTCATAGCTCTTCTCAAGGGAGGAGGAAGATGCAGCAGTGGCCATCTCATTTTCAAAGTCCAGAGCCACATAGCAAAGCTTCTCCTTGATGTCACGCACAATTTCCCGCTCAGCTGTCAACAAGAGTCAACTTTCAGTATTCCAGAGAGAAGAGCCCTGATGTACATGCCTAATATTAGCTCCTCTCTCTCTCTCTCTCTCTCTCTCTCTCTCTCTCTCTCTCTCTCTCTCTCTCTCTCTCTCTCTCTCTCTCTCTCTCTCTCTCCTCTCTCTCTCCTCTCTCTCTCTCTCTCTCTCTCTCTCTCTCTCTCTCTCTCTCTCTCTCTCTCTCTCTCTCTCTCTCTCTCCTCTCTCTCTCCTCTCTCTCTCTCTCTCTCACTCTCTCTCTGACTTTCTCTGACTCTCTCTGACTCTCTCTCTCTCTCTCTCTGATTCCCCCTCCCCTCTCCTTCTCTCTCTCTCTCTCTCTCCCTCCCTCTCTCTCTCTCTCTCCTCTCTCTCTCTCTCTCTCTCTCTCTCTCTCTCTGACTCTCTCTGACTCTCTCTCTCTCCCTCTCTCTCTCTCTCTCTGATTCCCCCTCCCCTCTCCTTCTCTCTCTCTCTCCCTCTCCCTCTCTCTTTCTCTCTATCTCTCATGACACCATGAGGCCAAGTACATGGAGATGTTTCCCTTCCTTCCCACAGAGGAAATGAACCCTGAAAGTGGGGAGGGAAATAATAGTAGCCAAGCTTAGCTCTTTCTTTGCAGAGTGGGGAACCATGGATGCAGAACACTGCATAAACTGTAAGACTTCATGTATTGATGAGTTTTTCTCAGTTGCTTTTTCCCTCCCCTCTTTCCTGGTCATTCTTTGTTACAACAAAGGTCTGGGAGGGAGGGCGGCACACAGATATTGGGGAATGACGTCAATCCAAGAGACAAAGATGTCAATAAACATTTAATTCTTTTTCCATAGTGGCGAAGGAGTCGAGGCAAGTGTTCCATACCAGTAGTCACAAAGGAGTAGCCCCGCTCGGTCAGGATCTTCATGAGGTAGTCGGTGAGATCACGGCCAGCCAGATCCAGACGCATGATGGCGTGGGGCAGAGCATAGCCCTCATAGATGGGCACATTGTGGGTGACACCATCTCCAGAGTCCAGCACGATGCCTGAGAAGACAGCCACAGAGAGGGGCATCATCATGGGGAGCTTAAGAAGGGAGTGGAGGCCCTTTCTCCTCCGATGGAATACTTTTAGCCCAGGCCCTTCACTGGTCAGAGCTTTGTTTTCCAGGTGGATCTTGAGGCCAGGCATCAAGCTTTTTACGCCTCGTGAACAACTCATCCTATGTTTCTTGACTTGAATTCCTTAAGGCTCTCTATCTGTCAGTGTGGACAGTTTATTCACTAATGCAGATTACTACCCCTCTACAGCTTGGTGGACTACCTTTCTGAATTGCTCTGGCCAAAAACTTCTGCTGCTGCTCTTTGAATGGTGCATCTAGAATTGGGATCCAGGGCTGGGGGGAGCCTCCAAGAGCTCAGCCTCTCCTCTAGGACACAATGGGCTATTGGACAGGTACACTATGGGAGATTCCCATGTGTAATTATAGCCAATATAATAAGAATTGTCCCTTCCTCCAAACTGGCTACTTGGTCCCTTTTGTTCACCTACCAGTTGTACGTCCAGAAGCGTAGAGAGACAGGACAGCTTGGATGGCCACATACATGGCTGGCACATTGAAAGTCTCAAACATAATCTGAAAAAAGTGAAAACTTCAGTAATGGTCATTTTCTTTTTCTTTTTAACCCTTACCTTCTGTCTTAGAATGAATACTTAATGTCCATTTCAAGGCAGAAGAGCAATAAGAACTAGACAATTGCGACTAAGTGACTTGCTCAGGGTCATACTGTTAGGAAGTGTCTGAGTCACATTTGAACTCAGGATCTTCCATCTCTAGGCCTGGCTCTATCTATCTACTGAGCCCCCTAGCTGCCCTTTATCATAGTCATTTTTTTTTCAAGTGACCATGAGTTATTTGATGAAGAAAAACAAAAAGAACCAATCTCCCTTCCCTGGGGATAAAATGAGATCTCCAGGAGGGGCAGAGGTGATTGTTTTATCTTTTCACATTATGTGAGGTCATTAATAAATGTTTCTTGAATTGAATTCAAGATGCATTTATTATAAATATTCCAGGCACTCTGCCAGGTCCTGGAGTGAATTGGTAGGGGTATTTTAACAATTCTTTCACTATCATCCTTAGTTTTCTGGCCAACCAAAGTGGGGAGGGGGTAGAGAACATGTTCCCTGCTCCCAGCTCCCTCCCAGCCTTGGAGAATACAGTGGTGTGGAACTGGAGTGAGTGCTCGAAAGACAAAGGCCAAGTATCTAGAATGTGTAAAATTTCAATCTGAGGCAGCAAACCACCCAGTGATGACTACCAAGCATCCACCCTCCTGTTCTGGGAACTGGACCTGCCTACCATGGTCAGGTGGGAGCCAGGGGTTGAGGGCCAGCTGACAGTCTGTGTCTAGCTGAGTTACCCTTGCTCCCCTGCCACAAATCCCAGTTCATAAGATCTATCACTCTCGCACAAAAGACTGAATGAAGGGTCCCAGGCTATCCTGTACCTGGGTCATTTTCTCTCGGTTGGCCTTGGGGTTCAGGGGTGCCTCAGTGAGCAGAGTAGGATGCTCTTCTGGGGCCACACGCAGCTCATTGTAGAAGGAATGGTGCCAAATCTGCCAGGAATCAGGAAAGAGAAAAAAAGAAATCAGGAGTGATTGTCAGCTGCACAACCTTAGGAGATCCTGATGGGGCCCCAGGGGGCAGGGAAGTGCCCCATCTAATCTTGGCATCACCATTGGGCTTTAAAACAGGCTGTCATGTAGTATGGCATAAAGTGAGTAGGTGGTAGAAGTATTGATCCCATTTTACAAGTGAGATTTTGTGCTTTGTTTTCCCCATTGGGTTCTAAGCTCTGTCTCCTGCTTCTTGTTACAAGGTAGCACCCTATGAATGGGGAGGAAGGCACATGTTGCCAGACACAGTCAACAGGTTGATTAATTTAGCTCAGTTTTACTACTTTGTTACTAGAGAGTGTACTATTAAAGAATGGAGTGGAATGAGTCATTGGGAGGTTAGAGCATCAACTCAACATTTAAGTAAATAAAAACAAGATTGGAAGCTCCAAGTGGGCAGGGGCTTTCTTCTTTGTGAACCCTCTAACACCTCCCAAGACCTCACACATAGTAGCACACCAATCATTTATTAAGCTTAAACGTTAATGATTATTTTATTATTATACTGTGCTAGATGCCATGGGTAAATTGACCAAAAAAAAATACATTTCCTTCCCTCTAAGAGCTAAATGTTCCCCTATTTTGGATGACCCTGTGATCTCCTGCTTGTGGTCATTCCCTCTGGAGAGGCAGATAGCAGCCCATCTGCTGCCTGCCATCCTGGGCCAGTCTGATCTATGCCTAAGGCTGAACAGAGCTGACACTTCATCAATGACCCTTAAGTGAAGACATGGAAGAGTGGATGCTAGAAAGGGGGGAGTCATGCTCTAGGAGGGGGATTTTCTTTGTGTTTAGTTATCTCTGTATGTGTTCTATCCCTCCCAAGAGAACCAAGTCCTTCAAAGCCTGTTTGACTTTTGTGTTGCACCCCAAGAACCCAGCCTCATTCTGGATTCCCATGAAATTTTACAAACACTCATTGAGTTGAGTTGAACAAGGTGGACTTCCCTTGAGAAATCTTTTCAAATGACTTTCACTGTCAGCTAAAGACTGGTCCAGTGGCAGGCCAGGAGCCAACCAGCCTAGAGACCAGAGCTAAAATAAACCTGCCCATTCACAATGGGCCGAGCCCTCAGTGGAGCTGCCAGTACCTTCTCCATGTCGTCCCAGTTGGTGATGATCCCATGCTCTATCGGATATTTCAAGGTCAAGATTCCTCTTTTGCTTTGCGCTTCATCCCCTACGTAGCTGTCCTTTTGGCCCATGCCCACCATCACCCCCTGAGAAGTACAAGGAAGGGAAAGTTATTCTTGGAAGACCTCTGGATGAAGTTTCATGCAACAACCCCTGGGTAAAGTCATTAGCCCTAAACACCTTTCCGGTTGTGTTCTACTAGGTCAATGAGATGCCTTTGAGAGCCTGGGGCATCTCAGTCTCACAACAAGGCATCAGTGAAAGGCAGTGGAACCTCTCTAAGGAAGGACATTTCAATCCCCAATTCCAAAGGGAACAGGGTCATCAGATGCCTCTGGACTCTTATGAGCTCCTGAAAAAGCTATGGGGCATGTGGAAATGGACGTGACTGAAAGGAGGAGGGCCAGAACAATTCCCCCTGGAACTCAGACGGCCCCTGATTAGCTACTGCCATCAAATACTGGGATGTGCTTCCAGCCCTGAGCATGGACGACACCAAGAGAGAGCATGCCCACGTCAGAGCCTCCAAATCTTGTTGGAGTGTGTGGCTGGGGCAGGAGGTTTTTGTGCTCAACATTAGTCCCAATCTTCAAGTCAACTCTTTGTCACTGTTATACAACCAGCTGCACTGACCACATTGGCCACCATGGCAGCCCCAGATAACAAAAATACTGCAAAGTCAGGGTTGGAAATCTAGAACTGGGGTGGGGAGGGACCATTAAGACCAGGTAATCCAAATCCTCAATTTTTCAAATGAATAAACCGAGATCCACGAGCAGGAAATTACTTTCCCAAGGCCAACATTGAAACGCAGGCCTTGAGTCTTATGTGTTATGTGGCATGACAGTGATCCTGGGTTCTTATTGACCCCAGGAATGTAATGTAATGATATAAAGAAAAGATATTAATCCCAATATATAAAAAATCTTTCTCTTAAATATAGATATTAGGGGGCAATGTTCTGATACCAAGATCTAGAACCATTCCATTGATCATGTCTCTAGCTAGGATCAGGAACTCTTTGTGAGGAGGGAGCAGAGGCCAAGCTTACCACTCAGATCAGTAGCTTCTGCTGAACCTGCAGGTACAGAAATACTACCAGCAACATCCTTACATGGGCTTACTCTGCTGAGGCCTCTATGGGGATCTCCATAGCACGGCCATATTTAGGGCTGCCCCAGGATGTCATAGTAGGAGTATTCATAGGAAAAGAGAATTCTCTGGAGGCTCAGGCCTAGTGCAGATGTGCTGCCTTCCTGCCCTAGGAGTCCCACCTGATCCCATCCTTTCCTCTCCAACCATTATTTCATTCATCATGCTCAGAGTTGCAATGGGCTGATCAGCTCCTCCCAGGAAAGGGCTGTCTTGCTTGTCTTCCTCAAATACCTGAGCCCTACTAGAGACAGAAATCTTGGCGACCTCCCCCAGTCCAGCCCTGAGCTGCCCCTGGACCATTCCCATGCCCTGGTTGTGCTGATTCACATTGCCTCTTGTGCCTGCTCCATTCATGAATGGTGTTGGTCCCCTGATGACTTCCTCAAACGTTTTGCTTTCTCTCTCTCTGTTTTCTCTCTCCCTCAAAACCAAAATGATGTTGCACGTGGCTATCTTTTGTCAATGCACAATAACATGACTGTTAAGTCAGCTCTTCAGGGTGAGGAAAGTGGGTTTCCATAGCTAGGAGAGGGCCAAGTAAATTGGAAGAATCTGTAAATGTTTTTGGTGGTGACTGTGATGCATGCAGTGTCAGAGAGTGAGGGAGGAGACGATAGGATGAAAAGCTCCAGTTAATCCCTGGCTAACATGCATCTGCTAGGCACTGACCTACCTCAAATGGGCTGGCTGCACTCGCCAGGTAATTTAGAAATAAACCCCCAAATCAGCTAGATTCCTGGAGGCAGAAGTTGGAAAGCGTCTGTGTGTCTCTGTGGGTTGCTGAACACGTCCACATTTCACAACTGGCCAACTAGCAGCCCATCTCATACCTGGACCAGAATCCCCTCTGAAACTCCCAGAATGACCATCCAGCTTGGAGCTCCCCAGGGGTGAAGAAGCCAACTCCCCCTGGTCAGACGTTTTCCCCAACACTAATCCCAATCCCCTCCTCTTCAATCCCTTGACCTTCCAGGCATTGTCCCAGTTTTCCCCTCTGGGGCCAAGAAGAGGTCAGATTGCTACTTTGGATCTATGGGAATGTTTGAAGCCCTTCACTCTCCCTGATAGGCAGAGAGGCCTTTACTCACTTGATGCCTGGGACGCCCTACGATGGAAGGGAAGACAGCTCTGGGGGCATCATCCCCAGCAAAGCCTGCCTTACAGAGCCCAGAGCCATTGTCGCACACCAGGGCAGTGCTGTCCTCCTCTTCACACATCTTCTACAGCTATTGTGTTCACACAGTCCTACATGGAGAGAGAAGAAACCCAGCCCATCTGTCAATGATCAGCCTCAGGGCAAGTCACGTGATGGGCACCAAGTGTCCTTTTCACTAGCCATACTGGAATGATGGACCAGACCTGGATGGGAGTAAGTCACAGGCGGATTGAGCAGACCCCAAATCAGCCTCAGGACCTACCTCACAGCTAGGAAGGACCTGAGAGGTCAACCACTTCAGTATTGGCCATCTAGCCTTTTTGGTGAGGCAACCCTCCACACGTGGAGAATCAACAAAGGGAACAAAAGTCTTGGGAGTCAGAAGTCCTGGCTGTGGCTCCCGGCTTGAAGATTTACTAGCTGTGTGAATTCAGAGATGAGTCACTGTGATTTCAGTTTCCTTACCTTAAAAATGGGGTTAAGGATGCTTCCCTTCAAGAGATGTAGTGGGGAAAGCACCTTGTAAACTTGAAAGCCCTCTAGGAAAGAGCCATTCACAACATTGTTTGTAGCCATGAAAAACACCTGGCCACAAGACCTGATTCGCTATTTCCCTCTTTTTTTTTCATTTAAAGAAATACTCCAACAAATAGCCAGGTGACTTTAGAATATGGGGAAAGAAAGAAAGAAAGAAAGAAAGAAAGAAAGAAAGAAAGAAAGAAAGAAAGAAAGAAAGAAAGAAAGAAAGAAAGAAAGAAAGAAAGAAAGAAAGAAAGAAAGAAAGAAAGAAAGAAAGAAAGAAAGAAAGAAAGAAAGAAAGAAAGAAAGAAAGAAAGAAAGAAAGAAAGAAAGAAAGAAAGAAAGAAAGAAAGAAAGAAAGAAAGAAAGAAAGAAAGAAAGAAAGAAAGAAAGAAAGAAAGAAAGGAAGAAAGGAAGGAAGGAAGGAGGTAGGGAGGAAGGAGGTAGGGAGGAAGGAAGGAAGGAAGGAGGTAGGGAGGAAGGAAGGAAGATAAAGTTTAGTGTTTGGAAACCAATACATGTATAAAAGGCAGAAAAACGTATTTTTTAAAAAGTAAAATCTCCTCTAAATTATTCCATTTCAGACCCTGATTTCTTAGTGTGTGAAGACTCTGTGTGCCAATGCAGATGAGCTCCTATTCTGAGTCCTGGAGACCTGCCTGAGGCATTGCAAGGTGATATGTCCTGCCCCAGATCACACAGCTAAGATGTGTGAGAAGCAGAATTTGAACCCAGGTTGTCCTGATTCAGCAGGCAGCTCTCTAACCATCATGCCACATTACCTTTCCATCTAAGTACTGAAGAAGTCATTTTAATGTTGTATCCTTCACCTTGACTAAACCAGGTCAATTTAGCAGCAAAAAAATTAAATTCATTTCAACCAACATGACGAAATGCCCACCAAGAGACATACAAAGTTGAGACCAGACATGGCCCTTGATCATCTCCAGTCAAGTAGGACATGTGTCAGGCACAAACAAAACATTCTATGTGATCCAACTGTGAGACTGGGCACTGGCTGGGAGGGAATCAGTTCTGGCTACCTGGAGTAGGTGGCATGGATATTGGACCCTGGAAGCTAAATAATGAGAAAACCAATGAACACCAGGATTCAGACTGTTCCAGGCACAAGAACAGCCCAAGCAACACCCTCTGAGGATGTATTTTCTTATCTGAGCATCTGCCGTTCATCCTTGCAGGACAGAGCAATTCCCTGTTAGAATGTAAGCCCAGTGTGAGTAAGGATGGTTTTGTTCATGGTCTCTGTTTCACCAGTAACTAGCAGGGGGCAGCTATGTGGCACCACAATGGATAGAGTGCCAGGTCAGGCTAAGAAGAGTTCAAATCCCACCTCAGATACTTCCTAGCTGTGTGACTCTGAGCAAGTCACTTCACCCTGTTTGCCTTGGTTTCCTCATCTGTAAAATGAGCTGGAGAAGCAAATGACAAACCACTCCAGGATCTTTTACAAGAAAACCCCAAACGGTGTTACAAAGAGCTGAAAATGACCAAATAACAACAGAGGTATTTAATCAATGCTTGTTTGTTTAATAAATGACTGATATTCTTCCCACTTCATTAAAATCCCAAGCTAATGGCAGGATAGCTCAATAAACTTTCAAGGAGCAGGAATAGAGTGGGGCCAATGACAGGGCCAGAATGGACCATGAAGTCCATCCTCCTCATTTTAAAGATAAAGAAAGCAAAGTTCAGAGAGGGGAAAGGATTTGTCTTTGGTGGTACAGCAAGTTAGTGGCGAGTCATGCCTAGGATCCAAAGCTCTTGACTTGCAGATCATTACCCCTCCCACAATACTGGACAGGAATAGAAAAGAGATACATGCAAAGGCTTGAAAACAGAAAAAAAAAAAGTCTTGCCACTAATACCATAGAATTCAGGTTTTGGCAGGTCATAGAATCCTAGCTGGAGAGCTGGAAGGGACCTCAGGGTCATCTAGTCCAGCAGAGGAGGAAATGGAGGAAGAGCTGGGTTTAAGTGACTTTAACTTCATAAAGATGGGATTTGAACCTAGGGTCTCTAATGCCAAAGTCAATGCTCTTTCTTTAAGCATTCTTCTCTTTAAGCAGGATGGGCTACCAGTGACTTGGTTAAAGTGACTTTTGGGAAGACCACTTTAATGTAAAAGTCACTCAGTTTGGGGAATGGGATAATGATGGGTTTCATAGATCCAAAAAGTGGTCCCAGAGGGAGCCAGAAGCCTGAAGCTTTAGGAGCACTTCCTTTCACAAGATAATTTTTTTTAAACCTTTACCTTCCATCTTGGAATCAATACTAGGTATTGGTTCCAAGGCAAAAGAGTAATAAGGGCTAACCATGAGGGTTAAGTGACTTGCCCAAGGTCACACACCTGGGAAGTGTCTGAGGCCAGATTTGAACCTAGGACCTTCCATCTCTAGGCCTAGATCTCAATCCACTGAGCTACCTAGCTGCCCCCACAAGATAATTAAAAAAAAATTCTTCTGGATCAGTCAGTTTAGGATCAGGGTTAAGTATAAGAAAGAAGGAAGAAGAAATGAGGAAGAGGAGAAGGAAGGTGGGAAAGAAAAGGATGGAAGGAAGGAAAAAAGGAAGGAAGGAAGGAAGGAAGGAAGGAAGGAAGGAAGGAAGGAAGGAAGGAAGGAAGGAAGGAAGGAAGGAAGGAAGGAAGGAAGGAAGGAATAAAGAAACAAAAATAAAAAGAGAGAAGGGGAGGAAAAAAGAAAGAAAAATAAGAAAAATGAAGACAAGGAGAAAAAAAAGATGAAGATAAAAAGAAACCAAACAAGCAGCAGGAGAGAGTGATCTTTCTAGTTTAATCTCTCAAAATTCTTCAGTACTTTGTGAGAATAAGTAAAAATTCTGCACATTCAGACAATATGTCCTCAGCATTCACTAGGTGCCAGCAGGCATTAGGCTGGAGGCTGGGGAAAACCTCCAGTATCACTACAGTCACTGCCTGTTTTATACATGCCCAGCCAGTGTAAGCTGGGGGGGGGGGGGGGGGGGGGAGGGGGCATTGTTGCATTGTTTCACTTCTGTCTTGCTGTACCCATCATTTAACACAGATCTAACATGTAGACTTATGGACTAAAGAAGATACTAGTAATAGTAACAGTTGACATTTATATAGATAACTCAGTTCATCTGTCTGGGACAAGCTCAGCACATATTATTACACCCATTTTACTGACCGGGAAACTGAAGACTGGCCAAGATGACAGTGGTAATAAATAGGCAGCAGACCCAAGGTCTGAAGCCACAGCAAAGGGGTTCTTGCCCCTGCAGGAGAATCAGCCCCCAGAGAAATAGACTTGGACACATTTCCCTTTGAGAATATCCTTTTTAGGAAAAGCACTGGGTTTCCAAAATACCCTCAAGAACCTCCGGGCTCCTTTAATGCTTTGTTGCCCTTCCCCATCAAACTCCCCTCCACAACGCTGCCCGCTCCTCCGTGCCCCACTTCCTGGCTCACCCAGGACTACACTGGTAAATGTTTAACAATCAACTGTCACCCCCAAGAGGATGCCCCACTTTTTAGTTGCACCTTCATTATTAGTATTTTCCCTGCCACTTTCCTAGGTCTAGACAGCCCTACACCACACCCTAATCAAGTGCTGATTTGCCAGCATCCCAGGCTTGACTGGACACCGGCTCCCTCCCTCACTGGCCCCAGCCCTGCCCCACTTCCTGGCTAGATCTGATCCGCAGAGGAAGAGAACAGAGGGAAGATCCTGGGCTCCCGGATTCAGGTAAAAGGCCCATTAGCATCTTCTGGCCCAACCCCATCATTGTTCAGATAAGGAAACTGAGGTACCCAGGTGTGTGGTGCGGATTTTCCCAGCGTCACAAAAGCCCAGAGTGGCTCAGGATTCAAAGGCTACACACACAGACACGGCAGACTCACACTAACCCTCACACACACACACAGGACGGGGAACTCCAAATGAAAATACTTTGTGGAATTGTGAGAGCCAAGGCTCATCCCCAAACACTGCAGTCGCCTCCTTGTATTTCCCCCTTTTAAACATGTGTTGTTGCCAGGCATGCCTGGGGGGGGGGGAGGGCTCTCTCCCCAAGGAAAGGTCTATTCTAGAGCAAAAGGCATGGATTAAACCTTTTAGAATCTTTATGGAAATGAGAACGCCTCCATTTCCGTGCCTCTTTACGACTTACAAAACACTTCCCTGATCATTACAAAGCACTTCCCTGATCAGTCCAGTCTGTTTGGGAGTGGATACATTTTACAGATGAGGAAACTGAGGTTCAGAGAGGTCAAGAGATTTAAACCTGGTCACACAGCTAGCAAGTACCAGCCCCTCCCTCTGCCCTTCTTCCCTCCCCAAGCCCTGCCCGGGATGTCAGAGCAGAGCTCCAAGGAAGGGCCCTCCGGGTCAGGTTGCTGCAGGGTCTATGTGCTGTCCAGCCACCCCAGAGAATTCAGGAAAGGCCAACCTCACAAACAACATTCAGGGAGTTTTATTGGCGAGGCAGCTGGGGAATGAATGGCTCCTTGAAATGGGCTGGACTAGGATCGCAGGGCAGAATGGCAGGTTCGCGCCCGGTCTCCGAGCCTTAGCCACTGTGTGATGGGGAAGAGCCCCCGCTTCCTCGGCTACAAGATAGGACTGCTGATCTGGGTTCCCCGGGGTCCTCCCGAGGCTCTCCCGAGCTCTGGTCGCTGTCCAGTAAAAAAGGGGAGGGGCGAGGGGCGCCTCCAGCCAGGCGTTCACTGAGCGGGGCAGGGCTGGAGCTAACCTGAATGAGCGGGGGCGGGGGCGGGTTTGGGCCCAGCCACTTCCTAATTAGGCAATCCGCGCTGAAATCTCGGCTTTTGGAACCAAGTTCCAGGGCAGGGGGTGGAGGGGTGGGGTTACTCCAACCAACTGGAGCTCAGCCTGTGCCAGAAAGCCCAAGGGGAGGGGGGGAGGGGGGATGCAGAGGAGGAGGGGAGAGGGGTGGGGTGGGGAGGGGGCAGGCTGGGGAGGAGGGGAGGGAATGCTGCATGAAGCCCCAGGCTTGCCAGGCTCCAAAAGCAAACCATATTTAGGCATGAAGTGGGAAAAGGGAGAAAGAAATCAACTCATGAAAAAGGCCAAGGTCTGACTTGCTGCTCAGGACTGCCCTGCCCTGTCCTGGGCCAGTCTAGCCACCCATCAGGAGTCCCAATGTCTAGGAGCAGGAGCCCAACCAGGCCCCCTGCAGGAGTGAGCCACCACTCTTCCCAGGAAGCACCCAAAGGAGCATCACAGGATGGGCACAGGAGCCTCAGGGGAGAGCTATCCAGCCCCTTTGTTTGACAGGTGAGCCCTGCCATTTATGGACCAGGGCTGGAACCCTGGATTCCACATCCATTGGCCGCCTCCCTTCTTGTACAGTGTCTAACCTCATCCACAACACTTAGCGTTTGAGTCGTTTATAGCTGTGGGGGACATCAGAGACCAGGAGAGCTGGTCCCCTTATTTTACAACTGGAGAGACTGAGGCTCAGCCAGGGCAGGTGGCTTGCCCAAGACTGAACAGCCAGAGGCAGGGCTGGGACTTGGGGCTTTGGATAGGAGCTCAGGACCCAGGGCTTCCGATTCTCCAGATTCGAGGCTAGAGACTCCAGGGGTCTCCTACCATCTGACAGGCATGCAGGGCTTGCAAACCACTCCACATAGTTATGAGAAGGATTTGCCCCATTTTACAGATGAGCTCAGAGAGGTCCCACCACCAGAAGCCAAGCCTGGCTGAATGTTCGCCATCCACCTCCTAGGAACTCGCAGTCATTCCTGAGGGCTTAAAAGCTTTCCAGCCACCTCGTTCTCATCATCTCATGGGAGCCCCTGGCAGCCTGGTAGGGTTGGGTACCACGACAACTAGGATTCCCATTGGGCAGAGAGGACGGGAGGGTCCTCGAGGCTCTGTGACTTCCTTGCTCAGCCACACAGTTAGGAAGTGCCCTGGTGGGATCTGAACACAAGCCCAGCACTCTAACCACTGGCTCCCTGGCACTCCCTTATGGAGAGATGCCAGCCTAGTAGAGGATAGATCCCGGGACCTCTACCAGACAGCAGGGACAGAGACGAGCCCTTCATGTCCAGAAGCCGGGGGAAGGCCAGCCCCAACGCCAGATTGGTGGAAGCTTCTCTGCTCAATGTAAGCCTCAGCCTGACTGAAACCCAGTGGAGGGGGCGGGAGCCTTCCCTGAAACCTCAGCCAGCCTCCACACAGCTGGCTGCATTCTCTGCTCTCTGCTGGCAGCCGCTCTGGAGATGTACAGCTGCCGTGCATGGCCCAGCCCCACCTTCCTTGCCCCCAGACCATCCTGGCCAAAGTCCCCAAGTCTCCAGGACTCACTCCCCCCACACTCATTTTCCCAGTGAAACTCCATGCAGACACCCAGCATGTGAATGCTCTCCCCCACCCATCCCTGCCCCTGCCCCGGCCCCAGCCCCGGCCCCTGGCCTCCAGGGGTCCCCGAGTCCCCCTCCCGGGCCGATGGCACTTACCGGGACCGAGCTTGGCTGCTGGGCTTGGCTGCTCCTCGGGAAGGGTGTTTGTCCTGGAAAGCTGAAGGCGCTTAGGTTATATAGTCCCTTGGCCTGCTCTCCTCCCACTGGCTTCCCAAACAAGGAACAGAGACAGGCTTGAGCCTCATCTCTCCGGCTAACACAGCCATATAGGGACCTCAGAACTCAAACCTCTCATCTGGGTGGCCCAGGGCCCGGGTCTCTGCTTCTGCATTCCGCTGCCATGGGAGCACAGCTGGGCTGGCAGGCAGCAGCATCCACCAAGCCTGGGGAGACACTCCCAGAGCGGGGTCAGAGCAGGGAAAGGGGGCGTCCCATAGGGTAAACAGGCCACAGAGAGGTCCAGGACTCAGCATGCCAAGCTTCCCCCTGAAATCTGGGGGGCTTCAACTGGCAGATGGGGCTAAGATGGGGGGGGGGGCTCCAGCTATAATAGTAGCCAGCCTTCTCAGAGTGCTTCATCTCATTTGATCCTCAGATGGCCATTGTGAGGCAGGTGCTAGTATCATCCTCGTTTTACAGATGAGGAAACTGAGGCCCCGAGAGCTTATACACCTTGCCCGGGTCACCCAGCTCCACAGTGGCTGAGGGAACATTTGAATTGAGGTCTTCCTGACTGGTAACGCCAGTGTTCTGCCATTGCACTACCTGGCTGCCTGCTTCAAAGGTGACAGTGGCTCATGAGGGCAGCAGATTGTTGTTGCTCTTCTTTCTCTTGGGCAAAGGGAGATTTCTCATGACTTGGCCTGGTCAATGGCTCTTTTTACAGAGAAGTCCCCTTCCACTGGCCTCATTTGTATTCCCTTGTCACATGGTTTGAGCCTGCTCTGCTTTGGGATTTCTGATTTGCAAGCTGAGTGTGGATGGAGGTGGGCATCTTTCACCGAATCCTAGTGGAGGCAAAGGCATTCCCTGTTCAATTTACTTGGAGAGAGCGTCTAAGGAGGATGTCAGGAAAGGCCCATTGGGCCACCCAAGAGCAGTGGGGCTGAACTGCCCCCACGAGCTCACATATTAAGCAGTACTCGCCGAGCCATCGATGTGATTGGAGGCTCTCGGCACCATATGCATTCATGCATAGAAGCAGACGCTACTGCGCATTTTTATGACAGTGACACTGCACAGACATGCCAAGAAGCTATTTGGCCCCCTCGTGGAAAAGCCACAGCCGGGTGTCATGCACCACACTGGCTTCCCACTAGACTTGGCATTCAAAGCTACTTCACACAGGACATTGGCCCATGATTGAGGCTGGAAATGTTGAAGGAAGGATGGCGACAGAAGCCATCCGGATTCCTCCACAGCAGCTGTCCCATGCACGTGCGTGTCTGACACAGCAGAGTTGAAGAATTCTTCAGGAACCAGGGTACGAGATGTCAAGAATGAGAAGGAAGCTTGAACTGCAAAATTTCAAAGGAAAATTGTACCAAACTACCAATATATAAAGCTAGCACCAAATAAAACCCCACAAAAATAAAAAACCTAAACAACAAACCGAGTCACCAAAAATTCAGATCGCTCTTCTCTAAAGATGTGGGCAATAACTTTCTGATTTGTGTGGGGATTACCACATCCTTGAGGGTTTCAGTTCAACTAAGCAATAAGCTAAAAAAGCCCATTTTTTTCTTCTTACCAAAAAGCCAACAAGTTCATTTTGCACAAATAATTGTGCATTGCATGATCTGGAATTAGACTGTAAATTCCTTGATGGCAGGGACTATCTTTTGTCTCTTTTTGTATCCCTTAGCACTTAGCACAATGCCTGGCAAATAGTAGGCACTTAACCCAGGTTTATTTATTGATTGATTGAAAAGACAAAATCATAAAGAACTGATCTTAGAGCCAGGAAGACTTGATACTAGTCCAGCCCCTACCACATACTGGCTATGAGACCCTGGGCAAGACAGATAAGCTCTGGGCCACTGTCTAAGCCTCTACATCACAGAGATGGTGTCAACCTGCATTGACAAAAGGAATTTACTCACCTGGGAGTTCCTAATACACAGCTCCAATCCTTGCCTTTACATGAATGGATAGATGCTGTTCATCCCTTTGCCACTCATTTGTGTGCTCTTCCAATTGCTTGTCTTTTAGGTTGTTGAGAGAAATATTATTTTTGCATTCTATGATGGTATTCTTTACATTTCAAGGGGAAAAGGAACAAATATTTATTAAGTACTTACTATGTACCAGGCTCTGTGCAAAACACTTTACAGATATTATCTCATTCAATCAATAATAATAATAATAATAACAAAATAATAGTTAACATTTATATATATATAGCACCTACTATGTGCCAGATTCTTTGTGAAGTGCTTTACAATTACAATGTGCCCTCCACATGGAGACCTTCCCAATCACAGTTTCAATATATCATGGGTGGGCATAAGAAATTAAATGGAAATATGGAGAGAATTTTGTGGGAGCCACAGATGACATGTGAAAGCCAGCGGACAACACAGGAAAAGTTTAGAAACTCAGAAAAGCATAAAAGTCTATGCCCAAAAGTTTATCCCAAATTTTACAAAAAGGGACTGCAAACACTCCATAAAAGAAAAAAGGGGGGGAATAGACTTCTCTGGTACAAAGGGACGGCCAAAATTCTTATGTAGATTTTCCAAATGGAGGGGGTCCTGTGCCCCTAACTCTCAAGATATGAAGGGATACCTGTATTAGTCCATTTGATTCTCACAACAGTCAATTAGAGTCCACATTTTACAGATGAGGAAACTGAGGCAAACAGCAATTAAGAGACCTTGCTTGGAGTTACACAGTTAAAGCTAGTGTCTGAGGCGAGATTTGAACTCATGTCATCCTAACTCTTGGCCATCACTATGGCTCCTATTTGTCCCTTTGAGCAATGTTGAATTGGTAAAAAATCTTTCCTTTAGCAGAGTAGGTGGTGATCACTCTAACTTTAATAGAATTCTTCATAAGTTTCAGTGCTCTCACAATGCTACCTAAATTCATTTACTTACTTAGTGCCACACCAATCAAACTGCCAAAGAGTTGAGGAAAAATGATAATAATACTCATCTGGAAAAACAAAAGTCAAGAAAATAAAGGGAATGAATGCAAAACAAAAATGAAGGAAAGTAACTTAGTAATACCGTATTTCAAACTATGTTACAAAGTAGTCATTATTAAAACAATCTGGTACCAGATAAGCATTAGAAGAGATTAGGTTACAATTCACAGCAGTAAATGGCCACACTGATCAAGTGTTTGATAAACCCAGAGCCAAGCTTTTAGAGCAAGAATTCACCATTTGCCTAAAGTTGCTTAGAAAATTGGAGAGCTGTTGGGCAGAAACTAGGCTGTAGTCGAGGAATACCTCCTCTTTTCTTTATTTATATTTGCTTAAGATAAAGTTGTGGACTTGCTTGTCTTTGCTTCAGACAAAGATGAGGATTGACCTTCACCCATCCTGGGACCAAGGATGGAACAGTAAACATGAAGGCTGCGGGATAACATTTATGAGAGGCAAATTGCGATTAGGTGGGCGCCTATCCCCTTGTCTGCCCCTCTTCCCCTTGTTTGTATTTGTAATAAACGAAGAATGTAGGTTAACCTTTGAACACCTACCTATCCCTGGACCTAGGTTAGGGTTTCTGGAATGAAGAATCATAAATTCCTGTGGGTTTTGTCTAAGTAGTCTTTGCCTATAAAAGTTCTGTGTGAAGCAAATAAAATTGGCACTATTTCTCTCTTTTCATATAGTGTCCATTTCTTCTTTTGTTACTCTTCATTTTTCGTTACCCCAAACAGGATGTCACAGGACTGGCCGACCCTGTGGATGAGTCTTGTAAGCCTTAGAGTCTTACACTAGGCGTAGACAAACATCTTACAACTTACACCGAATGAGTTCAAAATGGACAAAAGATCTAGGCATAAAGGATGACATCACAAAGTCAGTTAGGGTAGTTTGGGAAATGGTACCTGTCAGATTTACAGATAAGAGTTTATATTCAAATAAGAGTTAGAGAGGATGATAGAAAGTAAAAGGGGTAATTTTGATGACATGAAATTAAAATGTATTTGCACAAACAAAACCAATACAGCTGAAGTTAAAAGGAATACAGGAAGTTGTGGGGAGGAAAGAAATGTACAGCAAATTTCTCTGCTGAAGACTTCATTTTTCAAATATATAGAGAACGTTTCAAATTTATAAAAATAAGAACCATCTCCATTTAATAAATGATTAGAGGATATTGAATAGACAATTTTCAGAAGAAATCAGAACTATCAATAGTCACATGAAAAAATGCTCTGAATCACTGTTGATTAGAGAAATGCAAATTAAAATGACTCTGAGGTACCACCTCACACCTATCAGATTGGCTAATATGACAGAAAAGGAAAATGGCAAATGCCAGAGAGGATGTAGGCACATAGGGACACTGATGCACTGTTGGTGGTGTTGTAAACTAGTTCAACCATTCTGGAGAGCAATTTGGGATGATGTTCAAAAGTCTATAAAATTGTGCATATCCTTTGATCCAACCATATCATTACTAGGTCTATATCCCAAAGACATCAAAGAAAAGAGAAAAAGGGCCCATATGTACAAACACCTTTATAGCAGCTCTTTTTGTGGTGGCAAAGAATTGGATATTGCATGGGTGTCCATCAACTGGGGAATGACTGAACAAATTGTGGTACATGATTGTGATGTGATTCTATTGTGCAATAAGAAATGACAAACAGGATGACCTGGAAAGACTTACATGAACTGATGCAAAGTGAAGTGAGCAGAACCAGGAGAACATTGTTCACAGAAACAATATTGCATGATGATCAACTATGAATGACAGCCATTTTCAGCAATACAATGATCTAAGACAATTACAAAGGACCAAATACTAAAAGGACACTATGCATCTCCAGAGAGATCTAATGAATTCTAAGTACAGCTTGAAACATATTTTTCTCAACTTTCTTTATATTTCTCACTTGTTCTTACTTTATTTTAACAGTTGTAAAGATTAAAATTTATGGAATATGGGGAGACTGCGGTATGAGGTAGAAATTAGTTCTCTCTGCAAGGAGTATTATATTTTTTAGAGGTTTATTAAAGGCTAAAGATTAAAGAATATACAAGTAAGAAACATGTGCCTAGGCCAGAGGCCTAGACAAAATAACCTCACATCACGCAAGAGACTCGCCTGCTCCAAACGGAAGTCCAAAAGAGCCGAGAGCCCCTCAAAAGCCTTTGAATCAGTTTAAATCCCTTCTCGATCTTGGCCCAGGTAAGATTACAAGGCATTCTAGGGAAGTGGAGCAAAGGCTCATGGGGATTGTAGTCCTGTATTCGAGTCTATTTTTTACACAGCATGGCTAATATGGAAATAGGGCAACTAGGTAGTACAGTGGAAAGAGTCCTGGGTCTGAAATCAAGAAAACTCATCTTCCTGAGTTTAAGTCTGGTCTCAATACTGTATATTTTTTCCAAGACAGAAGAGTGGTAAGGCAATGTGGGTTAAGTAACTGGCCCAGGATCACACAGTTAGGAAGTATCTGAGGCCAGATTTGAATCCAGGACCTCCCATCTGGAGGAAATCTGGTCTCAGGCTTTAACTAGCAATGTGACCTTGGGAAAGTCACTTAACACTGTCTCAGTTTATTCATTTATAAAATGAGCTGGAGAAGGAATAGCAAACCAGTCTAGCATCTTTGCCAAGAAAACCTCAAGGGAGTGAGGAACGAGTCAGACTTAACAGAAATGGATGAACAACAACACGGAAATACATGACTACACATGAATAATTGATGTCATATTGCTTGCTTTCTCAGTGGGTGGGGGAGAGGTGAGAAGGAGGGGCATGATTTAGAAATAGCCAGCAAGTGATGAGGTGGCCTGGTTCCAGGTTCCTGGGCCCCAAAGGCAGAGGAGAATGATGATCCAGGTTTAGTGGAGTTAGCCCATATTGGTAACAGCTGGAAAGAGCTTGACCACTTTAGTCCTATGTCAAAAATATCAGCTTTTTTTAACTGGCCAGTAGTTTGACACAAGCCACCTAGCTCAAAGCTCAAAGCATGTAACAGAATTCAGAATTGGATTTCTTCCCATTCTCTTAAAAAAACAACCCAGCATATCCCTTCCTTGTCTAATTATAGCTTTCTTTGGTCGCCATATAGGGCGCATCTCCTCTAAAAGATCCCTGTCTTAAATTCTGCCCATTTGGGCCTGGACTGGCCATACTAATAAGGACAAAGATTGGGGGGGGGGCACAACTTAGAAAACTCAATCCTGTCCTCCAGTCTCAGTTCTATAATCATGGAAGAAAAGGGACCAGAGTCCCATGTCACCCAAGGGCTCTCTTACACCCCAGCACCCAGTCATCTGAATGAGAAATGGGCATCACCATCAGCCAGAAACATTAAAGCTGAGACAGCGGGTATTGAGAGCTGGTAGCAAGTAGCCAAATGCCCAGTGGCAGAATCTAGGAGCTGGATGGAAGAGGCAGCAATGTCCCCTTACCGTTTTCCCTGTTGCCTTCCATAGGGGTCTGAATAATGGTAGGGGGGTGTAGGGACAAAGGTCCCTGAATGCAGCTCGTTCTTTCTCTGTGGGTGCTGATGGACTGAGTTCAAGGCATTGCTGCTTACTCTGGGCCTTAAGTCTTCCCTCCCATTTCAGTGTTTTCTGTAGGCAGAACCATAGAGCAGGGAGTGAGAAAACTTGACCAATATTATCTCTAAAGGAGAACTACTTTGTAGTGGGCTTGGTTAGGGGAACTGGGATGGGATTAGTATCCTTAATGACATTGGGGCAGGTAGGAGATTCCTCCTTCCTTCATATCCCTTCCCTAGCCTCAACATGGCAACCCATCACCTTCTACAACTCTCCAAATAGCTTGTATAGACCTAGTTTTTGCCATGTTGTCTCTCACATTAGACTGTGAGTTTCTTGAGGGCAAGAACTGTGATTATATCCCCAGGGCTTAGCACAAAGCCTGGCATATGGCTGGTGTTTGGCAAACATTCATTGGTTGGTCTTCTGGTTGATTGAGAAAGCAGGAAAGAGTATACCATGTGATAGAATAGCATGAAGATGGCCAGAGAGCAGCTTGCTGAGCTTGGGTTAAGCTTGCCATGGCAAACTAACTGGTCAGAAGCTCAGAGTCCCAGGGAGAGACTTGAGGAAGGGAACTGGAGCACCACTTTGGAGTGAAGCATCATGGCATGACTGAAGATGGCCAGAGGGCTAGAGGAATCAACAAAAGCCCTATCCTATAAGGGACCTAGAGGCAGAAGGAATGTCAGAGACCCATTTGGCTGGTTTTTGTTGGAGAACATTAAAGCAGACCCCATTCTTATAAGGTCTGTTTTAATAAGTTATATTTTGATCCTCTCTGAAAGATCTGCCTTAATAAATTCCACTGTGTTCCCTCTCTAAAGGGCCTGCTTTAATAAATTATGCTACGATCCCACCTCTCTGAAGGGTCTGCTTTAAGTTTCTCTGTATTCCTCTCTCTCAAAAGAGTCTGCTTTAATATTACTCCATACTTTCCCCTCTCTGAAGGATTTGCTTTAATAACTCACTCTGTTCCTCCCTCTCTGAATTCTCTTCCCCCTCTTCATTGTTGAAGACAGAAAGACAGAAGACAGAAAGTTGCCTCCTAGGTCTGAGAGAGTGACAGGTATGAAGTCTCTGACCGGGTGCTTTCCTCTCAGCATCACAGGTCAACTTGAATTTTCTTGGGAATATCTTTGTTGGGAGAAGGAATATAGACAAAGTCAAATCATATGCAAGTCTACAATAGAGACTTTTCCCCAGTTTGTTATGGCCCATGTAGAATTTCCCCAAACTAAGAGTTTCATTTTCTAGCTGTAACCAGCTGTTGGCCAGTATCAAGTTCCTAAATTGGTCGGAAAATGCATATGTCCAGCTGGGTACATATCCATGTGTACACACAGACAGCTTTGAGAAATTGTCACCCACAAAAGATGAGAAAATTCAGGAGACGGGAAGAACTGAGAAGGAAACAGCAGAATGGAAAGTGAAGTTCAGGAACTGGAGGGCCTCGACATCTCAAGACAACACAAGCCCCAACAGCCCAGTACAATGGAATTCAGTATAATTCAATGCAATGCAAAATTCACCACAATCGGATCCTTCAATTTTTCAGAGACCCCATGATCTCACTGATATGGTTACTCCCTACAATAATGACTATCCCAACCTGTCTACACCTTCTCAGCCTGAGCTAGTTTTGTCCATTCCCTTTCATAACAAAAACATAGGGACCTCACCCATCACGCTGGAGGTTTCCTCTAGCTCTTGTCAATTGATAAGCACTACTATGTGTCAGGAACTGTGCTAGGTGCTGAGAATGCAAGGAAAGGGCTTTTGCTAGTCCCTGCCCTAAAGGAGCTTACATTCAAATTGGGGAGGCAAGATAGATAGATAGACAGACAGACAGATGTATACATACATAGATGGAAGGTGAGGGGTAGGAAGAGAGGGATGGATAGATGGATGGATGAATGGATAGATGGATAGATAGATAGATAGATAGATAGATAGATAGATAGATAGATAGATGGATGGATGGATACATACATAGAAGAAAGGTGAGGGGTAGGGAGAGAGAGGGATGGATGGATGGATAGATATGTAGATAGACAGACAGACAGATATATATATATATATATAGATAGATAGACAGACAGACAGATGTATACATACATAGATGGAAGGTGAGGGGTAGGAAGAGAGGGATGGATAGATGGATGGACGAGTGGATAGATGGATGGATAGATAGATAGATAGATAGATAGATAGATAGATAGATGGATGGATGGATACATACATAGAAGAAAGGTGAGGGGTAGGGAGAGAGAGGGATGGATGGATGGATAGATATGTAGATAGACAGATAGATAGATAGATAGATACATACATACATACATACATACATACATACATACATAGATGGCAAGTGAGGAGTAGGGAGAGAGGGATGGATAGATGGATAGATAAATGGATAGATGGATAGACAGTCAGATAGCAAAACAGACATAGATAGACAGACAGACAGATGGATACATACATATATAGATGGAGGGAGAGGGGGAGGGAGGGAGGGATGGATAGATGGATATATGGACACATAGCTAGACAGATAGATACATGGATTCATAGATAGATAAGAATATACAAGATAAATGAAGAATAGATGGAAGGTCACTTAGAGAGGGAAAGACATATCTTCACATCAAAAAGACAACAATGGAACTCATTCATGGAGCAATCCATTGATTGTGACTCTGTTCCTCTCACATGACTTGGTCAATCTCCTTTTTCAGTCCTGCATCTCTCTAATGATTTCATCTTCCTTATCACTTCTCTTGCTCAGTTCTTGCTTGAAAATCTCTTGCAATGTACTTACTATCTATTCTTCCATCGATCTTTGTGGGACCTTTAAATTGAACCTTTTGGAGTCTTTGGAAGGAATTCTGCAAATCCCAGCCACATGGCATTGCTGAAAGATGTCGCTGCACTAAAGATGGTGGAGGGAGATGTGTGGCATCATTAAAAGTTCCTCACAATTCTCTAATCTACTCTGCTCCACCTCAGTTCTGGGCCCTGCCCACTTGGGTATCCACCCAAGATATTTGATAGGTCTGGGCTATCCATGCAAATGGCCTACTAGACAAAAAGCACTCTTCATCCACTGGGTCTTTCCTGTGTGGATAATTAACTAAGTACAACCCAGGTGCTCCTGCAGTAGAATTTGAATACAGATGGTTCTGTCTCCCAAGGCCTCTGCCTGGGAAATAACAAGGATTCCTCCTGCTCCTCCTTCTCCCTTCAGCACTAATCCATTCTGGTGCAAAAGAGTAGATTGACTTCATTGGCTTCAGGAGAAGACTTAGAGTCAATTGGTACCCCTGGTGAGAAGACACAAGGGATGCCAAGGATAGGACAGGGATAACTAGAAGCTTCTTCTCTGATGCCCCCATTGGTATTAAGTGGGAATCCTAGAGGAAGCAAGGCCCCTGGAATAGCGGGTTTTAAGTAAGAAGGTCTGGATTCAGATATTGACTCTACCACTCACCTGTTCTTTGATCTTGGATAAGCCACTTCTCTTATGCCTCAGGTTCCTCATCCACAAAATGGAGTGGTTGGATTACATCACCCATAAGGTCCTTCTTCATCTTAAATCTAAATAGCAGATTATAGCCTAAAGGCTGGTTCTATGGGCAGCTCTGTGGCATAGTGGATAGTCAGGAAGACCTGAGTTCAAGTTGTAAAAATTAAATAATAATCTCTAATAATAAAAGTATTATATTTTACAGAGGTTTATTAAAGATCATTAGAAATCAAGGAATAAAGAGGGAAATTTAGCCTTAGATATTTCCTAGCTGTGTGACCCTGAACAAGTCACTAAATCCTGTTTGCCTCAGTTTCCTCCCCTGTCAAATGAGCTGGAGAAGGAATAACAAACCACTCCAGTATCTTTGCCAAGAAAATCCAAAGGGGGTCACAAAGAGTTGGACATGACTAAAGTGGCTGAACAACAAGTCTTATAGACTTAAAACAAGCCATTCTACTGCTCTGGCCCTGTTTCCCCCTCTGCACCATGAGCAGTTTGGTCCAAGGATCTCTTCCAGTTCTAGCATTCCATGTCTCTGCAGAGACTTAGGCAGGTAGTTTTTCTTCGAAAGTTTTTGCTTTAACAAGTGACACTAACCAGGGAGAATGTGAGTTTCACAAGCTGAAAGGAAATAAATGGCTCTCCAGCCCATTAATAGCCTCATTGTCTGGCTAGAGATTTATGGTTTGTTGGCTCCATCCAAGACTCTCCAGTGGGTGAAGGAAAGCAGTTAACTGAATGAGCCGCGTTTGTGTATTGGGGAGTGTGCAGGAGAGCAGCCAGTTATCCACTCAGGCTATAAGCCAAGGGTTCTGTATCCACACAGTCAGACAATTAGTAGGGCAGGAGCCCTTGACGGCTGTTCCAGAGCTCCATAATGTGTAGGCAAGCTTCCGAGCCTTCGCAGCAAAGAAGGAAGCCCTGGAAGGAGGCTCTCCCTTGGCCAAGCACTAGGCAGAAGCCAAGCCATTTACCACTGAGTTATGTTCCATTCAAGAGCATTCATTATTCTTTTATGTGACTCTCCAGCCCTTCAACAGGAAGCCCTCTGAGGGCCAAAAAACCACCAGAAAATAGCTAGCCTGGGGGCAGCTGGGTAGCTCAGTGGATTGAGAGCCAGAGCTAGAGATGGGAGGTCCTAGGTTCAAATCTGGCCTCAGCCACTTCCTAGCTGGGTGACCCTGGGCAAGTCACTTGACCCCCATTGCCTAGCCCTTACCACTCTTCTTCCTTGGAGCCAATACACAGTATTGACTCCAAGACGGAAGGTAAGGGTTTAAAAAAAAAAAGAAAAGAAAATAGCTAGCCTACTGTGAAGGTGAGGGGTAAAATAACAGCTTGGGCAGCTAGGTGACTCAGTAGAGAGAGCGTAGGACCCAGAGTGAGGAAGACTTGAGTTCAATTTCAGCCTCAGATCCTTACTGGCTGTGTTACCCTGGGCAAGTCACTTCATCCTGTTTGCCTCATTTTCCTTATCTGTAAAATGAGCTGGAGAAGGAAATGGCAAATGACTCCAGTATCTCTGCCAAGGAAACCTCAAGAAGTGGGTCAAGAGGAGTCAGGCATGACTGAAACAACTAAGCAACAAGGGATGAGTTAGCATTACATAGGGCTTTAGAATGGACAGAACAATTACAGAAATTATCTCATTTGATCTTACAGCAACCCTAGGAGAGAGATGGGATTATTATCCTATTTTAGAGAGGCGGAGACTGATCACACAGCTAGTAAATGTCTGGGGCAGGCTTTAAACTCGATCCAAGGAGAGAAGTTCAATCTGGGTCACCATCTCATAATTTCCCATTTTAATTGTAAAGATATGATTCTGCCGAACTTCCAGGGGCCACATTAACAGGATATAGATGGTACAGTGGATAGAGTGTTGGACTTGGAGTCTGAAAGACCTGAGTTCAGATCCCACCTCAGACACATACCAACTGTGTGACCCTGGGTAAGTCACTTCACTTTGTTTGCTGTGGTTGTCTCATTTGTCCAACTCCTCACATTACAAGGCAAGAGGCCTTAGCTTGCCTAAGATCACACAGATAGTGAGTGAGAGACCATAGAACCCATTGGAAGATTAAGGATTTGGAGTTCAGAGAATTTGGATTCAAAACTTTGCTGAGCCACTCATTATCTCTGATCTTTGGAAAGGAAAGGGAAGGAACAAGTCATTATTGTACTATGTGCCAGACACAGACCTAAACACTTTGAAAATATTGTCATACTTTAATCCTCAATACAGCACAATTATTAGCTCCATTTTACAGTTGAGGAAACTGAGGCAGAGCAGTTAAGTGATTTTCCTGTAGTCACATGATTAGTGAATATTTGAACCTGGATTTAAACTTGGTTTTCCTGTGTTCTAACCACTATGCAACCTACACATATTTAGCCCTCTCCAGGTTTTAGTTTTTTTCCAGTTGTACCATGAGGGGTCCTCCAGGATTGATTTCACCTCAAAATCAGATTCCTGGTCCCACCTGAGTCCTTTGATTTCAGTCATGGCAGCATTCCCACTTCTGCATAACCCCTCTGGGGCTGATCCTAGTTCTAGGCAGAGAAGGCAGACAAAGTCAGGCCCACCAATTGGATTTTCTGTATAACCCTCACCTTTCATTTTTGAATCACTACTGTGTATTGGGTCCAAGGCAGAAGAGTGGTGAGGGCTAGGCAATGGGGGTGAAGTGACTTGCCCAGGGTCACACAGCTGGGAAGTGTCTGAGGCCAGATTTGAACCTAGGACCTCCTGTCTCTAGGCCTGGCTCTCCATCCACTGAATCACTTAGCTGCACCCAAATTGGATTTTTGCCCCAATAGTCTTTTGCTTATTTCCACTAAGAGAACTGAGTAAGTAAACAAGCAAAAAAGGATTTCTTAATCACTCACTGATTAACCACAATCCGTGACCGCTCACAAGGAGCAAGGGAGGCTCCCTCTGCCGTGCCCCCTGCCCTTCTCAGATGGATTTGCCCCGACCACTCCCCCATTTTCCTGGACCTTGGGCAGTCCAGGCTGGCATTTCCCTCAGATTCTTCCTGCATTCTCCAAATGCTCCAGAAACCCGAACCCTGAAACTCCAAACTGTCCAAACCTGCAGTGAATGTTTTCCTTGTCTGCCTCTTTGTGAGATCACCGAGAGAATGCTGGAAATTGTTGGAATTGTTTTCCTTAAACGGGATTCCCGAGCTCTCTCCAGACTTCGAAGAAAATGACTCAAAGATGCTCGGAAGGAAGTCAACGCGCCTCCTGCAAAGACTCTCCTTGGCCAAATTCTTCCTCCAAGTGAAAAATCATTGATTTCTAGGTCCAGCCCCATTCCTTGGGGCAAGAAGGCCTTCCGCCACCCTTGCTGCCTGTAAGAACCCATCTTCCAGCCCTTCCATTAAGCTCCTCTTTAGAAATGGGAGATCATAGATAGGCTCGGTTGTTGTGAGAATGGTAACAAACTGCTTTGGAAACCTCCATGCAAATTCTATCTATTATTTAGAGCTGGAAGGGATGGCAGAGACTCCTAGACCAATCCCTCATTTTACAGTTGAGGAAACTGGCAGAATTCAAACCCAGGACCTGCGACTCCTATTTTCTCACTCTTCGTTTTACACCTCTGTCTCCCTACTTGTCCCCTAGTGAGCTAAGCAACTCCACCAGGCTGGTTGGCTCAAGTTTCTTTATCAGCTGCCTGTTGTTAGCACCAGGAACTGCAGAATCAAAGCATATCAGAGCCAGAAAAGACCTTGGAGATCATCTGGGCCCAAAGCCAACTCCTAACTCCTAGGCCACGCCAAGCTACAGGGATCCACCAACAAGCACAAATGGGCTCAGCCCATGAGTCGGAGACCTCACGCTGCCTTCTGATGACTGTCCAGTTTTCAGCTCTGGAGACTTGGACAGAATCTAGGTAATGGCCAAAGAGCTCTGGGCTTCCTGGTTGCCCAAGTTATAAACTCAAAGTCGCTCTTATTTGCCCATTTCACTGAGTGGATGGAAGAAAGGAGCAGAAGCAACTTATGCCCAGGAAATGAGGTCATTCTTTCAGCCAGCTGCTATGCTATGTTCCTGGCCTTTGTACATGCACAGGTGATGACTCACAGTTAGAATCTTCTATCCTGGAAACGTGTTGTTGTTTTAGTCGTCTTTCAGTCATGCTTGATACTTTGGGACCCCGTCTGAGGTTTTCTTGGCAGAGATACTGCAGTGGTTTACTAGTTCTCTCTCAGAAGAATGCAGCATAGGATCTGTAATCTGTGCCTAGGAACCAGTGATGGATGGGAGGCCAAGCCTGAGATTCGGAGGGAAGTGGATCCGTGGAAGGAATTCCATCCTAGAGAAAGCAGCACCCAGAATCCTGTGGTTTGTTTCATCACTGACCTCTTCCTAACAAAAATATCGATCAAGCTTTCAATATAAGTTGGAAAAACAGTGTGGTACAGTGGTTAGGACACTGAGCTGGGAACATCATTTTAAACCTTAACCCCTGTCAAAGCAGCGTGACTTTGGTCGAATCATGTGCTCAGTTTCCTCTCTGTAAAATAAGGGGGAGCGAATCGATGGTCTCTAAGGTCCTTTCTGGCTCTGCTATACGATGCAGTCTCTGGGAACTGAGATCATCTGAAGAAAAAGTCCCCCATTAGCTCCTACTTCAAACAGGAAGATCACTGGCTGGAAAATCTGATGGCACCACAAGGAGCTTTCTGGTCTAGTTGGCAGAGCTCACTTAACTGGGCCAAACGAGCCTTGTCCTGGCCCCAAGAGTGTTCGGTGGCTGGGATCAAACTCATTTGAAGGAGGAGTGCTTAGAGACATCAAGACAGCTCTTCCCAAGGGCCTGAGAAAGCCTAAAAGGATTCATGAACAAATAAGGCCCGGAAAAGTCCTCGGGTTGTGAAGTGGTCCCCACCCCCCCAACCCTTGTAAGCCGGGCAGACCATTTGAGTAATCCCACAGAGGAATGTAGGCTGGTTCCCAGGAGGCCATTGCTGAGGGCCTACATGCTTTGGGATTCCTACTCAGTCAATAGCCACCAGGAGCTCTTGGGGTCCACGTGTGACCGGTGGTTGCACTGATATGGAAATGAAGTCCACTTTCCTTTCTTTCCATTTGCTCTCCCTCAACTCCACCAGTTTTATCCCCTCCGTGTACTTGATTCTCTGGACAACCTGGATGGCCCCCATTCCCCGTACCCGCCCCATCCATCTGTGTGTGAAGTGCCTCAAGCTGTTGAAGCCAACCTGGAAGGACTGTCAAGTGTCAGCTCCCGTGTGTGTCTGTGTGTGTGTGTGTGTGTGTGTGTGTGTGTGTGTGTCTGTGTCTGTGTCTGTGTGTGAGAAAACCTCTCAACTCTGCTGTGGCCTTGAATGGACGTCCCAGATCGTTCTGTTTGACAGCCCTCTAATATACTTGTAATGGTTTGGGTCCACTCAACTGATTCCCCACCTAAGAGGAATGAGCTCACCTACATGAAGCTTCCTCTAGTTAGTCAATCAAAAGGCATTTTAATTGGACATGAAAAACCCTCTATCCATTTAGGAATCCTCCAGGACAATTACAAGACAACTCCTATTGGTGGAAGATACTTGTTCATGCCCTGGGGGTGGGGGTGGGGTTGTATATAGCATCCCATCAATTCAAAACTTAATGGTCCTGTTTCAAGTCTCTGGTGGTAGAAAGGAGAGCCAACCACCTGAGGTTGTGGGGGAAGAGAGTGCCTTTGATGGCCCTCAACCTCAGAACCCCAGTGGATCAGCATCCTGCAGTGGCTCTGGGACAGCATCATTTGGTGTTGTCTCTACATCCACAATGAGGAATCTGCTAAGTATCCTGAGGAAAGACAACCACAGGACTCTATAAGGGGGGAGCAGAAGTTATGCCATGCTTAGAGAACTTTATGAGTATCTCCCCACAGGAAAAAAAGACTTTTAGTAGCTAGTAGCTGTGCTTACCCTCTTATCACTTGTGCTCTAAGTAGGAGCCCCCCTTCCTGTGCACCCCATATGTCCTCTTAGGAAAGTGTGTCACAGACTTGGGGGAGGGGAGAGAGGAAGAATGTTTTGTAGTAACTATTCTCCCCTGCCACCTCTTTCACCCTTATTATAAAAAAAAAAAGCAAAGTCTGGCCTACTGATGGTCAGCAACTGATAATCGTGAAGGGAAGCACACCAGTGGGGGCTTGTGATCTAAATCATTAGGAATACTCCACAGCCCATTCCAATTCCTCAGAGCTGCCCCTATATTCTTAGGAAAAATATAGCAGCCACACTGTGGAGACCCCATATGGTAGGGGGAAATCTAACAATGAGCCCAGAGTGGGGATGCACTACAAACTGACCAAATCACATTATACACTGTATTACCAGGGTTCCTGTCTTGTATGCCATACTGCGCAGACCTAGTTCCTGGCACACAGTAGATATTTCAATGTCTAGTGCATGATTAATCTCCATCGACCAAGAGGTGTATATTAAGGTTTCAAATTGGAAGGGGTCTTGGAGGTTATCCCACCTAGCCCCTTTATTTTGACAGAAAGGGAAAGAGAAAAGGGGAAAATCTAGGTCAGAATTGCCCATTGTAAACCTTAAAATTTCTTAGATTTATAAATGTTGGAAATTTCACCATTGGGAAATTTCATACTTGGAAAATTTCTTACTGATAGTGTATTGGAATGTGAACCCCATTGGCATGGGAGGTTCCTTCTCCTCCCTTCTTAAGATTACTTTAGGACAGAAACCTTTTGCTGAACAATGGAAAGGGCTTTGACCTATGCTTAAGCACAGAACAGGAATTTCTTTGAGTCATGATTGATTTTAGAATTGATACAATAGAGATACTTGGAATGACAGAATCAGGTCTTGGAAAATACAATTTCCACCCCACTCAGTTCTAACAGGATTTAGGAAGGGCTGCAGCATAGATCAAAATTTAATTATTTGAGAATATGACCTCCAACAGACATGTGCAAAGCCACAGACCTCTGGGCGGTCCTGGGTTAAGCTAGAGCCACCATTGGCACAGGGAAATTGATGGACAGTGATTGGTAGATGTGAGAACTGAGGGGAGGGAACTTGGATGCTTTCCTTAAAGATAGAGGGGTCTGAGGACTGAGGGGGGTGGTTGGAGAGTTTTGGCTCTGAGTGGTTGGAGAGGTGCTCTGAGAAGCTTGCTCTGAAGGAAGCTGAAGGTGGGGGCCTCTGAGACTGTTTCTCCATTTTGGTCACGTGAGTAATAGGGACCGATCTCTTTTCTTTGCCCCAGCTATCTAAGGGCTTGGGCCCTTTGGCCCAGCCTAAACAGAAGGAGTATTTAAGCCCTATTCCCTTCTCTCCCCTTTCTCTCTCCCTCTCTCTCTCTATCTCTAATTCCTTTCTTCGTCCTGTCTGTAATTAAACTCTATAAAAGGTTGACGGCTGACTTGAGTTTTCATTTAGGAATTACATACCTGAATTCCTTGGCGATCTTAAATTAATATATATCAGTCTTTTAAAAGTGATTTCCCAAGTTCTCTCCCCTAAGTTCTCACATCTACCAATCACTGTCCATCAATTTCCCTGTGCCAATGGTGGCTCTAGCTTAACCCAAGACTGCCCAGAGGTCTGTGGCTTTGCACATGCCTGTTGGAGGTCATATTCTCAAATAATTAAATTTTGATCTATGCTGCAGCCCTTCCTAAATCCTGTTAGGACTGAGTGGGGTGGAAATTGTATTTTCCAAGACCTGGTTCTGTCATTCCAAGTATCTCTATTGTATCAATTCTAAAATCAATCATGACTCAAAGAAATTCCTGTTCTATGCTTAAGCATAGGTCAAAGTCCTTTCCATTGTTCAGCAAAAGGTTTCTGTCCTAAAGTAATCTTAAGAAGGGAGGAGAAGGAACCTCCCATGCCAATGGGGTTCACATTCCAATACACTATCAGTAAGAAATTTTCCAAGTATGAAATTTCCCAGTGGTGAAATTTCCAACATTTATAAGTCTAAGAAATTTTAAGGTTTACACCATGCTCATCCAGAGTACCAGAAAAAGACTTTGAATTCAGGTCCTCTGCCATCAAATCCAGATCTTTTCCCACTGACACGACTCACCCGTTTGGTTCCTCATTTACAGAAGAGGAAACCAAGATTTCTCAGTAACTCTCATCCATAGTAAGTGGTAATGCCAGTATCTGAACTCAGGACTCCTGATTCTAAGGCCATGCTCCTCTCCCAGTAGACCCCCAATTCCTAGAGTGCTAGTTCCCTCTTTGGGCTAATCTGCTTGATTGGGCACTCAGAAGGTGAGCTATGATTGGTGCCTGCTTCTTTTGCCAGAACCACAAAAAACATCTGCAGTATGATGTCAGACACGACTATTTTCAGAAAGTTTTCTGGACTTATTTTAGGAAAATCTTTGATAAGAAGTAGGAGATAAGCTAAGCTCTTGGTGGCAAACTTCCCGTGGCACATTTCAGGGATAGGGATGGATCACGCTTGGCATCAGTGGCCTCTCTAAACAGCATTGCTCTCCCAGGCTAGAGGGTGCTCTGGGAACAAACCTCAGAGGTAGACCAGGCAGTCCTGAGCTTTGGGGCTCTCCAGCTATCAATCCAATCCAATCCATTCCAACACATACAGGACACTTTTATTGAGGCAGCTGGGTGGCCAAGTGGATAGAGCATAGGACACAAAACTAGACTGGATTTCAAGTCTTGTCTGGCTCTCTAGCTGTGTGACACTAGCCACAACATTGAACCTCTCTCCCCTCAGAATCCGCTGTGAAATGGGGCTGAAAACAGCTCTTGCCCTAAGTAATGGGAATATTGGCCCTCTAATTAGGGGAATGACAGACTGTGTACCCCACTGCTATCCTCGAAATGTTCAGAGGGAAATGAGGAAAGCCCCCTGTGATGAAATTAGGGGAGGACAGGAAGGAGAGTCACTGAGGGTGGGCAGGTACAGATAGGCTGCAATCTGAGACACCAAAGGGGAGATTCACATGAGAAAGATTATAAATGAAAGAGTGGACCTAAACTGAGCCGGAGATCCTTTTTAGCTCTAAGATTCTCTAATCTTAAGTTCTTTCCCTTCCCCAGGTCTCAGTTTCCCCATGTGGATAAAGAAAGGAAACAGACTAGAAGAAACACCACATTCAGCATCAGACAACCTGAGTGACTTTGGACATCTCTTCTCCCTCTGAGTCTTGGTTTCCTCATCTGTAAAATGGACACATTGGATGACAGGTTGATCCCAAACCAAATTCCCGGGTGGGTTCATCTTATCCACTATCAGTGAAGAGCTGAGAACCACCCCAGCTGTCATCCCATCAGCACTAGGCCCTGCAGCTAACTCCCAGGCCCAAGAGGGAATCCCATGCAACCTCCCATCCCAGGCAGGACAACAGTGCAGAGAGAGCAGCCAGCCAACCTGGGTTCCCAACTGGTACCAGGGACAACCATGGGGGTGGGGTATGTTTGTTGTTCCGATTCCATGACACTGGAGTCTTGCCTCCCTCCCTTATTCCAATGTACTCAGTAGCCTGGGGACAGCGAGGCCTAAAGAATGCCTGCTCTGGATTCTGTGGACATATTTGTCCATGTCTGGCTTTGGGGGAGGAAAGGGCAGTGTCTGGAGGCTGCCCCCCGCTTCCTGAGGAGGCTGGCTGTGGTGAAGGCAATCCCTGCAGCCCCGCAGTCAAAATACGTCTCCCAAGCCCCTTGACTTTATAAGGACAGGCAGCTCCTGATGGAGACCAGGGCCTTCCGGCTGCCTGCTCCCTGGCTGCCCTGGAATGAGTCCCAGCTAAAAATGGCTCAGCCTGGCTCCCTGGGACTGAGCGATGGCTTTCGTGTAACCAAGTCGGCCCATGTCACGGCTCTTCTGCTGGCCAGCCAGCTCCATTGATGACTTTGAAAGTGATTTACTCTGAAGGGAGGACGGGGAGAAGAGGGAGAGATTCTCCTTTTCTTACTCTCAGAGGCTGCAAGAAGAATCACGAAGCTCAGAGCACAACGGCCGCTTTGATTATTTTATAATACATCATTGGCCCAATTAGACAACGAAACCTCTGTTGGCTTTCCCTGCTGGGGAGCGAGGTGGTTGGTGCCTCTGGACCCTGCAGCGGTGAGCCTACAGAGCCTGGCAGGGGAGAGTTTGGGGAGCAGCCTTGGGGGAGGCACTGCCCTCTTTGGGCCTGTTTCCCCATTTGGAAAATGAGAGGACCAGACAGGATGAAGTCAGAGCCCCCTTCCAGCTTTGCCGTTCTCATGGCTGGGTTCCCTGGAAACAAGTGATTCAGCTTGGATCTGGGGAGTCCCTCGCAGTCTCCTGGAGAAGATGTGTTGCTCCTGATTTCTCAAGATCAGAAATCAAGCTCATGATTAAGGCTTCTGGCTTGGCCAGGAGAAAGGATGCAAACCTGGGGGAAATCACAAAAGGTTCAAACCCATTTCTGAAGTGGACCGCCGGGCTCCCCTGCCACCATCAAGGCCTTTAGCTCCAGCTTTGGCCTTGGGGTCCCAACATTGTTTTCAAGTGCAGGGAAATCACATTCAGAAGTGATCTCTATATAGGCAAACTTGCACTGGCCCTTTTTTCTTATGGCTTGTTTTCTTTTAAAGTTTTTATTGATACCTTTTTGATATCTCCCATATTTCCAGATACCTCTGTTTTCCTGGGCAGAGAGAGAGACATCCTGTATAGGAAGATGGTTCTCAAGGGGTCATCCTTTATGTCAGAGTTGACAGAGAGAGAGACAGACAGACAGACAGACAGAGACAGAATAGACATAGATACATGGATAGATAGATAGATAGATAGATAGATAGATAGACAGACAGACAGATGAACAGACAGACAGACAGATAGATGGATAGATGGATGGATGGATGGATAGACAGACGGACAGATGGATAGATAGATAGATAGATAGATAGATAGATAGATAGATAGATAATAGACAGATGGATGGATGGATGGATGGATGGATGGATGGATAGACAGACAGATGGACAGATGGAAAGAACAGACAGATGGACAGAGAGACAGAGAGACAGAGAGACAGACAGATAGATAGATAGATAGATAGATAGATAGATAGATAGATAGATAGATAGATGGATAGATAGATAGATGGATGGATAGATAGATAGATAGATGATAGATAAATAGAGAAGATGAATGGATGGATGGACAGACAAATGGACAGATATAGACAGACAGACAGACAGACAGACAGATAGACATGGATATATAGATAGATACATAGATGGATGGATGGATAGGTAGATAGATAGATAGATAGATAGATAGATAAGTAGGTAGGTAGAATGGATAGATAAAGAATTTATTAAGTGCTTGCTAAGCACCAGGCACTGTGCTAACCAGTAGGATTACAATTATAAGCAAAAAAAAGAGGCACTCTCTTCCCCTCAGGGAGTTTTTATTCTAATAGGAAAAAAAAGAAGAAAAAAGAGAGGAAGGCGCATTTAGATGATTTAGTGGATAGAGAGAGAGGTCCTCAGTTCAAATCTAGGCTCAGATACTTCCTGGGTAAGTAACCTTGGATAAGTCACTTAACCCCCATTGTCTAGCCCTTACTGATATTCTGTCTTAGGAGCAGTATATAGTATTGGTTCTAAGACAGAAGATAAGAGTTTAGTGGGGGCGGGGGAGGGAGGAGAAGAGAGGAGAAATAGGAAGAAGGAATTCCTAGGGCAGAGTCAAAGTAGACTAGACTGAAGGTCAGAAGCAGAATCAGGAAAGAAGTGATCTGGGCTCTTTATGAAATAGTGGGCCTAACCCAATCAGAGAAGAGGCCATGGGGCGGAAGGATGTATAAGATGAAAAGGCTTTGTTAACAAACAACTGCAAACTAAGCCAATATATAAACTGCCTGCTATTATACACAGTGCTCTTCACCGGTGGCGCCCCGACTTCCTCAAAGAATGAAGGGATGCGTTTTCATATTTCTGTTGGAGGACCAACCTTGATCATGCCCCAACTATTCCCGAGTCTTTGGGCCTTTCTTTTGGTCGCTGCCCTCACTAACATATATGCCTGCCAGGGAGATCTCTGGATCAAAGGAAAGAGGCATTTTGGTCACTGGATCTATTTTTAATCAAACTAGCAGATGAACTGATGAACAAATCCCTACTTAATGGTAGGCAGAAAGAACAACCTCTTTCTTCCACAATCCATCCTTCACAGCTGCCCAAATTATTTTCCGCAGGGCTGACCATGTCACCCCTCAGCTCCAATGGGAGGGATTTATATTGTGAGATGGAGGAGGGTCTGCCTTGACGCTAATCCAGGGACACAGAACCTGTGGCCTGTCCCTAGCCCTCACCCAGTGACCAGCCTCAGAAACAGGAGCATATATTTCTTTTGAGTATCTGGTAGGTGTCTAGAGCAAGTGGCAAGACAAGAACTTCCCACTGCGGGACCTAAATATGATTCACAAACCCAGACACAAAACAGACTCTCCCAACACAGCCCTTGGAGCTACACACCAATGGAAGGGAACCGAAGCCCATTGGTAAAGTTCTCTGTCAGAGTATAAGTCCCAAGGGAAAGGCAGAAGGGGTGTGAACGGCTGATTTCAATGGGTATAAGAAAATGTGGATGAGAATATAACTGACATTCACAGAGCTCCTTAAGTTTGCGAAGTGCTTTACAGACTTTATTTCACTTGATACAGATAAGCCCATCAATGCAGAGTGGATAGAAAGTTGGTCTCCGGGTCAGGGGATCTGGGTCCAAGTCCTTCCCCTGACACACATGCTTGTGGCACCCTGGACGAATCAGTCCACCTCTCAGTGTTCCCAAGGCAGCACTCACTCTCTGTTCAGGATGGGTACCCTTTGCAAGAACTCAAGACTTAGCTTAGACATGAAAAGAGAAATTGATTCACTTAGCAGTCATATTGGACTTGGGTGGGAGGACAGCATAGATGGGAAAACGGCCCCCTAGAGGGGGGGTGTTCTGAGTCTTTTATACTCTTGCCAAAACAGGGAAAATAACATGACCACTAGTGGAATGAGGTTGGCCAGGAGTGGGGGGATGTTTGTTATCTGACGGGGCTTTGTGTCCTGAAGATACAGGGGTGCCCCTCCTAGTTTAGGGGGTGAGTAGATGTCTTAGATACAACCGGATGGCATCATAGCATAGCCTGGAGGTGTATCCCTGTACCCATCTTGAGGGGAAATCTAGGGGGAAATTCCAAGGGGGATATTTGTCACAGGGATCTTTCTTATTGTGAGTCTTTGATGTCCAGGCTCACCCTTTCCTCAACCCCAACAAGAATGCAAGGAAGGAAAGGAATTTTCCTGCTTACAGTCTGACCTGAAGCATTTCTATCATTTGGGGTGCAAAGGGAAACCCAGAGTCCCATGCCATATGTAATACAGAAGGTGGCTATCCACATCAGTAAAGGGAGTTTCCTGCACTCGGAGCTCTCCATATTGGTGGAATCACAGGTCTGGGCACACACACAAAAAAAATAATAGTGAGGTAGGTACTGTTATTAGATCTACTTTACAAAGGAGGAAACTGAGGCTTGGAGAGATCAAGCAATTTGCCCAGGTGAGACTTGAATCTAGGAGTTCTTGGCTCCAGATTTCACACTATCTCTGCCTCTCAATGGGGAAGGGTCTGGAAAAAGGAGCAGTGGGAAGGGCACATGAGTAGAGGATGGAGGATTGGGGGATTTCCCTGAATAAACGTGAATTGATCCCTTGGAAAGTCTGAGCTTCCATTCTAGGGATGTCTGTAGGTCAGGACTTGCTGCCAAGGAGTTCCCCAGCTGAGCCCCATTCAGTACCTCCCATCTATCAGGCATTGTCCTGGGAGCCTGGGATTCAGGAAGAAAAAGGAAACCAAAAAGGAAACGGGGAGCTTCCGTTTTACAGGGGAGAAAGGGGGAGCCCAGAAAAGCAGGTTCACAAAAAATCCAAAGTGCATTGAGAATGATTCAACTGGTAGCTGGGCATCAGGAACAGCCTGACATGGGAGGTGAGGCTTGTGGCGAGCTTTGGGGGAATGTAGAGCTCAAAGGGCCAGAGACAAGGGGTCTTCCCTGCATGGAGCCCAGCCTTTGCAGAGACTTGGGAGCCACAGGAAATGAAACACTGGGAACAAGGAGCAGCAAATGTGCTAGTGGAGCTGGAATGGAGAACACAGATGGGAACCCAAGAGGCTTGGCATGCGGGTGCCAGAGGAGTGAGTGGGTACTTAATCGTGAAGGGAGGAGGGATTCCCTTTCGGGGAGGGGGCTGGGAGGCTCTGACCCTGCTCCTCTGCATCCAGAATTCAGTTCCACAATGCAGGAGGCTAGATCTGTCTAGGGATTAGTCCACACTGGGATGCTTTCCAGAGCCTTCGGAATTTTGACCTCAATCTTTCTCAGCCACGAACCCAACAGCTTCCCACACTCTCTTCTTGGAGGGTCATCATTCTCAGCAGAACAAAAACAAATGGGCTCAGGCAGAGGATCAGGAAGGATTTCAGTTTAGCCAAAGAGGAAATGACTGATCATGGATGTGGGGAGACCCTGCAGTGGGTCACTGAGGACAGCAGTCAAGCCTTCATGGGAGTTGTTCAACATCACAAACTTCCTCATTTGGCATTTCGTTGTGCATCCCAGTGGGCGGCTGTCAAGGCAGAGGACTTCTGCCATTTTCTGGTCCTTCAATTAACTCCTTTATGGAGGCGGCATGAGAGGAGCAAAGCAAGTCAGAGGACCTGTGTGACCCTGGCCTGACTCTGTGATTTTGTCCTGTTCTTTTAATTTCCCTGTGCCTCAATTTCCTTATTTGTAAAACAGTAGGTTTGGACAAGATGCCCCTTACGGACCCCTTCAAGCTGTGAATCTATTTAGTCTGATGTCCCCTTTGGGTTCTTAGCTCCCTCTTCTGTAAATGAGGAAGAGCAGCCTGGAGGACTTCTCAGGAAGGTCCCTCCTGACCTATGACCCATGATCCTCCATTTCCAGGAGTGGGCTATGGAAGGAACCAGAGTTGTTGGGTTCCGTGGTCCACTGTTAATGCATGACCCCGGGCAAATGATTTCACCTTCTGGCCCTCATCTCTGCAATGGAACCAGGCAAGTTCAAATGGGATAATGTTCGGAAAGTGTTTGTGAACCTGCAAATGCTGGAGAGATGTCAACCAAGAAAGGTCAGAGCCCAGGCCACTGGCAGCCAAAGTGTGAAGTGAATCCCTGGGGGAACGAGGTGACTTAGCAGGTAGAGAGCCAGGGCTCAAAATGGGAGATCCTGGGTTCAAATATGGCCTCAGACACCTCCCAGCTGTGTGACCCTGGGCAAGTCACTTAAGCATCCTGTCATCCAGCCCTTCCAGCTCTTCTGAAGGTCAAGGTTTTAAGTGAATGAATCCCACCAGCCTGACCACAATAGCACATGTTTTCATTGGAAAAGAAGGACCAGAGCTGAGCAATGAACACCGAATCTGAATGGCCTGGGCTAAGCCTCCAAAACCAGATGCTACTTGTGTCTGAAGCCTTGGGAGAAGAGGGGAGCAAAGCCCCATGTGTCACTGCTCCCTGGGGGGTTCCAGTTCCTCCACTACTCGAATCAGGGCAAAATGGATCAGTTGTTCAGTCAGTAAGCATTTATTAAGCACCTACTGTGTGCCGACCCTATGCCAGGTGTTGGGGACATGTAGCCTCCCAGCTGGGCCCCAGTCTAAGCTCACATTTAAGCTTAGCCAAAGGCCCACTTAGTTTGGCCACTTTCTCATGGACTAAATTAGGAACTGAGGAATGCCAAGGAAAATACCCTGTCTGTTTCTCTGATTAACCTCCCAGAGTTATGGACACTAGGGCTGATGCCAGAGGACAGGGCACTGCCATTCCAGAGCCTTGTGGTTTTCCTGACACAGAGAATGCTGGGCACAGGCACCCATGCCTAGAGGAGACTCCAAAGCATAACAGAAAGAGCTCTGGACCTAGAACCTGGGGCCAGTTGGACTTCTGGCCAGCCAGGTGACCCTGGGCACACTCCCTCCTCTCTCTGACATTCAGAATTCTTATCTGTAAAATGAGGGGCTTGACCTGGCACATCTCAGAGGCTCCAAGGAGATGCCAGCCCAAGTTCACAGCTATGCACATCCTGAGGTTTCTTTCCACAGGAGCAGCTCAAAGACTACCAGCCAGCATCAACTGGTCAAGAAGTGATCTGATTCTATTCTGAACAATCTCTCCTGGGCACTACCCAGGGCTTTGGGCACTCCCTGACATTCACTGAAGTCACAGTTCAGCCCAACAAGTTTGGGTAGATCCAGGGCCAGCTGGCCCACTCTGGGCAGGACCAACATGTGAATCTTAAAACTGCTCAAACTCTACCTTAAAACATTTGGTTGGGACAAAAATCCACTATTCGATAAAAACTGCTGGGAAAATTGGAAGACAGGGTGGGAGAGACTAGGAATAGATCAACACCTCACACCCTACACCAAGATAAATTCAAAATGGGTGAGTGACTTAAACATAAAGAAGGAAACCATAAGTAAATTGGGTAAACACAGAATAGTATACATGTCAGACCTTTGGGAGGGGAAAGGCTTTAAAATCAAGCAAGACATAGAAAGAATCACAAAATGTAAAATAAATAATTTTGACTACATCAAACTAAAAAGCTTTTGTACAAACAAAACCAATGTAACTAAAATCAGAAGGGAAACAACAAACTGGGGAAAATCTTCATAGAAACCTCTGACAAAGGTTTAATTACTCAAATTTATAAAGAGCTAAATCAACTGTACAAAAAATCAAGCCATTCTCCAATTGATAAATGGGCAAGGGACATGAATAGGCAGTTCTCAGATAAAGAAATCAAAACTATTAACAAGCACATGAAGAAGTGTTCTAAATCTCTTATAATCAGAGATGCAAATAAAAACAATTCTGAGGTATCACCTCACACCTAGCAGATTGGCTAACATGATAGCTAAGGAAAGTAATGAATGCTGAAGGGGATGTGGCAAAGTAGGGACATTGATTCATTGCTGGTGGGGTTGTGAATTGATCCAACCATTCTGGAGGGCAATTTGGAACTATGCCCAAAGGGCGACAAAAGAATATCTACCCTTTGATCCAGCCATAGCACTGCTGGGTCTGTACCCCAAAGAGATAATGGACAAAAAGACTTGTACAAAAATAATCATAGCTGCGCTCTTTGTGGTGGCCCAAAACTGGAAAACGAGGGGATGCCCATCAATTGGGGAATGGCTGAGCAAATTGTGGTATATGTTGGTGATGGAATACTATTGTGCTAAAAGGAATAATAAAGTGGAGGAATTCCATGGAGACTGGAACAACCTCCAGGAAGTGATGCAGAGCGAGAGGAGCAGAACCAGGAGAACATTGTATACAGAGACTAATACACTGTGGTATAATTGAACGTAATGGACTTCTCCATTAGTGGCAGTGTAATGTCCCTGAACAATCTGCAGGGATCTAGGAGAAAAAAAAAACACCATTCATAAGCAGAGGATAAACTATGGGAGTAGAAACACCGAGGAAAAGCAACTGCCTGAATACAGCGGTTGAGGGGACATGACAAGAGGAGAGACTCTAAATGAACACTCTAATGCAAATATTATCAACATAGCAATGGGTTCAAATCAAGAAAACATGTAATGCCCAGTGGATTTACGTGTCGGCTATGGGGGGGGGGGGGGAGGAAAAGAAAATGATCTATGTCTTTAATGAATAATGCTTGGAAATGATCAAATAAAATATAAAAAAAAAAAGTAAAGAGAAAAAAAACATTTGGTTAAGGTTATCCTCCATTTAAACAATGCGGTACTTGGTCAGGAATGTATTGAGAACTTAACCTTACTCCACCCATATTTAGCCATACCTTAAGGTGAAGATAAAGTTGTAAAACTCCTTACTGAACAATGAAAAAGTACTTAACCCATACTTATAGTAAGGCAAAAGCCCTTAAGCTAGGTCTATTTTTAGATCTAATACAAAAGGGTGCTAAGTACCTATGAAGGTCAAATTAATCACTAAAAGGTCAGGCAACTTGCAAGGGACAACCTTAGCAAAGAGGTGTGAAATACATAGAAGTTTTAGTCCTCCCAGAGAAGGTGATAACAAGATGTGAATTAAGAATGGTCAGTCCTTTGGAAAACATAAAGGAGGTGACATAGGAGAAAATTCTCTTTAAAAGGAGCTGTCTGAACCAGTTGAATAGTATTTAATTCAGCTCTGAAAGCTGAATTGGAGAGTCTCTGAACACTAGAGTTTTGCTTGGAAAGATCTTGTGGTGAGTGATTTAAGACTGACTTAGATTTTCTCTTTTCCTATTATTTCCTCTTACTCTGTCTCTCTCCCTTTCCTTAATTCCTTGATTTATATTCATTAAAATCTCCATAAAACCCAGCTGACTTGGGTATTTCATATTTGGGAATTTTTTCCATGGCGACCACTTATTTTTTATTTAAATCAAGACACTAGAAATTATCTTTATGCTTTTGGCAATTCAAAGTCTTGAACCCATATTTTCGTGGTCACAGTTTATGGCAATCCACTCTTTTGTCTGTAACAAACAACAAAGGGAGGCCAGGGCTCCTTCCTTCCTGAGACCAGTCTCTCTTATAGGGACATGGCGGGAGGGGGAGCCAGGCCACAGGCCTGTGATGCCCAACAGAGCCAGACAAGAAACGGCAGGCCCACAGAGGAGATTCCTCAGCCAATTGGTTTTGTCTATCGCTTCTTTTTCCTTCTTTCTTACAAAGAAGGGCTTTACTGGATGGAGGGCCAGAGGCAGGACATGCTGGGAAATGACCATGATATAGATGACATCAATAAAAACTTACCTGAAAAAGAGAAAGTGAGGGTCATGGTGCCAGCCAATAAAGATACAGCCATCTGCTAAATCACTTAGAGCCACAGGACAGGGAGCTGAATGTGTTTTTAGGGACTGAGACCAACCCCTTCCTTTGGCAGAGAAAGAAGCTGAGGACCAGAGAGGGAAGGAACTCATTCAAGGTCACAGAGCCATTAGATGTATGACACAGGACTCAAACCCAAGCTAGTCATCTCTCTATTAAACAAGGCCGCCTCTTAATCAAGCTGGTGTGATTTTCTTAGGAGTACAACATTTTACACTGGAAGTGACCATTAAGATCACCTTGTCTAGACCTCCCATTTTACAGATATGAAGACTGAGGCCAAGAGAAGAGAAGGGATTTGCCCAAGTTAGTACAACTGGGAAGCAGGGCTGATATTCCTGGGTTTGAATGGGAACAATGCAGAATGACAGATTCAGGCCTTCAGCCTCATCCTCTCTTCCAGGGTCATTGAAGTTCAAGAACCAAAACAAAAGTCAGGAAGACCGAAGATGGCCCAGGATGCCCTGGATGCCCTGGACTTCTTTGATGTCTAATTAAGCCCTAGTCCCTCCTTATCAGCTGCTTCCACCCCTTTCAGGGCCATTGGAGCCAACCCCTATCCTTCTCTTCCTCTGGGGGAAGTCTTCACGTGCCTGGAGCAGCCACATATCATAGATGGACCCTAAATGGCCAATGAGCTGGGCAACAGCTACATAAGAAGATGACAATGAACTTGTATTCAGGAAGTTAGTCAAGGTTTGCATTGAATCCCAAAGTTGTCCTGAACACAAACAAGAATCTTTTTTGGCACAGCCCCCCCCACCCCCATCAATGCCCTCTGCTCACAGACCTGGAAACAGCCCAGGCTCCAACAAGTCGAGATGGCAGATGTCTCAAAGGCCAATGGAGAGACTCCCAAGGGCTACCAACAACCCCTTTCCAATGATGGTCTAAGAGGAAGAAGTGGCATCAAGGACATCTCTCAGCATGAACAGCATCCATGTTTCACCATTCCCCATGAAATACAAAATGCCTAAGGAAAGCCCCCAGGACACTGGCTAAATAATCTCGGGGCCTCTGTGGTGGAGGGGATGAACAGGGATGTCCAAGATGAAATCTCCAGAAGACTTGCACTCTGAACTGAAGTAGCGAGTCTCCTCATTAAAGAATTGTGAAGGATGTCCCCAGTAATTCTTTAGGCAGTGACTAACAGGACAGCACAATCGCCAAAGAATCACTAAATAATAGCTAACATTTACATAGTACTCCTATATGCCAGGCTCTGTGCTAAGCTCTTTACAAAGATCATGTCATTGGATACAACCACCTTTTTTTTTTTTAATTTGGAAAATTTTATTTAATTAATTAATTTAGACTATTTTCCCATTATTCCATGATTCATGTTCATTCCCTCCCCTCCTCACTCCCTGCTCCCATAACCAACGAGCAATTCCACTGTGTTTTACATCAAGACCTATTTCCAAATGATTAATATTTGCATGAAGGTTAGTGATTGCTTAGAGTCTACATTACCCCAGTCATATCCCCATTGATCATGTGATCAATCATATGTTTTTCGTTTGCATTTCTGCTCCCACAGTTCTTTCTCTGGATGTGGATAGCATCTTTCTCATAAGTCCCTCCGAATTGTCCTGGGTCATTGTACTGATGCTAGTAGAGAAGTCAGTTACATTTGATTGTGCTACAATGTATCAGTCTCTGTGTACAATGTTCTCTGGTTCTGCTCCTTTCACTCTGCATCATTTTCTGGAGGTTGTTCCAGTTCACATGGAATCCCTCCAGTTCATTATTCCTTTTATCACAATAGTATTCCATCACCATCAGATACCACAATTTATTCAGCCATTCTCTAATTAAAGGGCATCCCCTCCTTTTCCAATTTTTTTGCCTCCCACAAGGAGCACAGCTATGAATATTTTTGTACATGTCTTTTTCTTTATGCATATACAACCACCTTGAAAGGAAGGTACTATTATTATCCCTATTTTAAAGATGAGGAAACTGAGGCAAATGGAAGTTGTCACATAACTAGTGTGTCTGAAGCTGGATTTGGACTCAGGTCTTCCTAATTCCTGACCCAAAACTCTGTCTGATCTCTCTTCTGGCAAGAGAAAATGGATGACCTTGGAGAGGGAGAGACAAGGCATGCATGGAGGAAAGTAGGCATTTGGGAACAGAAGAAAAACCAGTACTTATTTCAGGGGATATTTTGGGAACTGTGGACAGCAGATATTGGCCAACTTCCATCTCTAACTAGGCAGGAGCCTCAGCCCTGACCCAAAGTGCCCAGGAAAGACAGTGTGTAAACTATAGCACTGCCCTTCAGCTGACTCCTCTGAGTTGTGCAGGAATAGAAAAGGAGGCTCCCAGGCCCCCTCCAGCCTTCCTGTCTCAGGCCAGGCCCAGGCTTGGCTACCCAGAGATCTATGGACAAAGAGAGCTGGGGCTCAAGAGCCAAGTATGTACCACAAACACTCACTGTGAGATCAGAGAAAACTTGGGCCAGCAACTCTGATAAAACCCACAGAACAGAACATGGTGATCTCAACCTGGAGCTGATGTTTGGGGTATGCTGTCTCGGCAGACAGACCAGGAAGGAAAGAAGGCAAAGCAAACCCTATCCAACTCCTAGGAAGGGGAAGGGGCTTTGTCAGTGCAGGAAGTGTCATCTAGTGGAGAGGGTGCGGGGGCTCAAAACTAGGACACTTGGGCTCAAAGTCTTTATGTTCTGTCTCTAATACTAACAATCTCCTCTGTGTGTGTGTGTGTGTGTGTGTGTGTGTGTGTGTGTGTGTGTGTGAGTGAGTGAGTGGGGGTAGGGAGAGGATGAAAGAGAGAGAACGGGAGATGAGAGAGAAAGAACAAGAGAGAATGAGAGAGAAGATGAGAGAATGAGAGAACAAGAGAGAATGAGAGAACAAGAGAGAATGAGAGGGGAGAGAGAGAGAGAGAGAGAGAGAGAGAGAGAGAGAGAGAGAGAGAGAGAGAGAGAGAGAGAGAGAGGGAGGGAGAGAGAGAGAGAGAAAGAGAGAGAGAGAGAGAGAGGAGAGAGAGAGAGAGAGAGAGAGAGAGAGAGAGAGAGAGAGAGACTCCTTAAGTAAGTCACTTAAATTTGAGTTTCTGTTCCTTCAATAAAATGGGTCTAATAATAGATAAGGTAAAACAAGGAATATTCTTTGCAAACTTAGTTCTGTATAGTTTGTAAAACTGATTATTCTCCAAAATTTTGTTATTTTCTTGTTCAATTTAGCACAAATTTCTTCAAAAACTAGGTCGTGGGTAACAGAAATTCTTACACAAGACACTTTCTTATTCTCTGAAATGTTTGTATTTATACTTAAATTTCCAATAAAAAGGGGTGAGCTTGGTTTTGTTGTAGGGAAAGACCCAAGGTAGTGTTCTAGCTATTGCTAAAGGTCTGGGCTGAAGTCCTGCCCTAGACATACAACTACTTCATGACCCTAGGCAAGTCATTTCCTTTCTTTGGGCTTCCAGGGAACTGGAAGACCACAAGTTACAGATTGCTGATCTCATCACTGGTGGAGAAAATCTCCCAGTGCCTGGATCATGCTACTGAGGAAACTCCATACAGATCAACTGGTGGGTCAGTTAACAAAATCCTGGGAGCATTTTCTGGGTCTTTCTTCATTCAGAATCTTCCCTCTGCTGATTGTTTCCAACTTGTGCTGTGTAGAGTTCATTTGTCCATAGGTATCTCCATGTTGTCTCCCCCATTTAGCTGGGAGCTCCTTGAGAATAGGGACTGATTTTTGGCTTTCTCTGTATCCCAGCACTTAGCACAGTACCTGGCACACAGTAGGTGCTTAATAAATGTTTACTGACTAATTCATAGTCTAATGGGGGGGGGGAGACAAGATGCAAACAAGATAAAGTAGGCAGGAAGTAGCAGAATTGAATATTTCACATCCGGTGGTGCTTGAGATGGAATTTGAGGGAAGAGAAGGATTTGTGAGGTGGAGGTGAGGAGAACACACACACCAGGTGTGGGAGAAAGGTGCAGGAAGGTGAAAGAATGGCATTCTTCTAGAAAGAGAGGAAGAGATCCATTCTGAAGGTCTATAAGAACCAAATGGAGGATGTTCTATTTAATCATGGGAAGAAAGAAACAAGCAATTGGCATTGTTCTAAAGTGCTTTTTAAAGAACATCTCATCTGATCCTCGCAATCCTAGAAGATAGATACTCGTATTACCCCCACCTCCCATTTTACAGTTGAGGAACCTGAGGCAAACAGAAATTAAATGACTTGTCCAGGGTCACACATCTAGTCAGTGTCTGGATGTGAATTGAGGTCTTTATGACTGGAGATCCAGCACTCTATCCATAGCACTGCATAGCTATCTACTTCCAGGAGGTAATAGGGAGTCATTGGAGTTTATTGAGTAAGGGTTTCTAATAGGGATGTGGGAGAGGGGATTGGAAGGTCTGTGATAATAAGAAAATCACTTCAGCAGTTGAACAAGGATGCATTGGAGGAGAGGAGAGATTTGAGGTAGAGAAACCAATTAGAAAGCTATTGTGATAGGCGAGATGTGATGCCAGGGAGTCAGCAACTAGTCTGTAATTTAGATACCCAGAAGCTCCTTGGCTTCTGGTGCTCTTATGTCTGTGGAGCCCAATTCTTATGACAAGTGGGATGCCATTGGTAAGGGCTTAGGTGTTGGGGTTGTTCCCCTTGGCCTGGGAACCCATAGGATTCTCAGCTCAACATTTCCAAAAGAAAACTCATTGTCTTTCCTCCTAATTTTGGTCATCCTTCATTTCCCTATTTTGATCAAAGGTATTCCCAACTTTCTTTAAAAAATAAAAAGTAAAACTCCTTAACTTCTGTCTTAGATCAATAATGTATATTAGGTCCAAAGCTGAAGAGTGGTAAGGGCTAGGGAATGAGGGTCAAGTGTCTGAAACCACTTTGAACCCAGGACCTCCCCATCTCTAGTCTCGATCTCTCTCTCTCTCTCTCTCTCTCACACACACACAACTCACAACTCACAACCTGTCTTAATCCTTTGGTTAATTATCTGCTACTCATCCTGTACGTAGCTTGCTTAATAGACGTTTACAAGTCGTCTTCCCTCATTAGATGGTGAACTCCTTGAGGGCAGGCACTCTCTTTCCTCTTTTTTGTGTTCCTAGGGCTTAGCCCAGTGCCTTGCACATAGGAGACATTTAAGAGATGGTTTTTGGTTAATTGATTATGCCCCTAGTTGTTCAGGCTCACTATTTCATCAAGTCACTGTGCATACATTGCATCCCTGCTGTGAATCCAAGGCTTTCCAGATGCCTCATGGCTTCCCCCAAACTTCCTTGTAGGGTGGATCCCTTGCAGTTAAATCTGCACTCAGACTGTGTTTGCTAGAGCTCCTTGAGGGCAGGAACTGTTCTACATCTTTTTGTGCATCCCCAGCACACAGTAGGTTTTTAATAAATGCTTTGTATAGTAAGAGAGAGAGAGAGAGAGGAGCAGCAGAATCTATTAAGTGGGTCTCTAATCCCTACTTAGTCAAAGGCGTTGGACTCTGAGGTAGAAGAAATGACCTGGGTTAAAGGGACTCAAGAGTTGTCTTCAGGATGTTAAGGAAGGGCCCTCGGTTCTGCCTGGACCTGAGGGCTGAACCAGGAACAATGGGAAGATGGTCAGAGAGGCCCAGAGGCTGGATGTCAGGAAAAAACTTCCTCCCAACCACAGCTGGCCCAAAGAGGAAGAGGATGCCCAGAGAGGTGAGCCTTCTTCCTTCGGGAGCTCTTCAATCAGCTAATACTTAGTAAGCCTTTACTATGTGCCAGGCACCATGCCAAGGGCTCAGCAAAGAACAGACGCTGAGTTGTGGGAGCTGTTGCAGAGGAGAGAAGAGCGCTCCCAAGTCTATTAGGCTTCAGGCTTTGAAGTGGCTTTCAGCTTGAAGATGCTGCACAGGGTGCTACTATTCCCACTGCACAGATGAGGCACTTGGGACTCCATGACAGATACTCATATAGCTTGGAAGGGTCAGAGGTGGTGCTGAGGTCTTCTGATTTCAAGTTCTGAGCTCTCCCACTGAGCCATGGAGCTTTTTCATGCCTTTTCCTGTCCTGAAAGGTTTCCTGGCTCCCGAGTCATTATTATCTTTCACTGGAGCTGAAAATGCTTCAGTTTCTAGACTGCAGTTGGGATGAAAGCAGGAGCTTCAGATAAGAAATCATGGCCAAAAAGGGAACATATGCAACAGCCCCTGCCCCAAGGAGGCAGCCCCATGGCCAGGTCCCACATATGTCTCCATGACAAAAATAAAACAGCCAGAAAGCCCAGAACAAGGGGAATGAAGATATCGACATTTATGGGCACATTTCCCTGATTGGCTGCAAGAGGCTGCAGGCTCCTAGCCAGCTCTCCTCCGGCTCCCTCACGGAAATGTGCTCAGTGTGCTTGAAAATGGCCCTTTTTTCTCCCCAGATGAGAAGAATGCATTGACGTAGGCAAAGGGCAAGCTTGGTTCTGCTAGGAAAAAAAGCTGGGACTGGAAAAGCAGGGTGGCTCATACCTATGTGCTGCATGGAAACCTCCTAGAACCCCCTCCCCAGTTAGTACATCAGAATAACAGGGGCTCCTTATTAAAGTCACAGTACATGGTAATACCGTTCCGGCTAGGAGGTGGGACTTGCTGAGGAAGGAGAGAATTCTTTTCCTCCTGATCTCCTGTTCTAAGAAACCAAGAAACCCTTCCTCCTTTCCCAGAGCACAACTCAAATGCTGTCCTTTCCAGGTGAAGCCCTTACCTGATCCTCAAAGGGTCCAGCTCTCTCTCTCTCTCTCTCTCTCTTTCTCTCTCTCTCTCTCTCTCTCTCTCTCTCTCTCTCTCTCTGTGTGTGTGTGTGTGTATGTGTCTCTGTCTCTCTGTCTGTCTGTTTGTCTATCTGTCTGTTTCTCTGTCTCTCTCCCTCCCTTCCTCCCTCTGTGTGTGTGTGTGTGTGTGTCTCTGTCTCTCTGTCTGTCTGTCTATCTGTCTGTTTCTCTGTCTCTCTCCCTCCCTTCCTCCCTCTCTCTCTCTCTCTCTCTCTGTGTGTGTGTGTGTGTGTGTCTCTGTCTCTCTGTCTGTCTGTTTGTCTATCTGTCTGTTTCTCTGTCTCTCTCCCTCCCTTCCTCCCTCTCTCTCTGTGTGTGTGTGTGTGTGTCTGTCTGTCTGTCTCTCTCTCCCCCTCTCTCCTTCTCTCTCCCCCTCTCTGTTTCTCTGTCTCTTTGTCTCTGTCTCTCCCTCCCTCCTTCTCTCTGTCTCTCCCTCTCCCTCCCTCCTTCCCTCCCCCTCTCTGTTTCTCTGTGTGTCTCTCTGTGTGTGTCTCTGTCTGTCTCTCCCTCTCCCTCTCTCCTTCTCTCTCCCCCTCTCTGTTTCTCTGTCTGTCTCTTTGTCTCTGTCTCTCCCTCCCTCCTTCTCTCTCTCTGTCTCTCTGTCTCTCCCTCCCCCCTCCCCCTCTCTGTTTCTCTGTGTGTCTCTCTCTGTGTGTCTCTGTCTGCCTGTCTCTTCCTCTCCCTCTCTCCTTCATCTCTCCCTCTCTCTTTCTCTCTCCCTCTCCCCCCCCCCCCCCCCGTCCCCCTTCCCCTTTGTAGCTATTTCTTTTTGTAGTACTGCAGCACTGCTATTTTGTATCACTTTACATGGACTCTTGCTATCTTGTGTCACGTTGTATATATTGTGCTATTTCTCTAGGCTCGGTTGCTTTGTATCACTTTGTTTATGCTGTGTAGCTATTTCTCTAGGCTCAATTGCTTTGTATCACTTGGCTTCAGGCGGTATCCTCCAGTTAGAATCTTCTGGGGGCGGGGCCTCTGTCTTGGGCATTAAAAGAGATCACTAATAAATGTTCCTTGAAGTGATCTGAATTGAGCTGGCTAGACAAAGAACGTCCCTCCATAATCTTGGCTCTCTTCGCTACCCTTACCTCTGCATCACCATCTCAGCCATGCTGTCTGCACAGCGCCTTAAGGTTTGTGATTCCTAAGAGCTGCATTTGAAAACTGGGCTGGCCGGTGACTTTGTTGGCTGCTCAGAAAGGAAGGAGGAAGGGCTTCTGGAAGAGGAGGAAAAGAATTGTCTCCTTCCTCAGCAAATCTCACCTCCTACCCAAGGCTGCAGTCTGTGACCTTGATCTGTAGCCCCTGCTGTTCGGGATGTACTAATTGGGGGCTTTCCAACAATTGGCTTAACCAACTTTTTTTTTAACTGTCTAGATCAATAGTGTGGAATTAGGGAGACAGTCAGCCTTCGAAATCCAATCCAGTTTGCACAATGCTAGGCAGGCTTTCCAGACACTGAAACAGATCCAAAGAGACACAGACTTGCCTGGATAGTATTTCTCATGGTAATTAATAGCTCTTACCATAACATAGTGAGATGAGAGCAGATAAAGCCTGGTCTTTCTTTGATTAAACTTAGGAAATGATACCTTCTCTCAAGAGAAATCTATTTAGTGTTATGGAGAGAACACTGTATCTGCAGGTCTAGGACTCGAGTTCAAATTCTGACACTGACTTGCTAGTTTGGGCAAACCATTTCCCCTATTTGGGCCCTAGTTTCCTGGGCATTTGAACTGTTGAGCTATAAGGGTCTTCCCATAATATTCTATGTTCTAGCAGCAAGAACTCTTTCTGATCAAACTTTTTATGTTGTGTGACTTATCATCCTTTGATCTAAGGCCCCTTCCACCACTGACATTCTGTTAGAAATCCTATGTGCTGACATTCTGTGCTCCATGTTTTTTACCCTAGCATTTGGGCTCTTCCAGTTCTGACATTCTAGAAATGAATGAATCAATAGTGCATTCTCTGATATGGGATCTTGGTGACCCTGGGCAAGTCATTTAAATTCTAGTGCTCTAGGCCAGAAGTATCAAATAGGCAGCCTGACTCCAGGTAGCCCAAAACACTCCCTAGAGGGGTCAGAATGGTCTTAAAATGGAATTGTACCTGAGTTCCAATGAACCAGGGCTCCATGCTGGGGCTAGGTGTGGTTGTGTCTTATAATGCTCCAGAACTGAGTCTGGAAAGCACAGACTGAAATGGGTCTGCCTTTTTGTCTCTAGGGCCCAGGACAGCACAAGACAGACAGCAGAGGATCGACCAGTAGGTAGTCCTGGAGCACTCACGAGCCCCAACTCTAGATGGACTAAGTGGCCACCAGAGTCCCCTCTGACTCCTTCCACCATTCTGGGATGCTGTGACATCATCTTCCCATTTGCTCTCCAAACATTGTGCCTTTGCATTGCCAGTAGTGCTCCCCCTCAAGACTCACCTTAAATTCCACCTTCTCCTGAAGGCTGTTCCTCTTCCCCTCCCTGCCCCCAAGATTTGCCCTCTGCGATTTACCTAGTATCTGTCTGGTATTTCTATGCTGTCTCCCCCATTAGATTATTAGTTTTGTGAGGCCAGGAGCTGTTTTTGCCTTCTTTGTATCTCCAGCACTTAACACAATGCCTGGCCAGGCACCATACTTGGTGATGGGAACACAAGTACCATTCCCTGTCCTCGAGGAGTTTATATTCTAGAAGACAAAGCATACAAGGAAGCTGGAAAGGAGGGAGCAGACATGAAGATCTCCTTGGAGACATAGTCAACATAGTCCCAAGAGTCAAGAGTGAATCATAGAGAAAGTGCCTAATAAATGCTTTGGGGCCTGACAGCTTTGGGGCAGGGATCTGTGAGGGGAAGAGGAGGCATCACCTCCAGGAAGATCCACATCAATTTTCCTTAACCTTGTGTTATGAGATGCTGGAGGCCATCATACCCTGACTGGCTGATAAGGTCATAGTTTGGAAAAATGGGGTCTGCAAAGCAGCCTCCAGAGAATAAGGCCCCCACTGATCCCCTTCTGCGACTTCTCTCCCCAATTTCCCCTACTAATGGACTTGCTACTAATCTTGCCCCAATACAGGAGAAATAATATGAGAGCAAATACTTATAGGATCAATAAATATATACCCACTTTAATCCCGCTAGATTAGTACCCCCAAAAGATTTCAATTACAGAATCAAAGCCCAAAGATTATTGCACATAGCCCCTCCTTTCTCAAGCACAAGACACACTTCAAGGCCTTACAGTAAATACTGGCCAAATGCTTGAGCACCATAATAAATCTTTCCCTACAGTTACCACGCTCCAGTGAATTTGTTGATGAACAGAAACCAGGCAACATTGCTAGGCATTTCAAAGTGACACAAGAAAAACAGAAGTTGTAAATTGAGGAAAACCCCAAAACTGGTCTGTTTTAAGTCACTTCTTAACCTCACTCCTAGATACAAAGATGTTTTGTTACTCATCTCCCAAGCAATTATGCTTGATAGTGAAAGCTGACCAAAAGCACAAGGATCCTCTCAGCAGGTCAAGGGGTTCTAACCTGCAAATGGCCTTATTCACATTAATCATATCCATCACAGAGTGTTGTAGAAACCTAGTAAATGATCACAGAATTCTTTGTTGCAGTAACATCACACAAGTATTGTTTAGGTGATTTGATAATATCCAATCAAAATGTACATACATACATAGAGAATTGATTGTGTGTGTACCTGAAAAACCTATATAATAAATGAACCACAGCACTATGGCAGAGCGCTGTGTGTGATGCCTGCATACAAGGGTTGAATGAATGTCTCTCATCTTCTTTATCCGACTGGGTCATGACATCTGGGCAGAGAGACCCTGGATCCTCAGAGAGGCTGCTGGATGGACCTCACTAATGAGAGTTGTGGAGTTGTCTAGAGTAGAATATTTAAAATGTTTAGAAACTGGAGAGGCAATGTGGTCCCTCTCTACTCGGGTCCAAGCTAAAATCCCAGCTTCCTCAAGAAGCCACTCTGTTTCCCCTAAAGTTCATGCCTTCCCTCTGTGTGGAGTTCTATCTTATCCTATATATAGCTTGTGCACACTTGTAGCATGCTGTTCCCTCCCCCAGCACATGCACAACTATGAGTGCATGGACTGGACTGCTCTATGCCTTTCTTTCTATCCAAGCTCTTAGCACAGTGCTTGGCATATAGGGAGCAAAATGTAGACTGATTGATTGTCTGGGAAAGGTGTGTATTCAGACTCAGAGGAGTTGGATGGTGGCTCTGCCTCTGTCACTTATTATCTGTATGGTCTTGGATTAGGCACTTGATTTCTCTTGGACTTAAATTTCTCCTCTGTGAAATGAAGGAATCATCCTAGTTGCCTATAAAGGACCCTGCAAATTCTAAATCCTGCAGTCTCATGACATGTATTTTTATGCAGTTAATACTAAGGGATTCAGTGGTGGCAAACCTTTTAGAGACTGAGTGCCCAAACTGTAACCCTCACAGCTCATGTGAGCAACCCCAACCCCTTACCCCAGACAGAAGGAAGAAACATTCACATTGGGCTGCTGAGCAGAGAGGTAGGTCATGTGAGAAAGGTCCTCTGGCACTCATAGAGAGGAGGAAGGGAGCAGCCCCCTCCAGCACACTCCAGCACATGCACCATAGGTTTGCCAGCACGGCCCTAGATCATGGGATTTAGGGGTCAAGGGTCATCTAGTCTAGCCCTTCTATTTTACAGATGAGGAAACTGAGGTTCACCAATATGGAGCTAGGTTCTCAAAGGCTTATGATACTGTAGGGCAAGCTCCCTTTTCACCCAGAGTCTGAATAAGGACATATCACTCAGATCCCCAGGTCCTCCACCTCCCCTCTCCTCTCTTTTCTCTCTGTAATTCTATTTCATCCAATACACTGCTTTGTGTTTATAAGGGTAGAGGTCATAGGGGCTTCCACTCTGTTCTTTTACCTCCACTTATAATTCTTTCCATTTTTCTTTCATTATTAGCCTCTGCTATGCTTTCTATTTCAGTGATCCTACTTTGTTTCTCTCATTGTGTGACTACACTGCCCTCTGCCCCACCTCCACACCCAGCATAGTTCAATCTTTTTTTTTTAAATAACTGGTGTTTTCGTGGTAATTAGACTTATTTATCTTTTTTGTGCTTTGTCATTTGGAATGCTTTCAAATCTAATATTCTGCTCATGCCCCCCCTCCCCATTCCTTTTTTTTTTTTTGAGGGAGGAGTTGTTTGCTTCTTGACAGAATGCATAAATGCCTTTCTTTGGTTGAATGAGATTTTTTTTCCTCCTTGGTGATTAGGCTCAGGTTTTCAGGGTGAGTCATTTGACATTGCAACTCAAGGAACTGCTTTTTGGAATATACCTCTCTATTCCTTGTGGGGTTTGTAGTTGGGGTGCAGCCATCTTGTAAATGTCCTTTATGTTTAAACCTTTCTTCTCCCTGCTTGCTGATTTGTTGCTTGTCTCTGTGCCTTCTGTCCTAGTTTTGGCATGTCTTAAGTTCATTTTATTTTATTTTTTCAATTTTTATTTCATATTATTTGGTTTTTGTGCTGTTTCCTTTTGTTTCTCTTCTATCAGACTTGCCTCCACTTCAGAATTTTTGTTTTCTGCTGATCTCCCTCTCTCCTTTCTTTAGAGAAACTTCCCTCTATGAATTCATAATCAGCTGAGACTTGTACACTAAAGAGATTCTGAGATGATTTATTTTTTGTTTTTCGTTTAAAAAAAAAAAACCCACTGATCAGTTACACATGTTAAACCCAGTAGAATTGCATGTCAGATATGGGAAGGGAAAGAATATGAGTCTTATAACTATGGAAAAATATTCTAAATCATTAATTTAATTAAACAAAATTTCTAAAAACCCTCACCTTCTATCTTAGAATCTATACTAGCAATAAGGGTCAAGTGACTTGCCCAGGATCATACATTTAGCACCTCCCCTCTCTAGGCCTGGCTGTCATCCACTGAGTCACCCAGTTGCTTACAGATGCCTTGTTTTTAATTTCTGCTCTCATCAGTTTCATTTTTCTTTTAAGCCATTCTGTATTTGGTTGTTGTTCCTTAATCTCTTAGGATTCTCCACTATCCCTGGGTTTCATCAGGTATTGGTTCGTGCTTCTTTGTCTTGTAATGTTTGAGAGAGCTTTGGTTTTATAGGCATCTTTGCTTCTGACTTTAGTATCTTGCTCATGGATTTATCTGATTTCATTCTGAGGTTTCAATTCTGGCCCCTCCCTCTTTCCTTGTAGGTATATCTTTATGGTTTTACATTGCTCTGGTCTGGAGTCCTGCCCTAAGAATCCTGGGCTGGAGGGGGGCCAGGATTGACCACAAATGGGTTTTAGTCCCCTTTCCTTCAGGTCAGGGTAGGTGTGCCCTATACCCCTGTCCCAGTTTCTCCCAGGGCTCTTCTCCTTTTTTTCTCTGGCTGGGCAGAATCGGTATGGACCACTTTTTGCTAGACTGGGGAGAGTAGAACATGATCTGGGCAGTGTCTGCAGCCATGGAAGTCCCTACCACAGGAGCTACTGCAGGAAAAGGCAGCCTGCCTATCACCATCCCCACGGGGGGCAGAATCAGTAACTAGGACTCATTTTGGAGTAGAGAGCAGGGAGAGGTAGGCCAGCAAAGCACTTTGGGCTCTAGGAAAGAACTTAGTAATGGAGGTTCATGTCTCTGACCTTAGTGTAGAGCCTGGGAGGCAGAGAGGGTTACCGAGGGAACACTTTAGGGAATAACTTTCTGCTCTTCTGAACTGATCAGGGACATTCAGAACTCTGCCAGAGACTCCCTCTTCCCTTACCCAATCAAACAAATGCCCAGATAATCAATTCCCCATCCCCTGACAATTGCCTAGGCAGCAGGAGTAAGTTTGCTTTAAGTTCCCACTAGAATGTGGGCTCCTGGAGGATGCTGTCTGCTTCTACTGGGATTGCCAGCACCTGTGAAGACAGGAAGGCCATTTGTCTTTAGGTTCTCTGTTGTAGGGCATGCTGCCCTCTGGTGGCAAAAGAATTTCTGAAAGGAAGAGAGGAATTTTTGTTCCTCAGAAGATTTAGAGCAGGAAAAAATTCAGATGGGTTCTTAACCAAGTGTCTGTATGTCTGGGTGTGTCTGTGTTATAGAACCCTTGAGCCGATCTGGCAAAGCCCATGAATCCCTTCTCAGAATATTTTTTATTTATACATTTTTAAACATATAAAGTAAAATAAGTTAGATTTGTTTTAGAAAGGAAATCTATTGAAAGAATTCTCATTTGTTTTCAAAGCAATCTAATGGTCCCTGGATAACCTCTGCTAAAAGATCAGCAAATCTAGGGGGCAGCTGGGTAGCCCAGTGGATTGAGAACCAGGTCTAGAGATGTGAGGTCCTGGGTTCAAACCTGGCCTCAGACACTTTCCAGCTGTGTGACCCTGGGCAAGTCACTTGACTCCCATTGCCTAGCCCTTACCACTCTTCTGCCTTGGAACCAATCAATACACAGTATTGATTCCAAGATGAAAGGTGAGGGTTTAAAAAAAAAAAGATCAGCAAATCTGACCTCCTCAGGGAGGCAGTAACTTGTCCTGGGTCCTCTGAGTCTAATCAACACAAAGTCATGAGGTGTGTCTCCTGTGCACAGTAGGAGATTGAAGGAAGAAGAAGGGCACAGGAGAGAGAGAGAAGAAAAGGAGTTAAGGAAGCCTTTTCTGCTGCTTTCAAACTTGATCCAGAGAAGTCCCAAATAAAGACATTTCGGTTTGCAAAACTACCTTTCTGTCTCGCACTGTGCTTGAAATAGAATCAGGCACGACCTTCTGGAGGACAGAACCAGCTCTAGAGCTACTATGTTTCTCGATTATCCTAAATGTCCAGAAACAGTGATTGAAAACTTCCAGGAAACTGACATTCCACCTAGCCCAGCTAGGACACTTGTTCTCAGGTCTCTAGTGATCCTTCTCTGAGGTTCCTGGGCAAAGTAGAAGGAACAGTTTCTCCTCTATGAGGAGGGTGGGGGAGGCAGTCTGCACCCCCTGGATCCACTCTTCTCCACGAGGGGAACCCAAGATGCACTGGACCTTATCTTGTAAGGTCCCCTCCCCAGAGTCACCCCTGATCTCCCTTGTGAGAGAGGAGGGGATGTCCTCCCCTGCAGTCAAGCAGATCCGGTCTAGGTCTTCCTCTAGACTCATCAGTTTGTCACATCAAGCCCTTCACAGCCTGGCCCCTTCCTACCTTTCCAGCCTTCTTAGCCACCCCACACTCTTTGCTGTTCCTCCCCCAGGATCCACCATCTCCCAAGTCCATGCACGTGCACTAACTGTGCCACATACCGGGAACATCCATCCTCCTGTGAAAATAATTTTAAGAAAAAATGATAACAAAGTTCATGGGAAGTCAGAAAATGAAAATGTGAAGGGTGGTGGCCTCGCATCATCATCAGAATGGTCTGGTACTGGAGAAGACATAGAAGAGGGGCTCATTGGAACAGACTCGGGGTCAATGACCTCAGCAAGCCAGTATCTTATTAGGCCCACGAAGAACCCGCCACCCTGCAAAAACTGCTGGGAAAACTGGAAAATAGGAGCAGAAAGAACTTCAATACCAATATGTCACACCCTATCAACAAGATAAGGTCAAAACCAGTATATGGTTTAGGCATAAAGGGTGATACTGTAAGCAAATTAGGACACCATCAAATAGTTCACCTGCCATATCGATGGAGAAGGGAAGCATTCCTGACAAGAGAGAGAGAAATTCTGAGATTCAAAATGAATCATTTTAATGGCAGTATGTTAAATTAAAAGGGTTTTGTACAAACAAAATCAATGTAACCTAGATTAGAAGAAAAACAACAAACAGGAAAGTTTTACAACACATTTCTCCAATAAAGGTCTTGTTTCTCAAATGCAAAGAGAACTAAGTCCAATGTATAAGAATACTAGCCATTCCCCAGTTACAAATGGTCAAAGAGTATGAACAAGCGGTTTTCAGATGAAGAAATCAAAGCCATCAATAATCACATAAAAAAATGTTCTAAATCTCTCTTGATTAGAGAAATGCAAATTAAAACAACTCTGAGGTGCCGCCTTACTCAGACTGCATAAAATATTAGTAAAGGAAAGTGATAAATGTTGGGAGGGATGTAGCAAAATTGGGAAACTGCACTGTTGGTGCATTGTGAACTGATCCAACCATTCTGAAAAGCAATTGGAACTATGTCCAAAGGGCTATAAAACTGGGCATGCCCTTGGATCCAGTAATGCCACTACTAGGTCTGTATACCAAGGAGATTTTTTTTAAGGGAGGGAGAAGAAGGACCTACTTGTAGAAAAAAAAAATTTACAGCTGCTCTTGTTGTGGTGGCAAAGAACTGGAAAATGAGGGGATGTTCATCCATTGGGAAATGGATGAACACATTGTGGTCTTTGATGGGGATGGAATTCTATTGTGCTATAAGGAATGAGGAGGAGGAGGATTTCCGAAAAGGCTGAAAAGATCTACTTGAACTGATGGTAAGTGAATTAAGCAGAGCTAAAAGAACACTGTGCACAGTAGCAACAATGGTATACAATGATCAACTGTGAAAGACTCAGCTACGCTCAGTATTACAATGACCCAAGACAATTCTGAAGGACTTCTGACTAAAAGTGCTCTCCACCTCCAGAGAAAGAACCATTGGAGTGTGCTATTTTTCACTTCAGTTTACTTATGCTATTATTTGGAGGGGTTGGTTTTCTATGAGTATTCTCTTATAACAATGGCCGATATCGGACTTCCGGGTAATCATGGCTGCAATCTAGACGCCACACGCTTCCTCTCCCCAGCACCGAACGAAATAGACTACATCAAAGGAGCATAAAATCACCTTTGGAGGAACAAAAGGACTCCCCAGTACCCCATAGAGGCAAAGGTACGTGGGGCTTGAACATTTCCACACTAAAATAAGAAGGAAAAGCTTGCACAGAAAAGTGAACTGAGCTGCCCTTCCCCTACCCCACCTCCCCCACTAAACCAGAGTGAGCTACCTGAGCGCTCACCGGGACAGCGAGTGAGTGGGGAGCGTCTCTGTCTGGGGGGGGGGGGGCACTCCAGGGTCCTTGGGATCTGGGGACTGCCAGGAAAAAAACGTCTCAGGGCGCTTTCACTGGAGAATCCAGCGGAGCTGTACTTGGGGTGGGCTGCGCTGAACACCTGGGCGGGCTGCGCTGAACACCAGGGCGGACCACACGCTGATTATCTGGGCGGAGTTGAACACCTGGGCAGTGTGGCTGTGATCAGGGACCCAGCGCTCTAACAAACCTTGGAGGCTGGGAAGAACTAGTCTGAAGCAACCTAAATTCACAGAAAAACCACACATATAACCCAGATCCCAGACCAAAAAGGAAAGGGGAATAAAACCACCAAAGGGATGGCTCACATGGCCCAAAATCAAGCCTCCAGGAAGAAAGGGAAAAAAGTGACTATTGAAAACTTTTATGGTGGAAGTACCCAAGGAAAAGAGGAGAATGAGGAGGAAATCCAAAAAAATTCAGAACACGCCTCCCAAAATGGAAACTATCAACAAGCTCTGGAAGCTCTCAAACTGGAACTTATCCAAAAGATGGAAACCTGGAAAGAAAAATGGGAGAAAGAGATCAGCTGTCTGACAGATAAGAATGCTCAATTGGAAAAAGAACTCGAAGCATCCAATAGAAGGGCAGACAAGGCTGAAAAGCAAAACCAGTCCCTAATGACCAGAATTAAGCACCTCGAAGAAAGTGAGATGATAAAACAGCAAGAATCAATAAAGCAAACCCAAAAAATTAATGAATTAGAAGAAAACATAAAATATCTCACTGAGAAGGTCACAGACCTGGAAAACAGGGGGAGACGAGAAAATCTCCAAATTATCGGTCTCCCAGAAAAACCAGAGGTAAACAACAAATTGGATATTATTCTACAGGAGATTATAAAAGAAAATTGCCCTCACGTTCTGGAGCAAGGGGGCAAAATAGAAATAGAAAGGATTCATAGAACACCTTCTATACTAAATCCCCAAAAGACAACCCCTAGGAATGTAATTGCCAAATTCAAGAGCTTCCAAGTAAAGGAGAAAATCCTACAAGAAGCCAAGAAGAAGAGCTTCAGATATAAGGGGGCTCCCATAAGGATCACACACGACTTAGCGGCTAACACACTAAGAGACCGCAAAGCATGGAACATGATATTTAGAAAGGCAAGAGAGCTGGGTCTCCAACCAAGAATCAACTACCCAGCAAAACTGACTATATACTTCCAGGGGAAAGTATGGGCATTCAACAAAATAGAAGATTTCCAAGCATTTGCTAAGAAAAGACCAGAGCTCTGTGGAAAGGTCGATATCCAAGCACAGAAAGCAAGAGAAACATGAAAAGGTAAATATGAAAGAAAGGGAAAAGGAGATAAATCTTATCTTTTTTCTTTAAGTCAAACTCTCTTCTATAAGGACGACATTTACATCAAATTATATATATTAATATGTGGGGAAAATGTTTTGTGTAACTCTCATAAATTGTATCATCATAAGAGTAGTTAGAAGAAACATGCATAGGGAAAGATTGGGGCATTAAGAAGATTTGGGGAAAGTTGGGGCAAAGAAAGGAAAAGGGAGGGGGGAATCGCCATAATACTAAGATTAACTTCAAGAAATAGGGGGGGAATCAATAGAATAAACTTTCCCATATAAAGATACACATGGGAAGGGGAGGGGAAGAACTCTCATATGAGAAGGAGAGGAAGAGAGCGTGAAGTAGAATTACTTAAACCTTACTCTCAGTGAAATCAAATCTGAGAGGGAAGAACATCTAGATCCAGTGGGATCCTGAATTCTATCTTATCCATTAGGGCAAGAAAGAAAGGAAACCCAAGGAGGGGGTGGGGGGAGGGAGTAACAATGGCCGATATCAAAATGTGTGTGTGTGTGTGTGTGTGTGTGTGTGTGTGTTTAAACCCTGACCTTGGTTCTAAGGCAGAGGAGTGGTAAGTGCTAGGCAATGGGGGTCAAGTGATTTGCCCAGGGTCACACAGCTGGGAAGTGTTTGAGGTGTGATAGAGACATGAAGAGAGAGAGGTTTTGCAAGACTTGTGGACCAAGATGCAGGAACCAGGGTTCCAAAAGAATGTTCCCAGTTGTTGGCAGTTTGAGTTGATAGGGGGGATGGGACTTTGTCTCTGACTGGAAGTCACTCTCTCTCTCCTTGGAGGTTTGAAGCTGGCTGAAAGACCTTTGTGAGGCTGACTTGGTTTTGGGGGTTTCTCTGGCTCTGAGCAGTTGAAGTTGACACTGAGAAGAGAAAGTTGGGTTTCTGTCTCTCTGGCTCTGAGCAATGAAAGCTGACCAGGGGAGAAACTTTTGAGTAGGTGATCTATTTGAGAGTTGAGCTGGCCAGGAGAAAACTTAGAGACTTTGAACTTTGTTTTTCTCTGGGGTTGAAGCTAAGAAAGGAGACCAGCCAGGCTAAATCTGTGAAGAAGAAGAAAGAAGATTTTGAAAGGGCTGTTGTCCTCCATCTTCCTAACTGTCTAAGAATCACACTTGTGACTACCCAAACCCTCAATTTTATCTCATTTAGATTAGGGAAATCCTTATCCCTCTTACCTCAGTTTCCCATCCTGTTATCCCAATAAACTTGACTTGAAAAAGGAAAGGAAAAGAATATCTTTATAGTTTATCCAAATGGGGAGAGAAGGAGCCAAAGGCTTCAAGAAGAACTGGGTGGAGAGGGTTGGTTAAGGGAGGGAGTGATGGAGGAAGGAGGTTAGGAAATATATTGATCCATCAGCCATCAATAGGGATCAATAGACAGAACCCCAGAGCAGTCCCTTATAAGTAGTCCCCTGTATACCAGTATCCCTGTGTGGCATCCCTCAGCATTTCTCATTTCTACCACCATTACAAATAAGCAGGTTCAGGTTCCTGTACCAGCTCTCTATAGTCACAAGTGTAAAAAATAGACTTGAACTCTGGACTTCAACCCCCACAAGCCTTTGCTCCACTTCCCCAGAATGCTTTGTAATCTCACCTGGGCTGAGATCCAGAAGGGATTTAAGCTGATTGTAAAGGCTTTTGGGCTCTCTTTTGGACTTCCATTTTGGGGCAGTCGTGGCTCTTTCCATAATGTAGGTGAGGTCTTGTCTAGGCCTCTCTGGCCTAGGCACGTTATCCTTATCCTGTATTTTCTTTAATCCTTAATCTTCAATAAACCTCTAAAAATGGAATCCTCCTTGCAGAGAGAAACTAATTTCTACCTGCCTCAGTCTCCCCTAAATTTTAATCTTTACAGTTGGTGACCTAATGGGAGAAAAAACTCTCAATCTTCTGATTTTTTTCTGATCTTTAGTTCAGTTTTAATAGCTATTGCCTAGAAATTTTTTGAGCCACTTTTCTCTGGCCGAGGTTTTTTACCCTCACAAAGCTGCGCCTCATTCCAGCCATTAGCTCCCAGCCCTGCCTGCCTGCCTGCCTGCCTGCCGCCATCCGATTTGGACTGCCCACCCCAGCTGCCCACTCCACTTGGCCCTGCTTGTCTGTGATCCAGCTCTGGCCCTGGCCCTGCCCACCCCAGTGGTTTTTCTCTCGCTCACCTGGCCCACCTGATTCAACCAAGATTGCAATCACCTGGTGACCTGCATGCCCAACAAACCCAGATCCTGGGCTGGTAACAAAATGGGTGGTGGGGGTGGGGTGGGGTGGGGGGGTATTGGCTCCATGTGGGTGGCCTGGGCTCCATGTGGACTGGGGCAAGAGGAGGGATAATAGCAGGGGAGAGAGAAAAGGGAGAAGAGAAGAAACAGACTTTTCAAACAAAAACTTAAAAAAGCAATGGGATGTTTAAAAGGATACCTTTTGGCTGTTCTGGTAATTTCACTGATTTCACCTGCATGCCAGAAGAAAGATTCAGCCCAAATATTCAACTTTGGGGAGGCAAATGGGTGGCTCAGCAAAATGAGAGCCAGGCCTACAGACATGCGGTCCTGGGTTAAAATCTGGCCTCAGATACTCCCCAGCTGTGGGGCCCTGAGCAAATCCCTTAACCCCCATTGCCTAGCCCTTACCACTCTGCCTTTGGACAATAGACATTTAAATGGATAATTAATTAAAAGAAAACAAAAACAAAAAAACCCAAAACACACACACACACACACACACACACACACACACACACACACACACACACACACACCTAAGGAACTTTAAAGACTGGAGGTTATAAATTTTGAGGCATTTCAGACTCCAATGGTTTATACAAATCTCTGTATTCTATTGCATTTTTGTTTAAGGTTTACCTTTGTGATTTATTTCATATATTACTAGATTCAATGTTATCCTGTTACACTGTTCATTTAATGTACTGAGTTTTTAAATTCTGTTGTTTTCCCCTATAACTATGCTGAAATAATATTAGTGATTAAGCCCATATATGAAAAAACAGTTTTTCTATTTTGCTTTTGTAAAATTGTCACAGAGGATAGATGGACTTCAGGACTGGTTATAAATGTATAACAACCTTTGGAAAATTTAATGTGCTAAATACCTCAAATGATTTTAAGGGTTTTTTAAATATGATTTTTGGAATTTTTTTTAACAATCTCTGGTTATTTTTGCCTGCCCCTACCATGAGGTAAGGCCAATTCTAGCTGAAGTGAAATACAATTATAACCCCCAACTTTCCTGCATTTCTAAATATGTGAATGGAAATTGGAGCAGTTAATCTCAAGGCATTTGTATCCCTAAAAAGCCTCCAAAAAAAGGAGCACCCCTTTATTTATACTCTTCAGCTCACCATTTTACTTGTACCAGAATGATATATAGATTTTTTGATTATGTTCTTAACCCAAGATGAGTTTTACTTTGTTTAAAAATATGTTTAAATACCAAGGTTGAAAGATTGCTATGTTTGTAAAAACTTGTGACAAATATCCATCAATTCATAGGCTTTAAAAAAATGCCATACAGCAACTTATGTGAAATATGAAAGTGTGTTTGTTTGCTATTGTAATTAATTGGGCTATTGAGAATTTTGGGGATATTGATACCTACATATTTGTACTACTGTATTTTTTTTAAAAATGAAAAAATGTTACCTCTCTCAATTCATGGCCAGATATTAAGAGGAAATGGATCTCATTTTTGGTGAGAAAGCTTTGTATTCTATATTTTCTTAGCTGACACAGAGTGTCAATGATTATAAGCTACATTTTTGAATTTTTTAAAGACTTATTATATTTTTCTTGCATGTGCAATATACTATTTGTTTTTTTTATTTTTTCTCTCCTTTTATATTTGAAGCACATGTCACCAGTATTAAGAATTTCTTTAACTTTTTGATTTTGCAGTAGTATAAGTTTAAGATACATTTGCTAATGCACACCCCAAAAGCTTGTGATTATAAAAATGATGCCACTAATTATTTAAAAAATTATGGGACTTTGCTTAATGATTCTGTCTGATTCCAGGACAAGATATACACACAAGAGCCATTGCACAGAGCCAAAGAAAAGCCAATCCAGGATGGATTGATGCACTTCTAGGCCAATACAAAGGTCTTGAGCCTAGTGTGAAGACTCAAGGTTACTGTGTTTAACATTGTTAGACATAGGCTTTCCTTGTGTCCACACTCACTCTGAAAATACGGACGAGTATCCCCAAACTTGGCTCCTACTTGGCTTCTATAATCTGGTCCCCTTTTCTGCCTTTCATAATGTGGTACCTTTCTGTAGTCCTGGCCACTGACTAGGTAAGTGCATCATTGCTTCGATCATTTTAATTGGGCCCTGATTCAAGGACCTGTTATAGATTTATTTTTCTTTTACTTAGAATTTTTTCACATACGACTTTGATAGTCTATATTTTCATCCAGAAATCTTTCTTTTTTTTGGATTTTTCTGATATCCTTTTAATATCTCTTGCCAATTGATTCATATACCTCATACCTCAGCCATGCATCCCTAAGTGATCCTGTTTTATAATCACCCTCTTAACGGGGGGAATGTAAAAAATATCATTATTTAAATTGCAAAGTTTAAATTCCTTTTGAGAAGAATTTTAGGTTAAAAAACATGATACCTCTCTGAATACAGAAACTGAACTATTGGAGAATCCACCATGAAGAAGCCTCCAGACCACAAGTGCACAAAAATGAACTTTGGGTGTAGTTGATTGAACATTTATTTGTATGTATACTTTCATGCCAAAGGGGACTTCCCCCTAACCGGCTTTTTGTCAATGCATTCAGCAATTATTGGTTTTATTCTTTTTTTTCCTCTTATCCCCAAATTATTGTAATCTTTAAATTGATTATGTTTTCATGATCCTTTGGGGAAAAAATTTATTTTTTTCAAACGATCAAATGAGGGAATATAAAAAATAGAATTGAACTCTGGACTTCAACCCCCACAAGCCTTTGCTCCACTTCCCCAGAATGCTTTGTAATCTCACCTGGGCTGAGATCCAGAAGGGATTTAAGCTGATTGCAAAGGCTTTTGGGCTCTCTTTTGGACTTCCATTTTGGGGCAGTCGTGGCTCTTTCCATAATGTAGGTGAGGTCTTGTCTAGGCCTCTCTGGCCTAGGCACGTTATCCTTATCCTGTATTTTCTTTAATCCTTAATCTTCAATAAACCTCTAAAAATGGAATCCTCCTTGCAGAGAGAAACTAATTTCTACCTGCCTCAGTCTCCCCTAAATTTTAATCTTTACGCAAGCCAGAGAACAACAGTCATTGCTGAAGAAACAGTTTCCAGTCAGTTTACATTCTCCATTTCAATAAGTAATATTTCCAGTCAGTTTATTATTCTATTTCAGAGGCCAGATTTGAACCTAGGATCTCCCATCTCTAGGCCTGACTCTCAATCCACTGAGCGACCCAGCTGCCCCCATGGAAGTTCATTTTGCATGGTAATACATGTATAGACCTTACCAGATGAAGGAGGGGGAAAAGGAGAGAGGAAGACAATTTGAATCTCATAATTTCGGAAAATGTATATTGAAAATCATGACATATAATTGGGAAAATAAAATATTTTTAAAAGAAAATTTTATTCCACTACTCAATTTAGTCAGCATTTACTCAATTCATGGTAGTTTCATGGGGATCAGTGTTTGATGTTAGATTGGAAAGAATTAAGATTGATAGATATATTTTGTATTGGTGGCATCATTGGAGATGGCAGTCTCAGAGAGAGAGAATTATAGTTACATTGTATTAACTCTGGAGCTTGCTATTGTAGTAAAAATGCCTCTCATCCCTATGAATGAATGTCACTTGTGACCATGAAAATGTGGGTTTCAAGACTTTGATTGCCAAAACTGTAAAAATAATTTTAGTGTCTTGATTTAAATAAAAAATAAGTGCACCATGGGAAAAATTCCCAAATATGAAATACCCAAGTCAGCTGGGTTTTATGGAGATTTTAATTAATATGTATGAATGAATTAAGAAAAGGGAAGGAGACAGAGTAACAGGAAATAGTAGGAAAAGGCTAGGGCCTAGGCCAATTCTCTTTAAGAGAGAAACTAAGTCAATCTTTAATCACTCATCACAAAATCTTTCTAAGCAAAACTCTAGTGTTCAGAGACCCAGCAGCCTCCTCTGACTCCTGACCTCCAATTCAGCTTCCAAAGCTGAATTAAATGGAGCTACCTTGAACTGGTTCAGACAGCTCCTTTTAAAGAGTAATTTCTCTTGTGTCACATCCCCTAAATTTTCACGTCTACCAATCACAGTAGATGCTTTTCCTAGGACAGCCCATTCTTAGTTTTTAGTTCTCACCTTCTCTGGGTAGATTATATCTTCTGAGTACTTCACACCTCTTTGTTAAGCTTGCCCCTTGCAAATTGCCTGACCTTTTAGTGATTAATTTGACCTTCATAGGTACTTAGCACCCTTTTGTATTAGATCTAAAAATAGACCTCGCTTAAGGGCTTTTGCCTCACTATAAGTATGGGTTAAGTACTTTTTCATTGTTCAGTAAGGAGTTTACAACTTTATCTTCCCTTAAAGTATGCCTAAGTATGGGTGGAGTAATGTTAGAGTTCCCAATACATTCCTGACCAAGTACCTTCTTTGTTTAAAATGGGAAATAGCCTTATCTAAGGTAGAGTCTGAGAAGTTTTAAGATTCACACACTGCTCTCTTTCCTTTCTCCCACAAATTCCTTCTCCCCTAGTACACTGCTAACCAAACACCAGAAGTTTCATTTCTCCTGACTGTCTCTGCTCAGGTGGAAGGTAGAAAACATCAACTGAAATGGCCTGTGGTTGATGACCTTCAGGGGCCTTTGGCTGCCATCTCTCATAGCTGATACATTATAAACATTTTTTTTCATTGTTTTACTGGTTGTTACACTGTTGATAAATCATTTAATCAGTTAAGTCTGATTTCTATTTACTCTAGATTGAGATCAGAGAGGGATAGACAGACAGACAGACAGACAGACAGACAGACAGACAGACAGACAGATAGATAGATAGATAGATAGATAGATAGATAGATAGAACAGATGGATAGACAGACAGATAGGCAGATAGATAGAGCAAATATTATGGGGGGAAAGTTTCTTAAATATCCCAAGTAAATATTTGGTCAATAGATGTGATAAGATCTGAGTGGAATACTAAAAGCTTCATTTAGAAGATAATCCCTGCCCTAAGTTGTGAAGAAAGCTTGAGTGTCTGAGAGACAAAGGAGATCTAGGCAAAGGTGAGAGATAGGTGGAAGCAAATTCTGTGGAAGAAGACACAAGCAAGACCTTCAAACTCACTTTCTTTTTTTCTGTTTTAACCCACAGCTTATTAACCCTCTCACCAAAGTTGTCTTTCTCAGACTCCCTTGATCACCGGGCTTGATGGCTGAGACAAACCCAAGCAGGGCAGAGAGCAGTGCCACCTCTATTTTAACCCTATGCCCATCCCCTTCATGCTTCTAGATTGTTCATCACGTCACCATGTTGTTTTAGGAGAATGGGTCACTAAAAATTCCCTTTCAATTTAGGAGTGTAACAGGAGGGGGGAAAGCCTTACACTAGAGCAAACCACTAGGCAAAACATCCCCTCCCCTCCCCCCATGCAAGAAAGAAATTCCTTCTGGAGGTGGACCTCTTCTCTTGGCTTTTGTCTCTCCACTGGATAAAGGCTGGAGAATATCTCCTAGTCCATATCTGGAAGATAATCTTGACCAAATTCCTCACTTTAAAGAGGAACTGAGGCCCCAAGGGAAGAAATGAGAGAAGTGACATTAATAGGAAGTAACAGAGTTTATATTCCAACCACATCCTCTGCCCTTAGAGTCACCCCCGCCCCCAGCTGTATGTGCCAGCCTCCCAGGTGAGCACTTAGGACACAGAGGAGCACAAGCTACTTTTTATTAAAAAGAAAAAAACTGGAATGGTGGGAGAAAGAGAAGGAAAAACAAAAAGAGGGGCAGCTAAGAGATTCAGTATTTTAAGAGCAAGGCCTAGAGTTCAAATCTGGCCACAGGCACTTCCTAGCTATGTGACTCTGGGCAAGTCACTTACCTTATTGCCTAGCCCTTACTGCTCTTTGGAGTATTGATTCTAAGTCAGAAGTAAAGGGGTTTGAGAAGGAGGGGAGGGAGGGATAAAGGGAGGAATGGAGAGAAAGGGTGGAGGAGAGAGAAACAATAAACATCTAATAGGCAGCAAGTAGATTAGTGATCACTCTGCTCTCTTGGTCTCTTCTTCTGTGTGGTTGGGAGAAAAGATCTCTATGACCTAAATCTGTGAGCCCTAAATGAGGGTCACAAATTTAGATCTGGGAGGGAATGGGCAGGACATTTAGTCTCACCCCTGCATTTTACAAATAAGGAAACTGAAGCCCATAGAGAGGGTGCACCTTGATCAAGATCACCAGGGGGGAAGTGAAAGCAACAAGCATTTAGTAAAGACCTACTATATGCAGTCCCTGCCCTCAAGGCGATCACTCACTTGATGAGGGAGACAACATGCAAATGAACACACCCGAGATTGGGAAGGCACTGGAATGAGAGGGAATTAGGAAAGACTTCTGGTGGAAGATGGGATTTTGACTAGGATTTGAAGGAAGCCTGGGAAGGCGGGAGGTAGAGAACAAAAGGAAGAGCATTCTAGGCTGGGGGGGGGGGGGGGGGACAGTCAGAGAGAATGCAGGGAGAGGAGATGAAGTCTTTGTGCCTCCAAAGCTAGGCTCCTATCCCATTTGGAGGAATGAAGAACATCAGTAAAAACTGATGATACCCCAGGTCTTTTCTATCACAAAGCTGCTCTCTCAGCTCAAGCATGAGTGGCTGATGGAGGAGAAGAGAGGGAAAGGCTTCCCTGACAAAGTCAAAGGATGGTTTGCATTTCCATCAGGCTGCCATATTTGCAAAACAAAAAATAATAAAAATTCTTACATCTGCTCTAAGGAGGAGATAAGATATTGGAGCTCTCAAAGTCCTTGTTCTAGAGAGAAGGAAACTGAGGGGAAGGAGCTGCCGTGGGGCCACTGGCCAGGAAGGATCAGAGTCAGGTCCCCTAATATCAAGCCCCAGGAACTTTCCAGCTGGTTTTCAGTCTGGGTGACTTTGGGCAAATCACTTTTCCTCTCAAGAAGCCTCAGTTTCTTCATCATTTCAATGAGGGAACTAGGACTCGAACTCTCAGCTGATTCTAGCATTAACTTTATGGAATGTCGTGATACAAAGGTCCTGTGAAACCAGCTCACTGCTGGCCATTCCAACTTCCAGGACTTCAATGAGAGAACCATCAGAACAGTAAGCGAGAGGTGTCCAGAGGACAAGGCTGGGGCTGCTTTGGAGGAGGTGCATGCTCCTTCAAATAGATGCTGGACAGTTCCTCTCTGGCCTTTTGCAGGCTGAGACTAGAAGGGCTCTGGCATCCCTTTGACCCTGACAATCTGCAATTCTTTGCGAAGGGACTCTTGGCTCTCTAAGACTGGGGAGGGGATGATTTCTTGTTCATATCCTGTATTATTTCCTATATATTAAGGAGAATTACTGTGTATTCCTGTGTCTGGGATGTGGGTCAGAGATCCCATCCAGTCCAATGCTGTTTGCATTTCCTTTGTCTTTGGGGATCCCAAAGCACATCTTCCTTTATAACAGAATTTGGCAAGAAAAGGAAACCTGGCTTCTTTCCCCCTGTCTACCTGTAGGGATAAGGAGGTGTGGATGGGTTGATGGACCACTTCCTAATTAGATGATTGCCAATTAGAAATGCCTTGGAATGTTGGGGGGGAGTATATGAATAATGAATTATGAGCTCCCCAAAATGTATAGAGGTACCTGGGCCAGGAGTGTCCCTTTGCCTTATGATGGTCAAGTCATTTGACCCCAATTATGTCTTGACTGGTCGAATAAGAAATTATTTTAAAGTTAAGAAAAATCAGCCTTGAAATCATTTTAATCGCTACACAGGGAAGTGAGTATGTAAGAGAACCCCAGTAAATCTCTGAAGCAGAACAGTAACAACCACAATAACACCCATGTTGAAAGCACTTTCTACACCCTCATGAGGAAGGGTATATCTGGGTTATTGTCCCCCATTTGACAGCAGAGTAAACTGAGGCCCAGAGAGGAAACGTTCCTTGTCCAGGGCCACATAGCTGAGCTTCAGTTTCCTCATTTTCAAAATGGAGATAATACTATTCATGGTTTCTGCCTCTCCAGCTTTACAGATCTCCCTTAATCTTTCCCTTTCCGTTTCCATCAGTTTCTGGATATCTTCAATTTGAGTCAGTCAACAAGCATTTATCTAGCACTTTCTGCATGCCAGGCATTGTGCCAAGCACTGAGGAGAGCCAAAGACCACAGTGGGCTCATGCCTTCTCTGACCAGATTGTGCCATTTTAACACATTTTCTGGGCTGTGCTGGAAGCCGCCCAAGCTTTGGGGAGCTAATCGTTAAATTCTCAGGGCGAGCATTTACATCTAAGAAAAGGGCAAAGGCTACAGATCCAGGCTTGATTCTTAGTCTTCTAGGTTGCCAAGACCTAAGAAAGTGAAAGAGATGCTAATGGTGCAGATTAAGCCTAAAGGTGCTATGCATACATAGGCTCTCCCCAGGCCCTAGTTAAATAGTTATCTGCACACTCTGCTCTTGGGCTGGCACAAAGAAAACTTTGGGCTACTGGTGAATGGAGGCCAGGACTTGGGCACGAAGTGTACCCTTGGGGAGACCAGCCTCGCAATCAGCATGTGTGTGTGCTGTGTGCTTTGGGATGGAGACCCCGGTAAGTCTGCCCATGGAGGAAAGATGGAGATTCCTCCTGGAGCCCCTTCAGGGCCTGTGGGCAGAGTGTCCCCTCTGCTTCAGGTCAGGACACGTTTCTTTGCCATCTAGGATGTGGAGGGGCAGCAAGCTAGCCATTGCTGGTGCAAATAGTCCCTGGCATGCTTACCTTGTCCACAGACAAGGAAATTTAGGGTGTATTGTGAAATGAGAGTCTAGAAGTTTGGGGGCTCCTGAAGGAAGAGCACGTGTGGAGAAGAACGACCTGAGGCATGGAGTGGCACGTCAGTGACCTGGGACTGGGACACGGAGCCTGGCCACAAGGAGGGCACAGGAAGATGCAGAACATCCCTGCAGACAAGGGCTCCCAGTGAACCCCGACGCGCTCCAGGGGACAGAGGATGCTCCTGAGATACCCAAAGGGATGTGGCTTTCCCTGAATTTGTGGGCCAGATTCAGACAGCTCGGCAGCAGCTGGTCCAGCACAAAGAAACAGACGCAGCCCAGAGAAAACAACCTGGGACACGGGACAACCTTGTGGGAGTCCCTGCCCCTTCCCAGAGCCCAGTGCTTTGTCCCCTGTCCTGTCTCCCTCTTTTTCCTTCAGCCTCACGTGCCTCTGTTTTCGCTGTTTCCCAGCCCATCTTCATTACCTGCTCCAGATGGCATTAACATAAGAGAGAGACTGGTGCCCCCCTCAGAGTCAGGAGGCCCACTGCTGTGACCCTGGGCAGGTAGACTAAGGCAGAGTAGGGCAGACATGCAGGCAACTAGTCAGCCGATCAGCTGGCCTTTTTAAAGCACCAACTATGTGCCAGGCACTGTGCTATGCAGTGGGGACCCAGAGTCATGTAAAACAGTCCCTGAGCTCTGGATCCTTATACACATGTATACATACATGTCTGTACACATATACATGTATGTGCATTGTGGAAATGTGTAAACCCAGAATCAGTACAGTGTCCTTGCGAGGCTGGGGGAGTATCCTGGGACCCCTAGAGCTCGGTGGGATGCCAGCTCCAGGAGGGCACAAAATGCATCCTAAGGAATACAAAGGGCAATTTGAATACAGACTATCTCCTCCCAGTCTTGTTGTAGATGGCCACCAGGGGGCCCAGAAGTATTGATTAGAGTGAGAAAGAAGCCAGAGCTCTACACATTAGCTCCTCCTCTGCATGGAGACTCCCATTGAGATTTGGACTGATTTGCCATTCCAGCTATCCCCAGCCTAGAAATCTTGTTGGTGGAGTATCCGAGCCTCCTCGGGGTCCTCTTCCTCCTTTCTGATTCACATCCTCATGGAGCTGCAGAGGCCACTGGTCAATCCCACCCCCACTCTTCTCCACTCGGAGTGGCCATCAGAGGCCCCTGGATTCCCACCCTCATGCTGTTCAGGCTCGTCCACTCTTCCTGTGCAGTCAGTGGCCAAACCTGGTCATTTCTGCTTCTACAGTGTCTTGTATCTGGCCCTTCTCTGCCTTCACCCAGCCACCAGCTTGCTTCTGGGCCTCACTCTCTTTTGCCTGGACCATGGCATTAGCCACTTACTTGGTCTCTCTGTCTCCAGCCTCTCTCTTCTCCAAACTGTCCTCTACACAACTGCTAAGGTGATTTTCTGATAGCTCAGGTCTGACCTTCTTCAATTAACTCCCTCTCCTCCTGTATGACTAAGTCTAGACCTTTAACTTGGCGTTTAAAGTTCATCAGAAGGGGCATCTGGGTGGTTCAGTGGATGGAGAGCCAGGCCCAGAGACGGGAGGTCTTAGGTTCAAATCTGGTCTTAGGTACTTCCTAGCTGTGTGACCCTGGGCAAGTCACTTAACCCCCATTGCCTAGCCCTCACTGCTCTTCTGCAAAAGGCAGAAGGTAAGGACTTTAAAAATAAATAAATAAAGTTAATCAGAACCAGGGCCTTCCAACCCACCCACATTTCTCTCCCCTCCATATTTTTCACAATCTAGCCACATTAGTCTCCTTGCTGTTCTTCAAGCATGGCTCTCCATCGCCCCTTTCCAGGCTTTTGCTTTGGCTGTCCCCTAAAGCCTGGAATGCTCTCACTTCCTTCTCACCTCTGTCTTTCAGAAGCCCTGGCTTCCTTTACTACTCAGCTCAGAGGCCACCTGTTCCACGAAGCTTTCCTTACTTCCCCCCAGCTGCTAGTCCATCTTTTCTAGTTACCTTATTTAGCTTTGCATATGGGCCACTAGGTGGCGCAGTGGATGGAGTACTGCGCCTGAAGTCAGATCATCTTTCAAGTGGTCTTTCTGAGTTAAAATCTGGTCTCAGCCACTTATTAGCTGTGTGACCCTGTGCAAGTCACTTTGCCTTGTTTGACTCCATTTCCTCAACTATAAAAAGAGCTGGAGAAGGAAATGGCAAACTATTCCAGCGTCTTTGCCTGAAAAACCCCCTGATGGGGTCATGAAGAGTCAAACACAATTGACATGTCTAAACAACAACTGTGTATATATGTGGTGTCACCTATTTGAATGTAAACTCTTTGATGCCAGGCAATGTTTCCATGTCACACTTGTACCCCTAGGCCGTAGTACAATCCCTGGCACCTCGCCTTCTCTTAATAACTATTCATTGCTCGATATGGATAGATGGGGGGAAAGTCATTTTATAAACATTATTTTAATCATCAGTTTAATAATTCTTCCAGTATTTCTATGTCCACCTGCTCCATATCCTACTAGATATCAAGGTTACAAAGATAAACTGTGCCACGGTCCCAACCCTCAAAAAAGTACACATATCCTATCCGTGTTAGGTTGGGTGATGCTGAGGTGAGGTGAGATGAGACAGAAGAGAAATCCAGACAGTGGTCCAGGATGATCTGAGGAGGGAGGAAAGACATCCAGCCATAGGGAGGTGTTGCCCACCTAAGCCTGGAAGCAAGAAGTCTGAGGCTCTGTAGGAGGGCATATTACTAGGCCTCAGGGATGGTCTACAGGAATGCACCAAGGCAAGGTAGGGCAGCAAGTAACATTCCAGTCTGGCTGGAATGCCAAGTGCTCAGGGAGGAATCGTGTGAAAAGTCAGCAGGAGCCAGGGTAAGGAGAGCATTAAGTGTCAGGGGCATCAACACTAAAGTTCTACAGTAGGGAGGATTTTTAGTATTGAAGAGTAAAGCTGGTGATGGTGAGGAGAGAGCTCAGTGATATAGACTACAGAAGATGGGCCAGATGATGATGGTGAATTTCTTTGTAGGTTTGGAAGTCAAAGAGAACTGCACCACTCATGTCAACTGTGGAGGTGCCATGAACTTTTTTGAGGTCTCCCGATGGTAAACATTGTGACCCCTGTGCCCAGTAAGTCCAACAGTCTCCATTTCTCAGTCTGAGATCTCAAAGGTAGCTTACTGGAGCTAACCCTCTAGGACTGGAGAACCCCGATTGGAAACAAGGACCATCATTTCTTACCATTCTGCCAGGCCAAAATGGTCAAGCCATTCCTCCTTCTGGGTCTCTGTTTTCTTGACTGTGAGAGGTTTGCAGAAGATGATCTTTCTGATACCTCTCTCAGAGAATTCCATGATCCTAACTTGTGTAGTGAGGCAAGGGCTATAATGTGAGTGCCTCCCTTCCAAAGGGCAGAAGAGATGGAAATGCTGTCAAAAGATTCCAAGGTCAGGCCCACCTCCTAACAAGACCTTGGGGCAACAAGATGAAAAACAGGGCCTGGTAGGGCAAGGAGAGTTGATGTGGACACCTACCTACCTTAGCCTCTCACTAGCCTAAACGAGTGATGGGCAACCTTTTGAGCTTGGTGTGTCAAAATTCACCGAAAAAACAAGGGTGGTGTGTCGAGGAAAAAAACAATAATTTCATGTTATTTATAGTTTAAATAATAAAAATGTATAATTGTAATATATAGCTGTATTTAATAAACTAAAAACCAGTTATTTAACTTACCTGCTTAGTGACCTCTTTGTTCATCTGTCAGTCAGTTTCTTTTGTTGGTCTTGATATTATTTAACTTGGGTGGGGTGCCTTGAACAAAGATAAGTGAGAGGGAGGGGGAATTCTTTAACTAACCTGCCTATTAGTGCCTTTTTTTTGTTGCTGAATTTCATTGGCTAAATCTTCAATTGAAGGTTGGTATTTTGTACGCTTCAAGCCCAAGCAAGCACTACTAACTTCATCTGTCAATCTCTTTCTTTTGTTGGTTTTGATATTATTTAATGCTGAGAATAAGGTCTCACAAAAGTACGTAGGGGGAAATTTTTTTTTTTTAAAAACCCTTACCTTCCGTCTTGGAGTCAATACTGTGTATTGGCTCCAAGGCAGAAGAGTGGTAAGGGCTAGGCAATGGGGGTTAAGTGACTTGCCCAAGGTCACACAGCTGGGAAATGTCTAAGTCCAGATTTGAACCTAGGACCTCCTGTCTCTAGGCCTGGCTCTTAATCCACTGAGCTACCCAGCTGCCCCCTGGGAAACTTTTTAAGTAAAGTCATTGCTATATTTTTCAGGGTGCTAAAAATGTCTGGTAATAGATTCTAGACACTCTTCCTTTGCACATGGGCCAGAACCCTGCCCAGTCTTCTGTAGGTCAGGTCCCCTCCTGCCCCACCCCACCCCACCCCACCCCAGCCAGCTGGCCCAGAGGGAGCTCTGAGCTGATCCCCCTGACAGCCTGCCTGCCCGAACACACTCCTTCCACATGCACTCCTCCTCCCCATCCCCATGGGAGCCCCACGAACCCCTGTCACCTGGCAGCCAGACAGTGGCATGGCCATGGCACTCCTGGGCCCCAAGGAGTGCTGAGCCCACATGCTGCCACATGTCATTAAAAATGGCTATGTGTGTCAGTGCTGACACACGTGTCATGGGTTCGCCATCACAGTCCTAGACTCTCCATCATTGCCACAAGTCACTGCCCCACACCTGCCAATTCTCACTCTGTGCATAAACCCTTACTCTAAGCTGTCATCCTTGCTCCTCCTCTAAAGACTTTAACCCTCATACCCTTAGAGTTGCTTCCTGGCACCATAAAGAATATTATAACACACACACACACACACACACCCCGGGCTGATTTTTGTGGTCTTGAATATAAGTCTTATGAGGCAGGGAAGTTATGCTTTTGTCTTTGTACCCCCAGAGCTTAGCACCAAGTTGTTGCTTCAAAAATGTTGGTGGATGGATAGATTAATTAAGGAAACCTACTCCTGGAGAGTGGTAGCAGTGAAGGAATTATGATGGCGGGGGGAAGGAGGATAAGGGAATGGGGATGATTTTGTTTTTGTCATTGTAGCCCCACTACCTGGCTCGTAGGAGGTACTTTGATTAAATTCTCAATGAATGAATGAATGCACAAAATGTACTGGTTTAAGAGTCCATTAATGGGTCAGGGGGGAAAACCCATTAGACCTTTTAGTATCTGTAAAGTGAAGGGGCAGAGCTAGTTCCCACCTTTCCAACTCTGATAATCTATGATGCCCCCTTGGTTCCCCCCTCCAGTTGTGAACCCAGCATCCTTGAGGAATACATAGAGAACAGAAATACTGTCTGCCAAGGCAGACGTAATGGATCTCTTCCTATGTTGTCTTTTCCCTCTCTGTCCCCCATTCCCAAGATCAGGACTGGAAGAGGAAAGGCTGCCTCCTAGCCTGTCTAAATTGGAGAGGGAGGAGAGGATGCTTTGGTACATCCTGTGATTTCAGGAAAGAGCTTAGCTTGCTTCCTATGGAGTTTTATGGAAACTCCACAGTGAGAAATTCCTTTCCACCTCATCTGTCCACTCCCTTAAGTCCTAGAGAAGAATTTACTCTACCTCCTATTGCTGTTGTTACTGCTGATCCCAGCTACAGTTGTTTTGTTTGGTATAAGTGCCTAAAAAGGGTTGAGGTTATTATGACTTTCTCGATAATAACTGTATTTCTATTCTGATTGGTAGCTTGGCTTAATGGATTAGAACCTGGACTTGGACTTATCACTGCTGCTTACTGAATGTGTCACCATGGGCCAGTCACTCGACTTGGTGGAGCCTCAGTCTTCTCATCTATGAAGTGGGCATTGTCCTTCCTGTAACTTCTCTGCAAAAGTATGTTGATCAGGGAGAGATCTTTCTGTGAAATGTTCTCTGAACTCTAAAGCACTCTGGGCATACAGACAGCTCATCCTGGATCTTAAAGATCCAGGACTGTGTGTTGTTGCTGAAAAACTGGAGGAAGTGGTCAAAGCTCGCATAGAGAAAAAACTCAAAAATGGAAATGCTGATGTCAGACACAAGAATGATGTGATCTCCAATGAGGAGTCTGTGGAGACTATTCAAGAAGCTTCAAAGACAGCAAGGAGGGATGGGAAGACTAAAGTCAGCCCTTGTTCCAAGGTCCCAAGGAGTTTGGAGTATAAATATAACTTGACTTCATGAGTGATTTTTATTGGGCCACAGACAGAGTATATCCATATCTACATGTATAAATCAGGTATTCCAGGAAGGTCAATCCTCCCCTCCCTAAAAACAGAATCCTTTCCTTATTTCCAGCCAGTGCCTGGATTTCCACCATTACAACTTTGGCACTGCCTTCTATGAAGTCAAGTACCCAAAGAAAAAGTCAGAGTCCTACTTAATCTGGAAACCTACTTTTTCCCATGAGGGAAGCAAAGAACTTAGATCACTAGCAACTCCATAGACTCTTTGCTGCCCACCATTTCTATCCATAGAACCAGATCCCCTTTCTCCCCACCTTGACCTTTGGGGGAGGACCCTGACATTTCCTGGAATCATCCAGCTCCTCACTCCTGGTCAAAATCGAGGATGCAACAAGTCAAGGAAACTGGTCAAGACGGAGAAGTCAAAGAAGCCCTACCACCAAGCTCTCCCTACGAGAACTGCAGCAGAGATCTAGGAAGATGCCAGATGGAGGAGGGATTGGGAAATCTGCCGAGAAGCAGTGAGTCATTTTCCTAGGAATAAGAGTCAGCCAGCCTTTGTGTGCTTCTGACACCAGAGCTAGGATGAGCATCTGGAGGGCAGAGAACAGGATCTGCAGCTAAACTTGACCTGTGCTCCTGTCCCAGGGCAAGTAGCTCTTGGGTGATGATGTTGACCCCAAAGAGGGGTTGCAGACTCAGTAACCAGGGTTGAAAGGTCAGGCCAAGAGGGAACCTACAGATCTATCACTTGGCTAGCTAGCAGGGACCCAACTAAAGGAAAGACTACCATTGGGTTAAGCACATTCAAACTGAGTTCAGGAGTTTTGAAAAGCTCAGCAAGGAAGACAATGATCAGACTGCCTTGAGAACCCTGAAAGTTAACAGGTTCCTGGACTGAGCTGTCCCAGAGATCCCTAGAGAAAACAGGTATCCAAAGAAAGCAGCAGCAGGTCCCCCAGAGAATGCAAATCAGACCAAGCAAGGTCCTGCCATTTCCTCCAGAAGTCTGCAGTCCTGCCCTAATGCAAAGTCTCAATTTAGGAAGGGAGTCTGGAAGAATGAGTCAACCAAAAAGGAGACTCCTTTGATGAGGAGCTATTAAGTTGCAACCCCAGAAGAAGAGAATGAATCCAAAACAATCAAAGCTTCAGGGGGGAGTGTACTTTGGACACGAGGTCAGCTAGAATTCCTGGATGGAACGAAGCATGCTATCCACCTCTTGACAAAGAAGGGATGGCTTCAAGATATGGAACAAAATATAATTGGGGGCAGGCCAAAAAAGGAATGATTTTGATCGACTACATATTTTTGTTACAAGGGTTTGGTTTTTCTCTTCTTTTTTTTCAAGGGAGAGGGTGAGAGGAAAAAAAAATAAATTCTTCATTGTAAAATCAAACAGACAAACAAATAAAACAAGCTCTTCACACAGATGTACCAGCTAGCTGTCAAGTCTTGGCTTTCTCGTGTTTACATTGCAAGTCAAATGAACATAAAAGGCTCTCATGAAGACCTCATGCCTTTCTGTATCAAATTACCATGAGAAAAGAAAAAGGTTATTTTTAGCACTTGAAAAAAACTAAATCCATAGATGGTTTCATGTTGTTTGAACAGCATTTGGCCTTTTTGGTTTTGCTCTTTTTCGGTTTCATTTAACTAGCAGTTGTCATCGTTGTTGTTCAGTTGCGGCTTTCAGTCACCTCTGACTTGTTTGGGGTTTTTTGGTAGATATTGGAGTGGTTGGCCATATCCTTCTCTACAGCGTACTCGAGCTTTTTCCTCTGGCATCAATGTTTGTCAAATGATCTTAAACATCTTTAACATCACATGCACCCTGCTCTGACTAACCCTACCAATAGCATATGACTAACTAGATTTCTACGCACAATTTTTTGGTGGCTACATGGCATCATCAGACCACATGGCAAAAATTGGAAAATGGGGGGATGCCCTTCAATTGGGGAATGGCTGGACAAATTTTGGTATCTGTTGGTGATGGAATATTATTGTGCTCAAAGGAATGATGAACTGGAGGGACTCCATGTGAACTGGAAGGACCTCCAGGAAGTGATGCAGAGTGAGAGGAGCAGAGCCAGGAGAACCTTGTACACCGAGACTGATACACTGTGGTACAATTGAATATGATGGACTTCTCCATTAGTAGCAATGCAATGACCCAGGACAATCCTGAGGGACTTAGGAGAAAGAACACTATCCACATTCAGAGGAAAAACTGTGGGAGTAGAAACAAAGAAGAAAAACAACTGCTTGATCACATGGGTAGATGGGCATATGACTGGGGATGTAGACTCTAAATGATCACCCTAATGCAAATATTAATAAGGAAATAGGTCTTTATCAATGACACATGTAAAGCCCAGTGGAACTGCATATCGGCTATGGGGGCGGGGGGGAGGAGAGGGAAAGAACATGAATCATGTAACCATGGGAAAACATTCTAAATTAATTAAATAAAAATTTTCAATTAAAAAAATAAGGATAGATCACAAAGGATTCTCATCGTCTCATCCTATGCCATTATTGACCCTGGCTCATCTACATTTCCAATCCTGAATGTTCTCAATGATATGTTCAAAGATTGGACACATGGAAGATTCATTCTGCTTGGTCCCAAAGGACAGCTAGAAGGAACAAGATGGGGACAAGTTAAGGGAAGATACATTTAAATTTCATGCAGGCAAAACTTCCCTAACAATTAGATCCATCCCCAAATAAAATGAGCTCCCAGGGGAGTAACAGGCTTGCCCATCACTGGAGGTCTTTGCCTTGGGTGGTAGCAAGCTCCCCTTTAAGGAGGTCTTCAAGCAGTGGATGCCCACTTATTCGGTATGATACAATATAAAGAGAATTCAGTTGCTGTCATCAGACACTTTCCAGCTTATCTCTATCTTTCCTACACTAGAGTGCCCAGGATGGACCATGATGCCCCGGATGTGCTCTGCCCAGGCAGAGGACAATAGAGCCATCACCTTGCATGTTCTGGATACTCACTAAATTCAGTGCACATGATCCCGTGGCTGGGAAATGCCCCCCCAAAGAGACGCTAACCATTACTAGTCTGAGAAGACGACTCATCTTGGCTGTAAGCTCCAACATAAGAATTTGTATTTGCCATCAAAAACATTCAAACATGTTGGTTTGGGACAGTTTCGTTCTCCTGCCCCCACCAGATTTTTGTCTTCCTCGAGCACGTTGTTGCTTTTTTTTTCCAAATGCCATTCTGAATCTCCCCTCTTTCAGATCTTTACTACAGCTTGGCCCTAACCAGACTCAAGTCTTTCTCTCTTTATTTTTTTTAACCCTTACCTTCCGTCTTGGAGTCAATACTGTGTATTGGCTCCAAGGCAGAAGAGTGGTAAGGGCTAGGCCATGGGGGTCAAGTGACTTGCCCAGGGTCACACAGCTGGGAAGTGTCTGAGGTCAGATTGGAACCCAGGACCTCCCTTCTCTAGGCCTGGCTCTCAATCCACTGAGCTACCCAGCTGCCCCCTCTTTCTCTCTTTATATCAGTCACAGAAATCTCTCACTGCCTGCTCATGCTCTCAGCCAGGGACGTCACTAGTTAAAACAGCCCCCTTCCTGCCTCCCCCTTTTCCCTAGACATCAGCTGATATTCTATGACTTTGTCTGAAGATAATAAGTTTGGCCTGACAGTTCCACCATTGGCAGGCATGATTCCAAGGTCCTTGCTGGCTGTTGTTCCCTTGCCAATCTGTGGCAGTGGGGGATAGGGGGTAGGAGTGCGAAGAACAATTCTGTGTTTGAAGTCAGAAGACCCAGGTTCGAGTCTCCATTCTACTCCCTCTGTAGTTTGGGGCAAGCCACCTTCCAGGGCTTCAGTTTGCTCCTCTGTAAAATGGAGGAAAGGGGGAGGCGGGCTGGGAAATGAAGTGATCTTTGGAGCTTTTTGGTCCCTTTGAACTCAAACTCATAATGAAAGAGATGAAACAGAAAATGCCCCTGAGAGAGGTCAGACACTGATGTAGTCATTTGTTAAATCAGGAACTTGGACCAGAGCTCATACCAGACCACTGTTAAGGGCCACTGGGGCTTGGCTCTCAAAGATTCCATGAAATCCCCAGAGGATGATGGTGGTGGTGGTCTTGGTGACACTGGCTAGCGCTTGTTGTTCCTCACACACAATGCCCCATCTCCTATCTCCATGTCTTGATATAGGACATCCCCCATGTCTGGAGTACATCCTTTCCTCCCCCTCTGTCCCTTAGAACCCCTGGCTTCTTTCTAAAATCAGCTGAAGCACCACCTCTTACATGAAGTCTTTCTTGATCTCTCTTCAGTTTCAAGCATACCCTGACACTGATCAAAGTTACCTATATTCACTTTTATATTTCTTCATGCAGGCACATATTGTTTTCCCTGTCATCCCCAACACCCCAAATCCCAATAGAGAACAGGGGATCTTTATTTTATAATTGAGAAAGATGACCCTTCCAATTGTGATAAATCTGCAATAATGAGAAACTGAGGCATAAAAGGGCTGAGATAAATCTATTTGTTGTCAAGGCTAGCAGTTACCAGTAATAGAGGTCAATGGTGCCTCAGGAACTAAACCCCCCCTAATACAATCTGAGGAGCATTCTTATACAATTTAGAAGTTACATAAGGTCCAGGGATACATTCTTAACTGTGATTGTGATTGGCTCTTAATTATGCTATCTGAATAAGGATCTTTATCTGCCGTGGCAACAGGAAAATCTAAATTTAGCCAACATCCTCTAGAAAGCCTTGTGACACAGAACCCTGCTAGAACAGTCCCCAGAACAAGTATTCTCCAGAAAGTTTCTTATCTATCACTCTCTGTACCAGCAGAGTCCAGGACTAGGAAAGCATCCTGTGACTAGGCCAAATCATCCTTCACCTGGACTTCTTATCTCCCTCGTGTGGCACACTTGCTCTGGTCATTTATTGAGATGTGAGCATTAGGCCTACACAATAATACTTCTGAATTTAAGCTTTAAAATTTGGTTACAATGAGAACTAAGAAAACTGAACTAAATCAATAAGCAGTAATCAAGTCCACATTTCTGGCATTTTTGTCCCAGATTCCTGGTCCAAAATGAAGTTTGATCTACTGACTAAGGTTTGGGGCTGAAAGGATTTGAATTTACTAACAGTGGTGACTCAAACAGAACCAAAGATGGCGGCTTATCAAAGTCAAAGATGGGAGGACTTGCTAATAGACCAGATGGCATCTTCCATGTCCAAAAAGATCTGTGGAGGCAGACCAACGAAGGCCAACCTAATATGATAAAATCTCCTGGAGGAAAAGCATGAGGCATTCACCTGGATGAGAAAAGTCAACTTCAAGGCACAAGGTAAGGGAGGCATGGTGATGCCAACTGTGCTTCTGAAGAAGATTTGGGGGTCTTAGTAGACTGACTCTAGAACCACCATGAGTTAAAAGTGTGACATGGCAGCATCCTCTGGCCCCCCCAATATAATGTGATCTTGGGCTGCATTAAAAGCAGCACGGATCCCAGATGTAGATAAGGAGGTACTAGTCCTGCCATCGCCTAGAATGCCAGGAGCAGGTCTGGGACTCCAGTTTAAGGACACTGAGCAGCTGGAGTGTATCCAGAGAAGAGAGGCCCGATGAAGAAGGGCCTGGGGTCCACAGCATATGAGGGCTGGTCAAGGAACTGGGGATGTTCAGCCTGGAGATAAAGAGGCTTAGCAATGGGAGGAAATCCAACAGCTGTTCTTAAGAGTCTGAAGCATTTTTGCTTAGAAAGGGGATTATATTTGTTCTGTTTGGCTCCAGAGGACACAAGGAAGAACAATGGGTGGAAGCAGAAATGAGGCAAATTTAGCATGATGTTTGGGAAAATGTTCCTAACAACAAGAGCTATCCAACAGGAAAACTGGCTGCCTCAAGAGGACATGCGATTATTAGACCTTAGAGGCCATCAAGTCCAACCCCCTCAATTTATACATAAGGAAACCAGCTTTATAAGGTTGAGTGATTTGGGGGACAGAGCCAGACTTAGACATAGGAGGTCCTGGGTTCAAATCTGACCTCAGACACTTCCTAGCTGAGGGATCTTGAGCAAGTCACTTAACCTTGCTTGCCTAGGTTTCCTCCTCTGTAAAATAAGCAAGAGAAGGAAATGGCAAGTTATTCCAGTATCTTTGGCAAATGGGGTCACAAAGAGTCAAATATGACTAAAACTACTCAACAACAACAAAAAACAACAACTTTTTGCCCCCAATCAAATGCTAACCACAGCATTGTCTCTATGCCACCAGGGTTTACCACTTGAGCTTCTCATGTGGCGAATGACAAAGTCAGACCCAGGCTTTAGGAGTATAAAGCGATGTGGCAGCTGAACTGGGGAGTGGAAGGCCTGGAAGTAGGGAGACCAATTAGGACATTACTGCAATTGTCCAGGCAAGAGGTGATGAAGGCATGTCCTTGGATGGCAGCAGGGAGAGTCAAGAGAGCAGAAGGATACAAGAGATGTTATGGGAAGAGAAATGGACAAGCTGATTGGGTAGGGGGAAAGAGAAGAGGCAAGAACCAAGAGGTTATTCCTCTGAAGGGCTGTGGCTCAAAGGATGATGGTGGCCTGAAGAGCTGTTTTTTGACCTTGGACAAGTCACCAGACCTCCGTTAATTCCCCCCACCCCCCACCCCCACCAAGCTCTGTTTCTGATAGCACTGGACTGACCAAAATGATCTCTGTCAGCTGTAAATCTGGTCCTCCAATCAGATGATCCAGACACAGTACATCACCATTAGTAGAGAATAATCAACTAGAGAACCATTTTCCCTTTCACATAGATGATAAAAGTCTGTAGAGAGAAAGGCCGCAGTTTACCCAATTTCCAAATCTGAGTTGGAAGGGGCCTCAGCAGCTGACCAGGCCAATCCACACAGGAACAGACTCCTCTGTATCATATCCTAAGCAAGCCTCCCCCTGAGGCAGTCCATTCTGAGTATTGAGCCACCTTTCCTTTATTGCCTTTACATTTTGGTTCTCATGCACAAGATGGAAAGAATGGCTGGACACGGAGGAGCTCTACTCTAATTCTCTGTCATCATAGAGGAAAGGGAAGAGATAATGAATAAAGAGGCCTAGAGTTACCCTTATGGGGGACCCTGGTCCAAAGAGGGAAGGCATCATCTGTAAGTTGACTGGAGATTCTGGGGGCTCAGTTACCTCCTTTGTAAATTGAGGTGTTGAACCAGATGATCTCCAAGGTTCCTTCCAGCTCTAGTTTCAATGATCATTTTTTTTTAAATGTGGAAACTAAGGCCCAGAGAAATGAATTGGATTGTCCCAAGTCACACAGCTAATGAGAGCTGGAGCCAGAGCTGTCAGAGGCCAGGATACATATGGAGGCAACTGGAAAAAGATGAGTTGACCTCCATTGTCTTACAACATCTGCTGGGACCGATGCCAGAAAGGAAGTTGTGGCATAGACATGGGACAGTTGGAAGGGCAAGGGCTGTCCACATTGCCGCCACAGAGGAGAGGTTTAATAAACATTCACTGAGACTCGTGAGAAAGAATGCTATCCATATCCAGAGAAAGAACTGTGGGAGCAGAAATGCAGAAGAAAAACAAGCGCTTGATCACATGGGTTGATGGGGATAGGACTGGGGATGTTGACTCTAAGCAATCTCCCCAGTGCAACCATCAATCATATGGAGATAGGTCTTGATCAATGACACATGTAAAACCCAGTGGAATTGTGTGTCAGCTACAGGAGGGGAGTGGGAGGAGAAAAGGGAAAGAACATGAATCATGGAACCATGGGAAAATATTCTAATTTAATTAATTAAATTAAAATTTCCAAATTAAAACAATAAACATTCATTGACTGTCTGCCCTCTTTTGGGTGGATCTGGGACCCAGAGAATGAAAGTTGGTTGTAAAGCTTTGACCGGGAGCTCCAGAGACCCCGGGGCTCCTGCCTGCTGCCTGCTGTTCCACTCAAGTCCAGTGGCTTCACTCCCCCTAATAGACCTCTTTTAGCTACCTTGAGAGCTGCTCTTCCCTGGGGATGGTGGAATATGATAAATGGGTTGTTTATCTGAACTCCTGGGCTCTGAATGAGCCATTGTACTCACTGAGGTGAGGACCAGAACCCCTAGATTTCCTGACTCTGCTCCCAGGGTCTGTCCAGCAACTAAGCCAAGCTGGCCTCCTGGAAGGATCTGAGATAAATAGCCTGAAAGGCTACTCTACTGGGCAGAGGGAGGATTCGACTAGGGGGCCTTGGAGTGGGAGAAGAATGATGGTGAGGGGGAGAGGAGGCATTTATTTCTGCTGATGGAGGCAAAGGAGAAGCCCTGAAGCACCTGGCCCTTTACTGTGAAAGTGCTCACCCAATAAATGGATTGACATGTTGTTCTTTTGAGACATGAGCATCTCCCAGGACTGTGTGGGAGGGTGCCAGGGGGTGACATGCTGAAGAGTTCTGGCAAACACTCAGTGCTCCCCAGGAGACAGAAGTGAGCATTGAGCTGAATCCCTGAGCAGGCAGAGAACTAGCAAGCTAAGAGGCTCTTTGAAGCCCAACACGTGAGTAGGACATTTGTTCAAGGTTTGATTCTATCAGGAACTTTGGCCAGAGGCACAAAAATGCCCCAGGGCATTCCTGGCCCTTCCTACCGCTCTGTCCCAAAAGGAAGAAGAGTCCTCAGGACAAGAGCTGTACCGAAATGGGATGGGATGTTTGGAGAGACAGCATACAGGACATCAAGCAAAGGCCAACTCGGAGCCTTTTCAGGATTGTGGCAGACCACTGGTGAAGGGTGGTAGCCTAGTGGTATCGGATCTTAAACTGCCCACTAAAGCCAGAATCGTCAAAACAATCTGGTACTGGCTAAGAAATAGATCAATGGATTAGACTAGGGCTAACTGACCTCTAGTGTTTGATAAACCCAACGATCCCAGTTTGGGGGATAAGAACTCTTAACCAAAACTGTTGGGAAGAATGGAAAACAGAATGGGAGAGATTAGGTTTAGGTGTATGTCTCACACCCCATACCAAGATAAGGTCAAAATGGATATATGATTTAAACATAAAGATTGACATTAAAAGTAAATTAGGGGAACATAAAATAGTTTATCTGTCAGATCTACAGAGAAAGGAGGAAGAATTTATGACCAAACAAGACACAGAGAACATTACAAGATGTAAAACGATTATGTTAAATTAAATTAAAAAGGTTTTGTACAAAGAAAACTGATGTGACCAAGGTTAGAAGGGAAACAACAAACTAGGGGAAATTTTTATAACAATTTTTTCTGATAAAGGTCTCATTTGTCAAATATACAAGGAAGTAAATCAAATTTATAAGAATCCAAGTCATTCCTCAATTGATAAATCGTCAAAGGGTATGAATAAGCAGTTTTCACATGAAGAAATAAAAACTATCAATAAGCACATGAAAAAGTGTTCTAGAGCCCTCCTGATTAGAGAAATGCAACTTAAAACAGCTCTGAGGTATCACTTCACACCTAGCACATTAGCCAATATGACAGTAATGGAAAATGATCAATGTTGGAAGAGATGTGGCAAAATTGGGACACTATTGCATTGTTGGTGGAGTTGTGAATTGATCTACCATTCTGGAGGGCAATTTGGAACTGTGTCCAAAGGGCAATAAAAGACTGTCTGTCCTTTGATCCAGTCATACCATTACTAGGTCTGTATGCCAAAGAGATTTTTTTCAAATAGGAAAGGTCCAGTTTGTACAAAAATATTTCTAGCTGCACTTTTTGTGGTGGCAAAGACTTGGAAACTAAAGGGATGTCCTTGTATTGGGAAAAGGCTGAACAAACAAACATCTATGATGGTGATGGACTACTTTTGTGCTGTAAGTAATGATGAATGGGATGATTTTAGAGAGAGCTGAAAAGACCTCCATGAATTGATGTGGAGTGAAATAAGCAGAACCTGATACACAGTAACAGCAACATTGTGGGATGATCAAATGTGACAGACTTTGCTACTCTCAGCAGTACAATGATCCAGGATAATTCTGAAGGCTTATGAAAAAGAACGCTCTCCACCTCCAGAGAAAGAACTGGGGGAGCAGAAATGCAGATGAAAACATGTGATTTGTCACTGATTTCTATGGGGATGTGATTTGGGGGTTGGGTTTTGAAAGATGACTCTTTTTCAGAAATAAATAATGTGGAAATGGGTTTTGAGTGATAAAATAATCCAGGGGAATTGCTTTTCAACTCCAGGAGAAGGAGGGAAGAAGGGAAGGAGTCAACATGAATCATATAACTTTGGAAAACTTGTTTGTACATTTGTTATTAAAACAAAATAAATATAAAACTAAAAAAAAGGATTGTGGTGGAGGGACTTCAGGTTCAAGCACGGGTTCTGCCACCCCTTTCCAGATACATTTCAGGAAGTGTGATACAAAAGAAAGAGTCTAGAGTCTGGCTTTGTCACACAGGTACTGTATTTTCTTGGACAAGCCTCAGTTTCCTCATCTGTAAATTGAAAGGGTTGGACTAGATCTAGAGTTGGGATCTTATAGTTCTTTTCCCAAATTCTGATCTCCATTAAATTGCTCCATCCATTGACCTCAGGCAACAAAGATACAGCTTAGGACACGGCTCACACCATGTCCCCTGCAATCCTCACTCCTCTGAACTCTCCAAACCTTATTAGACCTTGAAGACCAGCTCAATCGCCGACTTGTTTACAAATCTCTCTTGGCCCCCTGGCCCAGCCAGTGCCCTGACTTCAGAGTTACTGGCTGTGTGGCTAACCATCTGGGAGCATAGCCCACACAGCCATCTTACACTCACTGCACTGGTCTTCGATTCATTCCATTATATAGGGCTTTTCCAAATTAATTTTTTGTCCCTTCAGCATAGAGACCTTGTCTTTTTCACCTCTCTGTGTTGAGACGTCTTAGCCAGGGGACTTGTAGAGTGCTGTAGAGGCAATAGGCTTGGATCTGGAGGAAGAGGGCCAGATCAGAGGCAAGCCCTGCCTCTGTCACTTACCCTGTGGCCTTGGACAAGTGATCGAATGGAAGTTGTGCACTCTGGCAGTGAGAAGGGGCCTCGATGGCCACCTCATAGGCCCGGCGTCTGAGAAAGAATCTCTTTGACCAATATGGCATAGACACTTTTCCAGCCTTTGCTTGAAGAGCTCCAGGGAGGTAGAAGTCAATGGCTCAAGTCCTGTGGGGGATGCGTGCTGTGCTCTGCTGGTGAAACCTCCACGTGGACTTCAGAGCTCACACGGCTATTATTTCTAGTCGGCCCAGAAGGTTCACTTTCCCAACCTTTCAAAGCTCATGAAGTCTCGACCTCCTCTAATATCGCTTTACCTAAGAATAGGAAGAACAGAGCTCTGGGCCCCACAGCCACAACCTGGGCGACGCCTCCACTCTTCCCTCTCTCTTACTCCCCGACATCCAATCTGTTGCCAAGGCCTAGCTATCCATTTTACCTTTTAATATCTCTCATAGATGCCTCCCTCCCTCCTCTGACATGGCCACCACTCCAGTATAGATCCTGAAACTTGAATTATTGCAATAGTCTGTTGGTGGTCTTTCTGACTCAGTTTCCCCACTCCAGACCCATCCTTCACCTCTCAAAGCAATATTCCCTTTTTAAAAAAATATATTTTACTTCATAAAACATTTCCTAATTAGAAGTAGAGAGGTGGACTAGAGGCCTAGACATGAGAGGTCCTGGGTTCCAATCTGGCCTCAGACACTTCCTAGCTTTATGACCCTGGACAAGTCACTTAACACCCATTGCCTAACTCTTACTGCTCTTCTGCCTTGGAACCAATATACAGTACATATTCTAAGACAGAAAGTCAGAGTTAAAATAAGTAAATATTTCCCAATTGTGTGTAAAAGAAATTTAACATTCATTTTAAAAAAATCTTGAGTTCTAAGTTTTCTTCCTCTCTCCATCCTCTCCCTCATCCCTTGAGAAAACAAGCCATACATCAGTATTACATGTGGTCATACAAACCATATTTCCATATCAGTCTTATTGTCACAAAAACATCCCCCTTCAAAAAAAGAAAATTTCAAGTTCCTCAGTTCTCTCTCTGGAGGGGGACAGCATTTTCCTGCAGAGAACTTTAGAATTGTCTTAGATCACTGTCTTGATCAGAGTAGTCTATTCCACAGCTGCTCATCCTTACAATGTTGTTTCGGTGTCCTGGTCCTATTTGCTTTGCTTTGAATCAGTTCATCTAAGTCTTCCCAGGTGTTTCTCAAACCATCCTGCTCCTCATTGCTTAGAGCACAGTATGATTCCATCAGCCATGTACCACTCCAGAGCCATCTGCCACAGTTTGTTCAGCCATTCCCCAGGTGATGGGCAGCCCCTCAACTTCCAATTCTTTGCCACCACAAAAACAGCTGCTAGAAATATTTTTGTATAAACAAACATGTCTGCTCTTTCTTTGATCTCTTTAAGATATGGACCTTGTAGTGTTATTACTTGATCAAAGAATATATCATTTTATAGCCCATTGGGCATCGTCCAAATTGTTCTCCAGCTGGCTGGATCAGATCACAATTCCACCAACAATGCAGTGATGCACCTATTTTCCCACATCCCCTCCAGCATTTTGGATAATGTTAACCAATCTGATTAGTGTGAGGTGGTACCTCAGGGTTGCTTTAATTTGCGGTTCTCTGATCAGAAGTGATTTAGAGCATTTTTTCATGTGACTATTGATAGCAAAGAGATATTCTTGCAGCTCGATTCTGAGCATGTTCCACACCTACACACACCCATTGAACTCCTGTGACTCCCCATTACCTCCTGGATTAAATATATAATCCTGTTTGGCTTTTAAAGCCTCCCATGATGTGTCCTCCTCCTACCTTTCTAATCTTCTAGCATCTTCCTTCTTCTAAGTACTCAGTGATCCAGCAACACTGACTTCTTGGCTGTTCCTTGTACAAAAGATTCTGTCTTCCCACTCTGAACTTTCTGTGGCCATCACCAAACCATGGGACCCCCCTCCTTCCTCATCTCTGCCTTCTGGTTTTCTCGGCTTCCATCAAGGCCCAGCTAAAAATTCTACTTTCTCCAGAAAACCTTTCCCAGCTCTCCTTAATCTTCCAGCTTTCCCTCCAGGATCCCATCCAAGATGGAGCCTTTTTTGATCCTGATGGTTTTCTTGTCCTCCATCCATGAGCTCCTGGGGTTCTGCTTTTCTTTGCATCTCCAACACTCGCCACCATACTCAGTACCTACAAGATGTTGAATAAATAAACACTCATTCATTCAATTCAATAAGCATTTATTAAGTGCCCACTACAAGCCAGGCACCTGCAAGTAATGCAGAAAATGCCAACAAGAACTCAGAGGAGCCACACAGCTGAGTGCCTGAGGTCTGATGTTCTAGCCTCTCTGTCCCCTGCCTATACTTACAAGCATACATGCTGTATCCCCCTGTCAAATTAAGGACCTGGAGGGCAATTGCTGTTTTCATTTGCCATCATGTTCCTAGCACCTGGCAGAGACCCTGGCCCAGGCTGATCACAAAGGAGGCAGGGGGCAGGGGGCAAGGGGGATGGGCACCACAACGGTCAAGGTAATCAATCCTCCCTGATGCTCAGGAGCTGGGCTCCATGCTCTCCAGGATGCCTGGAATGGGGATGCCCCAGAGAGGCTCCAGAGAAAGCTGCTTCCTTCCAAGTCCCAAACAAAGGGTTACCTCTCTGTGGGTCACCACACAATGGGCCCCCTCCTCACCCTCATCTTGGAAATTCTTTATTTCCATCAAAAGCACTCAAGCATCACTGCCTACATGGAGCCCTTCCTGATTCCTCTCCTGTGCCCAGAGAGCTTTGCCCTCCCATGGCTCTGACCCCTGCATCATGATGATGCTGGTGGTGATAGCCAACATTCACGTGGCTCAAGTTAAGGTTCCCCAAAAGCTTCCCATCACCTGTCTCATTTGATCCTCACAAGTCTTGTGAGGAAGAAAGTCACATTAGCCCCACTTTGCAGATGAGGAAACTGAGGCAAAGAGCAATTAAGTGACTTGCTTAAGATCACATAGATAAGACTTAAACTAATGTCGTCCTGACTCCATGTCCATCATTCTATCAATGGTACCACCTGAACTGCCTCCAGACACACACATACTCTCTCTCTGTCTCTCTGTCTCTGTCTCTCTGTCTCTGTCTCTCTGTCTCTCTGTCTCTCTCTCTTTCTGTGTGTGTCTCTCTGTCTCCATCTCTGTCTGTCTCTGTCTCTTTCTCTCTGTCTCTGTCTCTGTCTCTCTGTCTCTGTCTCTCTCTGTCTCTGTCTCTCTCTCTCTCTCTCTGTCTCTCTCTCTTTCTGTGTGTGTCTCTCTGTCTCTGTCTCTCTGTCTCTGTCTCCATCTCTGTCTGACTCTGTCTCAGTCTCTCTCTCTGTCTCTGTCTGTCTGTCTGTCTGTCTGTCTCCCCCCCCCCAAGTCCCTTACAGATCTGCTCTACCAATAGTGTATGTCCATTCTGTGTGAACTCTATAGACTGGACTCTGTGGGCATGCATGCTCTCTGCACTGTATATGCAAACAATGCATCCATGTGCATTAGCCATTCTCTTTCCCACTCGTGTCTGGAAGAGTGGGTGGTGCTAGAACGTGCCAGCAGCTGGAGTCACGGGCAGAGAACCCGGGGACTCTCCTGGCTGGGAGTCATTCTGTCACCCCTTTGGGGCAGAAAAGCTGCAACCCTGGAAACTGACACTGCAAGCAACGTAGCCAGTCGGACTCTCCCTGCCTTGGCCACAGGGTGGCAGTCGACAGTAAGGAATGAGTCGGGAAACTGCCCCATGGGGCCATTTTGGTTTCTGGCTGGAAGCTGCTGGGATCCTGGCCATCTCACTGGCCTTCTGTCCATGCTCTGCTGTTCTAGGGTTCAGAGTGGGCTTGAGGCACCCAGGACACACCACCCCGTCCCCCTGTTCCTCATTATTCTCCTCTGTCCCAGGATCCAGCCTGGGAAACAACCCTAGACAGGTAGAAACCAATGAGAAGCTGGGAGGGTGGAACCAAGGCTAAGAGAGGCCTTAAAGGGCATCCAGTCCAACCCTTCCATTTGGCTGCTAGAGAAACCCTGGCCTGAGGAGAGGAAGGACTTTCTCAAGGTCACCCGGTGGACAAAGGCCACTGGTTTGGTTGGCTAAAGAGCCGCCGTCCCCTGCAGCTACTCCGGGGGCAGGCAAGGGGCCTCAGAGCAGAGACTCACCACTCCCCATGGCCTGGGGCCATCTCAGCCCTGGAAGTGGCCCCAGGGGCTCCGCATGCTTCTTGATCTGTGTGGAGGCTCTGGCCCAACCAAGCAGGTGTCCTTCTCTGCAGGATGCCCTGAAGCTCTCCTGCCAGCCAAGCAGGGCAGTCTCAGCTTGAGCACTTAAAAGGTCAGGCCTGGAGGAGGACTCCATGCTTGGCCGCCCAGGACATTGGACAGCTCTGGGACAAACAGGAGCTGTTCCTTCCTGCTCATGAACCCCTTTAATGATCTTTTCTCCTAAGCCTTCTCCTCTTCAGTGTTCCCAGGGTGAGAAGGGAACTGGCATCTTTCCCACCCCAGGTTTACAACCTTGGCATCGGCACTAACGCCCTGTCCCTCTCATGCCACTTTTCTCTGATCGATTGCCAAATCTTGTTTCTATTTCCAAACGTGGCCTTGATGAGTCCCTCCTTTCCTCTGACAAGGACCTGCACAGACCCTCAAGACTTCACACCTGCCCTATTACAATAGCTGCTGGTGGGCCTGCTGGTCACTAGGCTCTTCTTTATCCAGGCGGTCCTTTTACTCAGCTGTCAAAGTGAATTCCTAAAGTGGCACTCAATCATGTAGTCACCGTACTCAGATACTCCAGTGGCTCTCACTGCTTCCAGGATCACATGGGAATCCCTTGGTCTGGATTTCAAAGCCCCTCCTAACTCAGCCCCCCATTTTCTAGCCTGACCACAGCTTCCTTCCCTCCTTGCACCTACCAACATAACCTTTGCCACCCAACCAACTTTCTGTTCTTTGCACACAGCGTGCCATCTCCCATGCTCTGTTCTTCTCATGCCTGGCCTCCTGTCCTTCCTCACCTCAGCATCTTAGAATTCTCCATTTCCTTTAAGACTCAGACCAACCTCCTTCCTCTAAGAGACCTTTCCCTGTCCTCTTTGTTGCTTCTCAGGGCTCCAGGCCTTTCTCTAAGACTCTCAATTGAAGAAAGGTGCCAACCTGCATTAGTAGAGGAAATTGCCTCATCTGGGAGTGCCTGACTTGCATGACTGAAATTACCAGTCCAATCCCCTTCCCTCTCTGTGGCTCCCCAACCTCCCTCTGAGAATGGAAGGACTTTGACTGCTTTACTTTGGCCTCTGAGGTAGAAATGGGGGGGGGTCAATGAACTTGGGCTTTTTATAGGGTGATAACTGCATTCCAACATGATTGGCTCCCTTTGGGGCCTCCTGGGTTCAGTTTTAGGCATTGAATAACACGGTGACCAGAAGGGCTTCACAGGCTTCAACACACTTTGGCCAAAGGCATCCAGGATGCAAAAAAAGAGAGAAGAGCCCTCTGCTTTCTAGAACCCTCCCCAGAGAACCCAGGTACTGCCTGCCTCATTGTAGGAGGGGAAAAGATATCAGAAGCAAGGGAAAGGAGCTGGGAAAGACCTCTAAAACTATTCAAGCTCTACCCTCTCATTTTACAGATGAGAAAACTGAGGCCTGAGGAGAGGAAATGATTTGCTCCAGGTTTACATAGCTAGCAGAGCATACTGGGGACCCAGGCCTCTTAGATCTGAATCCTGGACCATGTGTGTGTGTCAACTCGACAATAAGCATTGATTAGGCGCCTGTTGTGTGCAAGGCCCTGTGCCTCATCCTGTAGTATCTAGGGACTCTTGGGAAATTGATGGGGGTGTTTCCATGGCTGCCTGGATCCCCCAGGACCAGCCTTTTATAATGAGGGCATCATTTCTTGGCTAATTTCAGTTGGTGCTAGTTTCTTGATTCTTGGGCGCTCTCAGCACTTGTGAGTCTTTTCCTACACATTGCAGCAGCCCTGAATAGAGTGCCTGTTCCTGTGTGAGCTCTGCTGTCCCCCCCCCCCACCTCCTGCAGACCCTGAACTCAAGGCAATCAGTGAAGCTGGCTGGCTCCCTGAGTCTTCAGTAACCATGGCAACGGGACTAGATCTCTGGAAACACTTCTGCTAAGGATTTAATCTGGATCCAGAACCCCAAAACCCAGAGCTCCCAGAAGGAACCTTAGAGGCCAGCTGCCTGTCTGACGTAGGCCCTGGATCACAGGGGCCACAAGGCAAGATTCTGAGGTGGGTTCCCCACACCCACACCTGGGAAAAGGAGGCCCTTCTGATGGCAGCCCAGTGGCGTTCAGGCCCTTCCCATCTCAGTTTTCTCAGCGAGGCAGGGTGGAGATAATCTTCCTTCCATGACCTCATCCACACACCAGCCAGTCCAGTCTTTCCCAAAGTCCTCCTCTTTCCATCTTTCACCAGACCACAAGGTGGAAGCAGTTATCCAGTTACACTCCAGAGCACAGCCCAAATGGAGACATCAGCAAACCAGGAAGGGGCTTGCTTTCCTTCGTGACGATGGGGACCCCCATAAATGAGGGTTCTGGAACCCAGGTTAGGCTAGGGTCTTGTCACAAGGCCTGGAAGAGCTCTAGGGATCACTGAGACCGTCCCCTCAGCTTAGAAATGAGTAACTGAGGCCTGGAGAGGGAAAGGTAACACAAGGACTTGAAGCCAGGCCCTGGGACTTCCAAGCCAGAACTTTCTGATCTGAACAGTGCCAAGGCCTAATGAGAGCCATCCTGTCTTCTCACTCGTGTCCCCTGCTGGACACATAGACACCCCAGTTTAGAGGCCACCCTGCGCCAATCTACTTTGGCCATTTGTCAGCTCTTGGACTGAGAGCTTGGGATACACCGAGGGCAAAGGCACTCCTTGTTCTGGAAAGAAATCAGCCAGTGGTGGCTCCAATTGGGGGACCCACAAAGGAGCAGAACCGATATCTTCCAAGAGCTCCTCCCCCTCCCCTCCCCAAAAGGACACTGTGGCTCATGGGCCCATCTTTCCTTCCAGACTCTTCCCACGTGACCCAGACTCTCCACAGGGTCCTAGATTGAAGGCTGGAAGGGGGAGCTCCAGTGGCATTTGGCAGAGCCCTTCGTTTTACAAGTGAGAACGGCGGAACCCAGGAGATAAAGTGACTTGCCCAAGAGTGTGCCAGCGAGTGAGACGTGGCCGAAAGGTGCCCCAGACCCTGTGGCTCCAGAGCCAGCTCTCTTCCCTTTGGCCTGGCCTGTCAACCATGGTGGAGGAAAGCTAGGATGAGAGAATCTCTCATTGGAAGGGACCCAACGGGCCATCCAAGGCAGCCCCAAAGAGGCTCGGCAAGGCGAAGGGATTTGTTTGTGGTCAGGATTTGAGCCTCAGAGGCCACCCGGGCCGGCAAGCTTCGCAAAACCAGCTGGTGGCACAAGTGAGGAGGGCGCATGGGTCTCTTCTGAGGCAGCCCATTCCACCTAGGACTCTCCTTGGAAAAGAAGCCAACCAGTCAGAGAGAGGGCTGAGTGTCTGTGGAGTGGAGGGAGCCAGTGGGAGGGAGCTTTTCCATATGACCAGCCTCAGGGTCACGTGCCTCCAGCTCCCTCCTCACCGCCCCCCCAGTCCTCATTCTGTCCCCGGCCAGGCCCCCTCCTGTGGCCCACCCTGGGTCTCCTCCCTCCTGTCTAAACATCCCCAGGATTCAGCTTCGCTGTCCCTGGTGGGTTCTGTGCTTACCCCGTGACAGTTTTGTTTGCCTCCTGTATGTGGAGATCTGCGTGGGCTCTCTCTTCCCCCAGCTCCCAATCCTGTGAGCCTCTGAACACAAAACCATCCCTGCTGCTAATCGAGAAGAAAAAGAAAACAGCCTGGAGGCTGCGAGCTGGGGCTAGGGAGGGAGGGAGGGTGGGCATGTGCCTTAGCCAGTTCTGTGCACAATGCCGGAGCCATGGAAGGGGCTCAAAGAATATTTGTAGAATGAATGGGAGCAAGCACTTCTGAAGGACTTACTGTGTGCCTGGCAGGGTCCTGGGGGGAAGAGAGGAGGCAGGTAGGCAAAGAGAAAGGGCTGAAGGTCCCTGATCTCAAAGCGTTTACATTCTATCATGTAGAAGTAAATTTTAAAGGGACCAAAAATGGAGGGGGGAGCATGAGCAATTAGGGGAAGGAGTTCAGAAAAGACTTCACATGGCAGGTGGTACTTGAGTTGGGCTTTGAAGGAAGTCCAAGATTCTAAAAGTCAGAAAGGAAGAAGAAGCACATTCCTGGCATGGGGCACAGCCAGGACAAAGGTATGGAGGTGGGAGATGGGAGATCATGTGCCAGTTTATCTGGAATATTTAGTTCAAGTAACATGGAACAAATCTGCCAAATTAGGCTAGAGCAATGGAGGAGTTTGTATTTGATGCTAGAGGTTAAATTTTCCCACTGAATTTTCTTGAGCAGAGGGGTCAGGGGAATTTGACCCAAGAGCAGAGGAGATGAAGAAACATCATGAAGAAAGCAGACAGGTATGTAAGTGGTAAGCTACACACAGGTGAGAAATCGCGGGGCAGCTGTAAGTTGCATGATGGGTAGTGCTGGCCTTGTCATTGTTGAAAAGTCCTGAGTTCAAATCCTGTCCAAGTATGTATCTCTGAAAAAGTCACTGCACCTCTCTAGGACTTGGACTCCTCCTCTGTAAAATGGGAGAGGACACCCACCACACGGGATTGATCCAATGAGATAACCCATGACAGATGACTAGGTGCTCTGCAAAAGATAGTTCCAAATAGGATCATGTGGATAGTGGATGAAGAGGGACTTCCATGAGAACTCTGGTGGAGAAGGGGAACCGAGTCCCTCAGCAGATTGCTCTCCAAGACTTCACTGAGACTTGGCCCAAAATATGGCAGGCCCATGGGCCCTGGACCCAGAGGGAGGGAGAAGAGATGGAGAAGCCTCCCCAATCCTGAAAGCCTCCCTTCTCTTCCCTCCCCCTCCCTCTACCCACTCCAGGGCAAAGGAGCCTCGATAATTCTAGGCAGCCCCTGGGGGTCCTGCTCCTCGCTTTGGCTGTTCCCTGCCGGCCTCTGGAATTATGGGCAATGATGCTCTTTCCCCAAATGTTTCCTTCTATTCCTAAGCCTTTTAAATGGGATCAAATCAGGGGCCATAAAAATCCCGACTTGTTTTTCTTCCAAAGCAGATGGATGGATAAAATAGGAGAGGAAAGGGGGGAGCTGAAAGGAGAAGAGCAGAATGTAAATCACACGGACAACTAAAAGGCTCTCCAGTAGACGGGGCGCCCCATGATCCCTCCTCGTTTCTGTAACACAGACCCAGTCCAGCGCCGAGTGCTTAGCCTGGGTTTGGGGCATCTCAAAAGAAGCTGAACCTCCCAGGGGCATCGGGGAGAGGAAAGGCACCCTGCAGGTAGCAGGCTAGCTTAAAGGTTTCAACTGAGCCTGAGCCGCTGGCCTAGGGGCACCACCATCACAACCCAGGGATGCTATTGGTACCCAAGCCTGTTTCCCCAGGGGGCCAGCCTGGAGATTCCTCCAATACAGATGAGCTCTGGTTGTGTCCACTGTCCAAGGACCAGTCTGTAACCCCCATCCAGAAGCCACTAAGCAGGCCCTGCCTCCCCTCTGCTCCCCTCAGAGTCACTGAAGCTGAGCCTTCGGAGCATAGAGGAAGAACTCCCTTGGCAGCCAGTCGGCGCCTTCCCTTGGTCAGGGCTAACTGGGGCCTGGATGGGGAGAAATGCCGGCTTTCTCTTGCTTCCAAACTGTGTCATCCCATCTAAAGAGCCTGCACATCCCGAGGATCTCTGGAGATGCCTCCTCCCTGACTCATCCTTTTGTGGGGGTAGCGATGGCTGAGAACATGCATTCGGGGAAGGTCCCTTTCTTAGGACTGAAGACGCAAATTCACTTACTGGGCAAAAGAAAGGCGCCGGGAAGGCAGATTCTGACCACTGCTCACCCCCCTCCGTCCAGGACACAGGACTGAATTCGAAGAAATGAGCTTAGCGGCTAGTTCCGGCTTGGCAGGAGGTCTAAGGCCACTGAACCTGCCTCAGAGAGCCCACAGGGAAGAAGAGCTCTCCTGCAGTGTCCCTGGGGAGACGGTTCACGATTGTGTAAAAAGTCACAAGCCCTTTCTCGTTGGGAAAGGTCCGGCGTTACAGCAATGGCAATGTCCAAGAGCTTCAGGAAACCTCTGTGGCCACTGTGGGTGATTCATACACGAGAGAAGTCCTTCCTGAAACCAACCCATCCCCTGCAGCAAAGGGGCCAAAAAGGCCCAATGGAAAGGCTTTCTGCTGGCCTCACTTAAATTTAATCTTGTACAGTTGAGCCCACCGTTCTCATTCATTGAGATATCGGGGGCTCCTCAGATTATCAGCCAGTGTTAAGTAGCTCGGAATCCCTTGCCCATTTGACAAATATGCCATCTAGACCGTTATCCAAGTCACTGATAAAAATATAAAATGTAGAATTGTGCACTAAGGGGGCAGCTGGGTAGCTCAGTGGATGAAGAGTCAGGCCTAGAGACGGGAGGTGCTGGGTTCCAATCTAGCCTCAGATACTTCCCAGCTGTGTGACCCTGGGCAAGTCACTTGACCCCCATTGCCTAGCCCTGACCACTCTTTTGCTTTGGAACCAATACACAGTATTGACTCCAAGACAGAAGGTGAGGGTTTACTTAAAAAAAAAATAATAAAATTAAGAAAAAAGAATTGCGTACCAATCTGGGGGGCACGCCACTATAGACCTCCCCACAGCTAGGTCTGACCATGTGGATTTCCCTAAATAAACGTACTCTGGTCTGCTCCCCACGCTTTCCCCTTTTTTACCCTGGTGCAATGCTCTCGTAAAATCAAGTACTCAAACAACCAGCACTCAGGAACCAACTACTGTGTGTCAGGCAATAGCCAGGCTCTACATACATGAAGACAAACAGAAATGAAAGAACCCCTGCTCCCGAGGAGTCGTTTCCAGACAACACTCTTATTCTTACTCTCGCTCTTCTCCCCCCAACTTCTGCTGGCTTCCATTCTTCCCTCTCGTTGTTCTCCACTCCCACAGCTGGTAAAGTGGGCGCTCTTTGCCAGCAAAGATTCTTTGGTCTTGTCTTCGGGTCCCCAGGGCTTGGTTAGCACTGTGCCAGGCCCCTCTAGGGAGATCCCCAATCCATCGGGCTGCCCGCTCTCCTAATTCCCATGCCTACGTCTCCGGCGACCTCCTAGACATCACCGCCATTCCCCTGTCCCAGGGCTCCAATCGCTCACTGGATCGATTCTGGTCCATCACAGTAGTTGGAGAATTTAGAAGTGACTTCAAGGCAGCTGGAGACACTCAGAAGAGGAGGCCTTTGTTAGCGGAAGACTTGAGGCTGAGCGAGTCAGCAGGGATCGCAGCACAAGGAAGGGGCAGCATCAGCAAGGGAAGGCTGCAAGCAAGGCTGGCCTTGGGCACAATCATGTTTGGGGCAGGGCAGTAGGAGGAAGAGGCTTCAGTGGGAGTCTGGAGGGGGAGCGGCGCCTTGGTGGGGTCCTTTGTTCTTCAAACTTCCCTTCTCAGAAGGGGCATCTCCTGAGTGATGGGGAAGGTAGCAGGGGGCTTCTCTCCACCAGAAGCCATCACGATGCCCCACCTCCAGGACTGGGGTGGCCAGGCAAGAGGACAAGCCCACAACCAACTCAGGACAGCCTCAGCAGGCTGGGTCTTGGGTTATCTGGGAAGAGTGTTCAAGTGGTCACCCACCTCTGATGCCATCATCATGGAGAGGCTACTGATTGGCCCAATGGGTCCTGATGGGTCTTAGCAGAGTCCAGAGATGACAGTCTAGAGGGGGCATAGGAGAGAAGGAGGGCCATGTGGAGATTGGGGTACTTGAACCTAATTATCTCAAAGACACACACACACAATCATTTTTATACTGTCACTAGCTATTAGATTATAAGCTCCATGAGGTCAAGGACTAAACTTTTTACTAGTCACCTGGGCTCCCAAATGGCCTGTCATCCTAAACTCTTCCCTCTTCCTCATCTCCCCTTCATCCATTCAGTTACCAAGACTTGTTCCTCCCACGCCCACAATATTCTCCTATCAGAGCCCTCTCCTACACTTTGACAGCTCCTGACATAGTTCAGCCCTTCATCCTCTTTAACCTGAACTCTTGAGAAGCCTTCTCATTGGTTTTCCTGCTTCTATTTTCTTTTTTTTTAACCCTCACCTTTCATCTTGGAGTCAATACTGGGTATTGATTGGTTCCAAGGAAGAAGAGTGGTAAAGGCTAGGCAATGGGGGTTAAGTGACTTGCCCAGGGTCACACAGCTGGGAAGTGTCTGAGGACAGATTGGAACCCAGCACCTCCCATCTCTAGGCCTGACTCTCAATCCACTGAGCCACATAGCTTCCCCCCTTGCTTCCATTTTCTGCCCTCCACACAGCAGCCCGATTCCTGAAGCAGATTCTACCCTGTGGCCTCTCCACCATCACCCTAAAAGTCATTGTCCACATTGTCTCAAGGATAAAGCACAAAATTCCTAGTTGGATACATGAAGCCTGCCCCAGGCTGGCCACTCTCCTTTACTCCCCTGTGATTCCTGCCCTCTTTGCTGCTGCCCAGCCAAGCCCTGAATTCTTCCCCAAAGATGACTTTGCATCTCTTAACTCCAAGCTTTTGTCCAAGTTGTCCCTCAGTGACTGGAATGACCTCTGCCAACATGGAATCTAGAAACCCCCAACTTGTAGCCTAGTAAGATCTGATGAACCCCAAGTTTTAGGACGGGCTGCCTACTGGGCTAAGAAGGCACTCAGCTTTTGCTTAGCCCCACCTAACTGGGATTGCCACGTACCTTGGGGTCCATTATTCAGTCTGAAACTGCTAGCCTGAGATTCCCTTCAGGGTGGATTCTCATGGGAACAGGGAACCAGTCCAAGCTTTGGAGTCTCCAGCTTATCAGGTAGTCCTAAAACTTGGGGTTCATCAGGTCTTACTAGGCTACAAGTTGGGGGTTTCTAGATTTCATGTTGATAACTCCTTCCTGATTGGTGTACTATCTCTCTCTACTCTTTCTCTCTCTCCCTCTCCCTCCCCCTCTCTGCCTTTTCCTCTCTCTCTCTCTCTCTCTTTCTCTCTCTCTCTCTCTCTCTCTCTCTCTCTCTCTCTCTCTCTCTCTCTCTCTCTCTCTCTCTCTCTCTCTCTCTCTCTCTCTCTCTCTCTCTCTCTTTCTCTCTCTCTCTCTCTCTCTCTCTCTCTCTCTCTCTCTCTCTCTCTTCTCTTTGTCTCTGTCTCTGTGTGTGTCTGCCTCTCTATCTCTCTATCTCTGTCTCTCTCTCTGTCGTTGTCTCTGTCTCTGTCTCTGTCTCTGTGTCTGTCTCTCTTTCTCTCTGTCTCTGTCTTTCTCTCTGTCGCTCTCTCTGTTTCTCTCTCTGTCTCTGTCTCTCTTTCCCTCCCTCCCCCCCCCCCATTACTTTATGTCACTTCAGGCATACTTTGTATCTACACGTTACTGCCCCCCCCCCAGAAGGTCAGCTCCCCAAGGTCAGGGCCATTGCCTTTTTAGTTTCTCACACAAAGGTTTGTTGACATGAAACGGATTATATTCACAGAATCCTTGGATGGGTGCCCCGCCCACTTGTTGTCCCGTGACCACTCTCCGGATCTCTCATTGGCCCCCCAGTCATTCCGGAGTCCTAGAGTCCATCCATTTCTATGACTTCACGTGCCTCCACGACCTCACCCTGCCTCTGCCTGCTCCCATGGATGGAGGGAGGGGAGGGTCAAAGGAGATGCACTGGGGGGCTGGGGCCAGCCTGCGGGGTCACAGGGGCTCCTGTGGGCAACTCTACCCCACCAGGCAGGCTGTGCCCTCTTTCCGAGTTGGGCCTCAGCTCAGACAACTCTCAATGCTCTGGGTGATTGCCCATGTGTACAGGCAAGTGAATACAAGTCCATTGGAGAAGACAAAAGCGGAGCGTGAACGGTTCACGTTGGGGAATCCCCCGCAAGCTCGCGTAGCCCCGGGCCCAGAAAGGCACTGAGGAAGCTGTCCCGCCGCTTGCATGCCGGCCATTCAGCTACTCTGTCTGAGGGGAGAAGCAGCTTGAAGCAAAATTCCAACTGCAGGAAAGGCCAGATCGGACTTGCTCGCTGGGCCTCGTTTTACTCGCATTTAGGCTCCCTTTTCCCAGAGGTCACAGGTTTCCCTTTCAGAGCGAAGTCCTGGGAAGTAGAAATGGAAACAGCTGGAAAAGCAGGGATTGGCCGAGCCTGCCGGGAGCATCCCCAAAGGGCTGAGGACCCCGAGAGGAACCCTGACTTGCTTGTGTTTGCCCCACTAAAATGTAACCCCCCAGAGGACAGGGCCTGTTCTCACTTCGCCTCGGTGTCGCCATCACACAGCTTGGGGAGAAGCATGTGCCAAATGGATAATAAATGCTTGTTGCTTGAAAGTAGCATAGAGAGAAATGACCACAACAACATCAATAAGAGAATAATAGCAGCTCACACCACCCAGCGCTGACCTGGGTGTCAATCCGACTGGCTCCCATCTAAAGCAGAGAAAAGAGTTTCTAGCACTTCAAAGTGATTCTCCGTGTTCTGAGAGCTAGTATCAGAGGCAGAATTTGAACCCGAGTCAACAGAATGGTGAAGGAAGGAAGGGAGGGAGGGAGGGAGGGAGGGAGGGAGGGAGGGAGGAAGGAAGGAAGGAAGGAAGGAAGGAAGGAAGGAAGGAAGGAAGGAAGGAAGGAAGGAAGGAAGGAAGGAAGGAAGGAAAAAGAAGGAAGGAAGGAAGAAAAAATGAAGGAAAGAAGATTGAATGAAGATTAATGCTCAATTCCTGGAAGATTCAGAGTCCCGAATTTTCAGCCAGACTTCAGGCGGGGCTCAGGCTCACATGAAGTCTTCCTTCCCATTTTGAGCTGAGGCTTTCTGGGCTGCTCATGAGCCCCAAACAACCCTGCAATGGCTCAACTCAATGGCCAACCATCCATCAAGGGACAGTCTTGATGGATGAGCTCTTTCAATTGAGGGAGGACAACAATGAGCTGGAGAACATCCAGAGCAGAGTAGCCAGAATGGAAGATGGCCTTGAGCTCACACCTGGGGGAAGATGACTGGTGGATGGAACCGGCCATGCTTGATCTGGTGAAGAGCAGATTGAGAGCAGATTTGGTGCATTGCTTGACCCCCCACGAAGGAAGATTTGGTAGGTTGCCTTTGTCCCCATGGGATAGAACCAAGGTAGAAGTGTCAGGAGACAATACTGGGCTTAATGTGAGGAGACCGTGTCCTAGGATGAACCCTGTTCAGAGTCTCTGGTGGTCTTTGAGTCTGCTATGGTCCAGTTTGGGGGGAGGGGATTCTTGTTCAGCTACAGGCTGTTCTCCACAAACTCAAGCTCCCTTCCAGTTCTGAGCTCAGGGACTTGAACTTGATCATCGGACCAGGGAGAAGATTTCCAGAACGTTCTCTGACCAGTCCCTTCTAAGTACATCAGAAGCAACAACTGGGGGAAATGGTCAAGTTTTTGGGACCATCTTAATGACACGAAGCACTTAATTGTCTCATCTGAGGCCAGGCTGGGGTTGAAAGTGAAGAGGAAACGACAGAATAAAAGCCCCAGAACATGCTTAGAGAGGAACCATTCTCTGTCTGCTTCTGCCTTTCCCCCCACTATTATCTAAGTCCTTAAAGGGAGGTTAGCCTGGAGGCCCTGACCTACACATCTCCACCTTGTCCCTCCTCTGATGTGAGGTGGACAGATCATAGGCTACAGTGAGGGCAGAGGAGACAGAAATGATCTCATCTAAGACCACCTCTATTTAAAGAGGAAACTGAGGTCCAGAGAGAATATGCAACTACCCAAAGTGCTATCAATAGAAAGGAAGAAAAAGCCAAGCACCAAACAGAGTCCGAGTCAATGACTCCTTCCACTGTGTCAGGCTCTTTAGCCTGAATGATTCCATCCTTTTCCTACTTAGAGCAGTCTTGACTACTTTTCATCTGTCTGAGTGTTCAGAGTTCTGACTTTGTGCTGTCCTGTCTCTTAGCACAGTCTAAGAGTCCAGTCTACCAAAAGACCATTACTAACTGACAATTTACAAACCTAGAACTTGCCTTATGGCACATATAAAGCCTTTTGGTCTACAACAAAAATGGGTGCAACTCTACTACTTTTACAGTTAGAGAAGGGGATGTTCATGATAGATTGGAGATGGCTATCTGAAATGGTTTGTCCTAGAAAGTCTCCATAATGTGGCCAGATTCCCTGGAAACACAAGCCAACTTGAGGTCATGGGACAGGGAACTCCTTTCCCATCATACCTGCACTGTAAATTGTAAGAAGCCTGGAAAGTAGAAGAGGGGCACAGAGGTAATTCCTTGTTTTCTTCAAGAAGTTCACTTCTCAGTCACTCTCTTTTTCTCTCTAGGAGTTCTCTGAACTCTAGAACTTGAAGTTCTCCCAAAGATTGGCACTACTTAGATATCTCCCTTCTCTTCTTGAGGGCAGGACCCTGGGATCACCTTTCCAGGAAATCTCCCATAATTCTCCCTTTTTTACACAACATAGGAAGTTGGGTTTCAAGAACTCTATCCACAGACTCTCCTCTTGGACTATGTGAGTAAATAAAAGGATGCTTCTGCAAGAATTCTTGATTCTGACCCACTCTCTCAATATTGCTGCCATTGCTTGGTCTAGAAAGATTTGCTTACAGTCCTCCAGATTCTGACTTAAACTCCAAAATGTAAACAGAAGGGCAGAATGCAGCTAGGAACTTGAAGGCCAGCAGTTCTACTCACAGCTGGCCATGAGCTTCTATGAGCTTTCATGAGTTGGGGAACACAGAGTATTCAAGGAAGATTAGTACCTCTGCTGCAAAGGTTTGCTGAGCCCTTTCCAGGGCTGCCTATCCACCTTTGGGGCCCACTTTTTACCTACCTTTCACCTGCAGCTCCAAGAAGCTGTAGCATGCAAAGTAGCCACACCACAGTAAAACCATCTAGACAAGTGGGTTTAATCAGGTTGAGGGTAACCAATAGACCCCCAAACCATTAATGAGTTAGGGGAGTATCTATCACAAGCATGTGAAGACTTCCTTCTGTGAAAGGGATGAGGAGAACCATTTATTTCTGGGGCCATGAAGGTAACTGAAACCAGATCTGTGGAGTGTATAGAGCTTGGCCGGACATCAAAGTTGCCAAGGTCATCCACTGCATCCCAGGCCATGATCAGTCATCCTGACTTTTGCCTTGCCATTAAACTTCCATGACTCTAGAAAAGAGAATGATGCTGATGACTTTGTGCAAACTGTGACTCCCTTAAATCCAATTGACACGCAAGTCAAGACATCACCCCGTGATATCATTGGTCCTCTTTGAAAATGAAGAATGAAACAACAGTGGTCCTTCACAACTAATTGGGAATGAAGTAGGTCTAGAGGACAACTTGTCTGGTGTGACTATGACTGTTATGAAGATTCCTCTTGTGTTTGGGTTGGACTACATCAAAAATTCCTAAATGAAGCTCCATGGATGCCCGATTTCAGGGAGCCTGTGAACTTGAATGGGAAAAAAATGTATTTCAATTGGTTTCCTTTTTCCTTTAGAATTGCGCATATTTTATTTTGTTCATTTAAAATTTAAATTTAATAATACTAAAAATGTTTAAATAGTCTTTCCCCAGACTGTCCAAGGTGTGTCTACAACACCCAAAAGGTAAAGAATGACTATACTAGACAGTTTCTAGGGTTTATTTCAACTTTCAGATTCTGAGAAATTCCCTCCTTTCTACTGTTACACTCTACAATCAAGGCTCTAGTGCATAGCCCCTTGTGAGGTGCAAAGGGGGCAGTTCTAAAACAGCCAGTTTGTGTTGAAGTAATCTCAGCCTTTGGGATCTAACTGGGAGTTATCTTTACAATCTTATCAGGCTACCAAGGGGCATACTCTGAAAAATCTCAGACAAAGGTTCACTATCTTCATCAACTTGATTAGATAATTCCATTAATACATTCTTCTCCCACTTAAAGATTTCATGTCACTGCAAATCAAACTGGGTTGATTTCAGGCACCCTGTTCCACATCCCCAATTCTGGATAGCTCTCTTGGGAATTTAGAGGACTTCAGTACTTTTCTGAGTGTGGACGATTTAATCCCATGACTCGACCTAAGAGCTCTAATAATGTCCACAAGTCCCAGTTCTTGAAACTCCTCAATTAATGGCCTTTGTTGAGGGTTTAGACCTTCCATAGCTGGATAGGATTGGAGCTTACACTCAGTTTCAACAATTAAGTTTACAAACTGAATAAACAAACAAGGTTTTCCGAAATTTCTAAAAGCTCATGGCTTACGATGGTGCTTGGAAATGGTGGTCCCAAGCACACACTCAAAAATAGGCTAAAAGTTTAATGTAAAACAACCATTAATAGCTCCTCCTTTCCCCCAAATAAGTAAGCTTCCTCTTTAAAGTAAGGGGAGGGGGTGGGTAGGTGGCTCAGTGGATTGAGAGCCAGGCTTAGAGACAGGAGGTCCTGGGTTCAAATGTGGCCTTAGACACTTCCTAGCTGTGTAACCCTGGGCAAGTCACTTGACCCCCATTGCCTAACTCTTACTGCTATTCTGCCTTAGAACCAATGCACAGTACTGATTATAAGATAGAAGGTAAGAATTTTTTGAAAAAGAAAGTAAGGGGAAAACACTCAAGTAAATCTCAGAAATCTAACTGTGCACTACAATTTTGAAGGAAGTCTCTTGAGATATCCTGGTTCAGATCATAGTAAGAGAAACAGTCTAGGCTGGTTCAAAAGAAAAAACAAGAACAATAAACTCATTAAATTATCCCAGCCAATATTAAATTATCCCAGCCAATCAGTCCTAACTCCAATGCTAGAGCAAGTAGTCAAACTCAAAACAATAATCAACAAAGAGGGGTAAGCAGTATTGACATACCCTGTGCTAGGTTAAATAATCTGTCTTTAAAAAAATACCACCAAATAATCCTAGAAGAGTTTCATATGAGTTTTGCCACTTGAGAATGAGAAACCAATCCCTTACCCTCCAATGGAAAATCAAACTTCCCCAGATGAATAGCCATCTTTAACCTCCAGGTGACACTGCTAATCACTGTCTTGGCCCCTTTTAAAAATATAATTCTTATTGCATTATGATTCAAAAAGGATGCATTTAATAATTCCATTTTCTGCATTTAGCTATAAAGTCTTTGTATTTTAATATATGGTCAGTTTTTGTAATGGTACCAGGTGCTACTAAGAAAAAGGTATATTCTTTTCTATTCACTTTCAGTTATCTCAATATCTATCATATCTAGCTTATCTAAAATTTTATTTGTCTCTTTGACTTCTTATTTATTTTTTGGTTAGATAGTTCTAAGAGGGGAAGTTTAAAGTACCACACTGTTATAGTTTTGTTATCTATTTCTACCTCTAACTATTTTTGCTTTTCTTTTAAAAATTTGGGTGCTATAACATTTGGGGCATATGGATTTAGTGTTGATAATGCTTCATTATTTATGATATTTTTCAAAATAATGTAGTTTCCCTGTTTATCTTTTTCAAGTAGGTCTATTTTAGCTTTAACTTCATCTGCAATCATTATTGCTAGCCTTGGCTTTTGTTTTGTTTTGTTTTGTTTTGTTTTGGTTAGCTAAAGTATAACATATTCTACTCTAGTCCTTTATTTTTACTCTATGTGTGTCTCTCATTTTTAAATGTGTTTTTGTAAGTAACATATTGTTGAATTTTGTTTTTTAGCCATTCTTCTATTTGTTTCCATTTTATGGGTTAATTCATACCATTCACATTCAAAGTTATTATTAGCTGTGTATTTTCCTCTCTTCTATATTTCCTCACTTTTAAAATGAAATTTGGGGGAAACATTTTATAGACCATTTCTAAGATAGAAATCTTATATCTAAATGTAGTGAAAACTTTGCCAAATTAATAAAAACATGAGCCATTCCCCAAATGATAAATGGTCAAAAATATGGACAGTTTTTGGATGAAGAAAAGCTATTTATAACCACATGGGGAAAATGTTCTAAATATTAGAGAAATGCAAATCAAAACAACTCTGAGAAATTATCTCATGCATATTAGAAAGGCTAAAATGATAAAGGGGGAAAATGACAAATGTTGGGAGTGGAAAAATGGGGACACATATACTGTTGGTGATACTGTGAATTAACCTAATTATTTTGGAGAATAATCTGGAATTATGCCCAAAGAGCTATAAAACTGTGTGTATTCCTTGACCCAGCAATACCACTATTGGGTTTGTTTTCTAAGGTGATCAGGAAAACAGGAAGAGAATGTATATATTTGAAAATATTTATTAAAGCTCTCTTTGTGGTGGCAAAGAACTGAAAATTGAGGGAATGCCCGTAGTGGAGGTCTGACTAAACAAGTTGTGGCATAGGATTGTGATAGAATACTATTGTGTCACAAGACATGATGAGCGGGTTAATTTTTTTAAGAAACATGGAAAGAACTACATGAAAATATTTTAAAAATTAAAAATTCCAAGAGATTGGCTTCTGGATGAGAAAATCATCTTATTTATTTGGCTAGCATTAACAAATAAATTAATTGGTCATTGATCTTTCCCAGTGATCAAAAGAGTCTAAAAGGCCCCTCATGAAGACCAAATAAACAGGCAATTTGGGGAGCTCATTATTTAGCTCCTTGCTTGGACATCCCAAGACATCTCTAATTGTTGAATAGTAAATGAGGAAGTGATCTATCAAAACTCAGCTCTGCCCCCATCCCCTAGTGCATGATGGTTAGTCATCTACTTAGTTCTGTGCCCCTAATGTGGGGGGAACAAATCTAGCTCTGTCCAGACAGGTCTTTCTTTAATTGTTATTTTTTAAACCTTACATTCCATCTGAGAATCAATGCCATATATTGGTTCCAAGGCAGAAGAGCAGCAAGGGCTAGGCAATGGGGGTTAAGTGACTTTCCCAGGGTCATATAGCTAGGGAGTATCTGAAGCCAGATTTCAACCCAGGACTGTCTATGTCTATGCCTGACTCTCAACCCTCAATCCACCCAGTCACCTAATGGTTCTTAATGAAAGAGTCAAGGAGTCCATTGTGGAGGTACATCAGGTCCAAGTTGGTTCTATTAGTTGAACTAGATAAGAAAAACCTCATAATCTCTTTCTGTGGTCTCTCTACCATTATTAGGATTATCCAGGGCAAGGCATTTCTTGAAGTTCTTGGGAACAAAAGAACATGTACAGAAGTCAAGGAAATGATTCGAGTCTGTAATTTAGAGCCCAGATATGACATTGAGAGAGAACTATGGGAGTAGAGATGCAAAAGAAAAATATATGACATCAGTTATCACATGTAAATATGGGTGTGGGATTTGGGGTATTGGTTTCAAAAGATCGCTCTATAGCAAAAGTGAATAATATGGAAATAAGTATCAAGTGATAACATTTGTACAACCCAGTGGAATTGCTTCTTGGCTCTGGGAGGGGAGAGGGAAAGAAAATGAGTCATGGAAACATGGAAAAATATTTTAAAATAAAAGTTAAAAAATAAAGCCCAGGTATCGAAATAATTTAAAATATTAAAAATAAACCTCCTCGTTATGAAGAGCAAAATGAGCAGAACCAAGAGAATGTTCTAGCCAACAACAGAAATACTGTTTGAAGAATAACTTATGTGTGTCCTGTGGAAAAGGCATGAAGGAAGAGAGAATTTCATGCATGAAAATCTCTCTTCCTTCATGCCTCTTCCACAGTCCTCCTCCCGAGAGAGAATTGATAGAAACAAGCAAGACATTGTTTTATAAATGCCTGTATCTTTTTATTAAATGATGCCCTTCTCTAGGGTAAATAGAGGAGGAAGGGAGAGAGATACTTGGAAACTCTAATGTAATACATAAACAAATGAATTCATTTTTTTAAAAGATACAGCATCGGTCTGTATGGGCCGGATGATGTGCCATATCAGTTGGACAGCTACCCGTGGAGTGAATCATCCCTGTTTCACTGGAGGATGATGAACAAGGCCCAGAACTGGAAGCAAGAGAACAAGCTGGATTGTGTCTCGAAAATTTCACAGCTTTGCCAATGATCCCAAGTTGGAGCAGTAAGATTCCCCCAGGCGTGTTGTGTAGCTGTGAATCATGAAACAATACAATGCCCACAGAATTGTGTTTGTGGGAAATCAATGAGAAAATGGAAGAACACATATGGTGGGTGTAGGTAGAGTTACACAGATTTTCCGAGTTGGAAGGTTTGTCTAATACAATATTTTAACTCAAAAGAATTCCCATTAAAGACCTGAGAAGAAGCCATCTAGCCTGTGAGTGAAGGAAGTTTATCACCTCTAGAGGTAGCCTATTCCCCTTTTAAATAGCTCAAATTGTTGGGAAGATTTTCCTAATTTACTTCATGACAATATCCCCCCATTGTTCCTGGTTCTCCCCCCTAGAACCAATGCATTCCCTCCTCCGTAGCTTTTTATTTTATTTTATTTTTTTTTAAACTCTTACCTTCCGTCTTGGAGTCAATACTGTATACTGGCTCCAAGGCAGAAGAGTGGGAAGGGCTAGGCAATGGGGGTCAAGTGACTTGCCCAGGGTCACCCAGCTGGGAAGTGTCTGAGGCCAGATTTGAACCCAGGATCTCCTGTCTCTAGGCCTGGCTCTCAATCCACTGAGGTACCCAGCTGCCCCTGTCTGTAGCTTTTTAAAGGGCTAAAGACAACTCTCCTGTCCCTCCTTCAGGCTTCTCTAGCCAAACTTCAAGAGTTTCTTCTTCCTCTAAGCATGATTTTATGGCCCTTCACCATCCTAATTGCTCTCCTCTGGATGGTTGGCCTCTTATCAATCTCCTTTCCTAAAATGCGATGTGCAGAACTGTGAACACAACGCTCCAGAACACAGCAGGATTCTCAGATCCTAATTCCTCCAACTCTTAATATCACCCTTAGATCCCAATAGCCTTGTTGGCCACCATATTACATTGTTGGCTCATCCAGCAGTCCCCTGTGATAGTCCCCTCTGCCTCAGAAACTGCCACCTAGCCATGCCTCCCTTACCCTAGACTTGCAAGGCTGGTTTTGGGCCCCAGGTGCAAGACTTGACATTTATGCCTCCTGAATGTCATTTCATTCAATTCCGCCATTATTCTCATCTCTTTGGATCCTGCCTTGGCATTCCATGCACCAGCTATTTCTAAAGGATTTTGCCAGTTAGATAAGGGATGTGGCCATTTCTATTAAAAAACCTCAATCTCTTTGGTTGTATTCTGGGTCTTTGGAAACCCATACTTCATTCCAAGAATTTGGCATTGGGTAGAGAATCACGTCGGAAACCAAGTTTGCTAGTGAAGGAAAACAGGACTCGTGCTGGCCTGCCTCCCAAACCAGCAAGACCAAAGGTCAGGGTTTTACCAGCAGGAAAAATTGAGGGCAGCTTTCAGATCCTTTTGTCCCTTCAGATAACTACAAAAGGGTTCCAACAACCAAGACACACTCATTATTCCTGGTGGGGAGCGGGAATGGGTTTGAATTTGCTTCCAGTTGTGCTGCTGTCTTCTTGGAACTTGACAACACCAGGAAGTCATGTTTACTTTGGGGCCTAGTTTTGGTCCCTACTTTGAGTCATTTCTTTTAACCTGCTTGGAGTCATTGAGCCTTATTCAGTCCATCAGCATTTATAAAGTCCCTACTATGATTCAGATGTCGTGCGAGGCTCAAGGAATACAAAGACAAAGATGAGACAATTCCTGCATTCACATTGGGGGGTGGGGTATTCATGCCAAGTTTATGAAGCTACAAAACAATATACTATATGCTTTCAAAAGAAATACAAGGTAGTTTGAGGAGGAGGCAGCTAGGTGGCACAGTAGATCTGACCTGGAGTCAAAAAGGTCTGGGTTCAAATCTTACCTCAGGTACTGTAAAATGGAGATTTGAATCCCAGACTTCAATTCCCAGAAGTCCTTGGTAGTTCCCAGAATGCCCTAAAATCTCACCTGAGGTCCTCACCTGGGCTAACAACAAAAGGAGTATTTAAACTGACTGCACCACCTCCTTGCCCTCTCTGTCTCTGTCTCTCTCTGTCTCTGTCTCTCTGTCTCTCTCTCCCCCTCCCTCTCTGTCTTTCTGTCTCTCTCTCTTTCTCTCTGACTCTCTGTATGTCTCTCTCTCTGTGTCTCTCTCTCTGTCTCTGTCTGTCTCTGTCTCTGTCTCTGTCTCTCTGTCTTTCTCTGTCTCTCTCTCTGTCTCTCTCCCCCCTCCCTCTCTGTCTCTCTCTCTCTGTCTCTTTCTCTCTGTCTCTCTCTCGGCTTCCGCTTCTAGGGACACACGGCTCTCTACCTAGCAGGCAAGATGTAGGTTGCACATGCTTTCTTATTTTGTATTTTCTTTATTCTTAACCTTTAATAAACCTCATAAAAATATAATACTTTTAGCAGAGAAACTAATTTTAATTGTTACAGTACTGGGCATATCACTTAACTCCTGCTTGCCTCAGTTCCTCATCTGTAAAAGTGGGGACAAACTAGAAAAGGAAATGGCAAATCACTTCAGTATCTTTGCCAAGAAAACCCCATGAACAAGTCCAACTAAACACCAACCACAAGTTTAGGGATAGGAGATGGGTACCAAGAAAGACTTCGTATGGAAGGCAGAGCTCCATCCCTAGAGTGAGGGATGATGAAGCCCAGAGCAGGAAAATCTGACCCAGTCAGTAGCAACTGAGACAATAGCCCAAATCTTCCTGTTCTCAACCCAGTGTTCTCTCTACTGTTCCCCACTGTCCCCTTGGATCAAGAATTCTGTCTTGTCACTCACTAACTGGTCCTTGAGAGTACCAGGTCTTTCCAAGTTGACTGTGAGGTTCTCATGGGTGGGAACTACTCCTAATACTTTCCACGTTCAGTCCTGAGTTCATGGTGATGCTCAGGAAATGCTTAGACTGAGTCTTGGAAATGGATTGGATGGGAAGGTGAGAAGGGCAGGGAATGAATCGAATATGACTCAAAGGTTCGAGTCTGGATGACAGTAGCAGGTCATGTCCATTCTATAAAGCCCTACCTTTCTTCAAGGTCCTCCTCATCTTTACTTCCACCATGCAAAACTGAAACTTCAAGAGAGCAGCCACCCTCTGGGGGCTTTCCAGTCCTTGGACCAGTTCTGGTGACCCAGAGAAGGGGATAGAAATGGGTGATTGATGGCAGGCAGCACAAGGACAGAGTGCAAGGGTCTGAGACATGGGAAAGTGGGAGCCACCAGGAGAGGCAACATCTTCTAGGAGTTTGTCCATGAAAAGAAAGGAATATAAAATGATAGATTGAGGGAATGAAAGCTTTTTGGAGAACATGGGAGGTTGGGCATGGCCATAGGCAGCAGAGAAGAAGCCAGTGGATGCAGAAAGACTGAAGATTAGAGGAGGGAATGATGGAAGAGGTAAGGAGAGGCCTCCCAGGACAGGGCAAGGGATCAAGAGTCAATATGGAGGGGTCAACATTGGCAAGAAAAGAGCCACCTCTTTCTCCAAGACTTGAGCAGTAGAGCAGAGCATTAAAGGGGAGGAGAGCTGTTGATTGGAAACAGCTACTGTGGAGGGTTTGGGAGAGTCCATCAGGAATGGTTATCCAGACTGGCTGTTCCCAGTGATGCAGAGAGCACTTTCTGAGACCTGTAGTGATCACAATCAGTCCTGTAGGTGGTCCTCTCCAGTGATGCTCTATAGCATGGAGCCAGATGGTAGAGGCCATTCAGGACTAGGCTTTGGACAGGGACAAGTGGATGTCAGACTAGGATCCTGGAGGAGCCGGTTACAGGCAGCACATGGTTGAGCTGACTATGAGGTCAAGGTTTTGAAGGGAGGAAAATGAGGGAGGGGGAATGCCTTGGGCAGATGGGGGAAACTGAGTGATGAGGATGGAAAAGGGGCTTTGGAGGAATGGGGCAGAGAGAGAGGGCTAGGATTAGAGGATGGATCATGGGAGCAGAGGACTCAGGAGTGATGTCAGGCCAAGGATGTGGCCATCCCTGTGGGTGGTTAAGAAGGGTCAAGGGGCATGGTGTGGGAGCTGAGGGATTTCATGAACTTGCCTGGTTAAGGAGACATGAAAAGGGAGAGGGAAGCCTCATGTTTAAGGGCAGAGTTAGGGGTAAAGGAAAAAGCCTGTGACCTGGGGACAGATTCCTGAGAAAGGATGAGGGCGGCAGCCCTGGAACTTGGCTAAGTGCTTTTATCTGGAGAAGAGAAGAGAGGTGAAATAGCCCCAGCACTGGATCTGCCTCACCGGTGAGCGCTCTATCAGATCAGCCACCCCCTCTTCCCACAGTCTGAGCTGTCATTCTGACTCTTGAGGATGCTCTGAGTCAGGTTGCATAACTGTGATGTCCCATTAGTGACGCCCACAGAGGGAGCCATGTCAGGGCAGGAGAGAAGCAAGATCTGTGTCTCTTTGGCAGAGACAACACAGGAAGGACAAATGTCTCCTTTCGGGGACAGAATGCTGGGAGGATGTGGGGTGGAGGGGGAGAGGCTCCATGGAAAAGCGGGGAAGGAATCTTCCAGATTCGGGTTTGTACCCCCACTTGACTGCGTGACCAGGGAAGTCTCTTCCCCTCTCTGGACCTGGGTCCTCACATGAAGACCAGGGGAGCATGGGAGCAGGAGACGAAGGGAAGTAGGGACAAAAGGGCCCCGACCACTCATGTGGAAGAGAACGAAAACAAGACTCGGGGTCCTTTGCCCCAAAGCATGAAGGGCTTCATAGAGGAAAGCTGCAATTTGAACTCGGGCCTCTTGGCTACAGACTCCAGGCTCTTCTCCCCTGACACACCACAAATGTCACACAGAGAACTTAGATCCAAAGGGTTGGCTCTGACCTCCCAGCGAGTCATTTGTCCCGGGGCCGCACCGGCACCTGCTTGCTTTATGGTCAGAGCCTCTGGATGCATGTGTGGCTTTGTTCGAGGAAAGGAAAGGAGGTGGCCCTGGAGGGTGGCCACACCCATACTTCCCATGGAGAGAAGACATGGATGCCGGCCTTGGGGGAGCCACTTGGCCTTTGGGGTTGATCGCGTGCCACAGGCTCAAGGAGGAAGATTTGGTGTGGTTTGTTCTCACCATCTGCCTGAATGGTAGCATTGAAAGTCAAAAGAGCCCATCAAGGCCATCTGGTCCAGGGTCTTCACTTTTCAGGGAGGTAGCAGGATTCACAGGGTCCTAGAGGAGTGTCCAGAGGAGCTCCGAAGCTGTCTGGTCCAAGCCACTTATTTTACAGGTAAGGAAACTGAGGCCCAGGAAGGTAAAGGGATCTGCCCAAGGTCACATGGGTTGTAAGCAGCAGCAGCAAGATCCTCTGACTCCAGGGATCGTGCTTCCTACTGTACCCCGCTGCCTCTCCTGACTTGATGAAGGTCTGAATAGACTGGAATGTAAAGCCAGGTTCCATGGTTCCAAATGCCCAACTTTGGGGCGCTGCCACTGCCTGAAAACTCACTTCTGTTCTGTTCCAGTGTGCTTGCGAATGTCCCGGGAGGAGGAGGCGGCCCTCTGAGCAGAACTGACCAGCCAAATGCCAGAGAGGACGAGGAGGCAATAACGATTGGGACCCGTTATCCCTGCCATGCGGCGCAGGAGCAAGAGCCCACATGGAGAGAAAGGGCCCTGAGGGCTGCCGGAAGCTGGTTTCTGCGGTTGCTAAGGAAACCAGCGTGCTCAGAGGGCAGCACACCTGAGGGGGCAAGTGAGATGCTGGAGGGAGGCCTGATCTCAGCAGCAGCCTCCCGGGGCTCATGGCAGATCTCTGCTCTCCTTCCCTCCTCCTCTGTCTCCCCCTCTCTTTCACTCTCTCTTCCTCTCTTCCTCCCTCTCCTCTCCTCTTCTTTCATGTCATTCTCCTCTTTCTAGGCATCCCTCTTTTCTCCCTCCTCTCTCCCACTCTTGCTTCCCTCCTACCTTCTTTCCTCTACTGTTCTGTCAATCCCTTTGCTCATGTCTTCTCTTCCATCCCTTTCTATCTACAGGCAGCCTCGCCCCCATGGCCCGGCTCCTGCTGTCCTGGGGATCACCCAGGCTCCAGCTCAAGGCGATCCGCCACCTCCCCAGGAAGGCCGTCCCCCTTTGCCCCCGACAAGCCACTTGGACTTCTGAGCTTTGATTTCTTTACCTACAAAACGGAAACAATAATAGCACCCGCTGTATGTCCAGGGTCATATGATAATACACGGAACCACGTCGTAAACATTCAAGCATTTGATAAGTTTAACAAGTAAAATGACAATTGTCGGCTACTGTTTCTGTTAGGACATTTAATTCAGCGAGATAGTACTGCCTGGAGTCAGAAAGACTTGAATGCAAATCCAGCCTCAGACACATTAGCAAGGGGGAGTCACTTCACCTCTGTCTGCCTTAGTTCTTCATATGTCAAATGGGGATAATAATAGCACCTACCTCCCAGGAGGAATTGTGAGGATTTAATGGGACTACTATCACCACCACTACCACTACTACTACCACCACCACTACCACCACCACCACTACCACCACCACCACCACCACCACCACCACTA